>NW_010973072.1:3870990-4356944 GCF_000737465.1 Haliaeetus leucocephalus
ATGCAGGGGTGGCTTCAGTGAGAAGCTGCTGGAAGCTTCCCCCATGTCCAACAGAGCCAACGCCAGCCGGCTCTAAGACGGACTTGCCACTGGCCAAGGCCGAGCCCATCAGCGATAGTGGTAACGCCTCTGGGATAACAGATTTAAGAAGGAAAAAAAATTGCGGCGCACACAGAAAAGGCAGCCAAAGAGAGAGTGAGAACATGTAAGAGAAACAACCCTGGAGACCCCCAGGTCAGTGCAGAAGGAGGGGGAGGAGGTGTTCCACGCACCGGAGCAGAGATTCCCCTGCAGCCCGTGATGAAGACCATGGTGAGGCAGGCTGTCCCCCTGCAGCCCAGGGAGGTCCACGGTGGAGCAGATCTCCACCTGCAGCCCGGGGAGGACCCCACGCCAGAGCAGGTGGGTGCCCGAAGGAGGCTGTGACCCCGTGGGAAGCCCATGTTGGAGCAGGCTCCTGGCAGGACGTGCGGATCTGTGGAGAGAGGAGCCCACACTGGAGCAGGTTTTCTGGCAGGTCTTGTGACCCCGTGGGGGACCCACGCTGGAGCAGTGTGCTCCCGAAGGACTGCACACCATGGAAAGGACCCACGTTGGAGAAGTTTGTGGAGGACTGTCTCCTGTGGGAGGGACCCCACTCTGGAGCAGGGGAAGAGCGTGATGAGTCCTGCCCCTGAGGAGGATGAAGCAGCAGAGATAACGTGTGATGAACTGACCATAAACCCCATTCCCCATCCCCCTGCGCCACTGGGGAGGGGTAGGTAGAGAATCTGGGAGTGAAGTTGTGCCCAGGAAGAAGGGAGGGTGGAAGGACAGTGTTTTGAGATTTGGTTTTATTTCTCATTAACCTACTCTGGTTGATTGCTAATAAATTGAGTTAATTTTCCCCAAGCTGAGTCTGTTTTGCCCACGACGGTAATTGGCAAGTGATCTCTTCTGTCCTTATCTTGACCCGTGAGCCCTTTGTTATATTTTCTCTCCCCTGTCCAGCTGAAGGGGGGGTGGGGAGTGATAGAATGACTTTGGTGGGCACCGGGCGTTCAGCCAGGGTCAACCCACCTCAACTTGCTTTATTTTTTTTCCCCTCATCCCTAATCGTTAATCAGAAGTGCTACATAAAATGGAGAAACACGATTTTCCTTAAGCAAAATAAATATCATGTTCAGGAAGGAAATTGGGTTTAATTTTCCTCACTGGTTACCCAGGAAGATATCAAGGGCAAATTTATCTTGTCAGCTCCCTGTGTGCTTATCTCTGAAAAGAGATGAGTGAAATCTCTTGTGGGATGAACTATTTTACTGTTGCTTCTCAGATTTCTTCTCTAGTCCCAAAGTATTAACTCCAGATTTTGTAGTCTCTGTTACATTTTTAAAGAAGGGACTTGTGATAAAAAGGAGAGTGACTGGGTTCAAAGGCAGGACTATAGATGTTTTTCCACTTCCAGCAACTGGAGATGGCAAATACAAATTTCTTTTTCTGAACACAAGCTGCTTTGAGCTTCTCCTCCAGCGCTGCCATCTAATCTGATTCCTGTGTCCTGGAGCCTCCTTGCTGCCTCATGGAGAGCTGTGAACTTCCAATTTCCCTCAGGTCTTCATGTGAGGCTTCGGAGAACTCTGCTTCTTTCTGTGCCATAAGTCTTTGCTCGTCCCAAAGAAATAGGATTAGGCAGTAGCTGTTGGCATGGTGTTGGCTTTCACTGTGGTCAGTCCTGTGACAGAATATTGTTTTACTGGGGTGGAAATGTCCTGATTTCATGTTGGGGCGAGAGTGCTATAGCTTACAGCCATGCTGGGAGAAGCTGTACTCCGAGGCTCAGTCAGCAGCTCTCCACTCCCATTACAAAGTGCTGTAACGTGGGCACATTGATGGAGTCAGTGCTGCCCAGTCTGACACCAGCACTGCCTTGGCTACCTGAAATCAATTTCAATCATACTTAAAAAACCAGCAACCCCTTGTTCTGGGTGTGTTTTCACCTTTGATAGATCACAATTCATAATGCTTTGAACTCTGCCTTGGTTTGTGTGATGCAGCTCCACAGAGAGCCCAACTGCTGCCTTGTCAAACTAATTGCCCTTCTGGGAAGCAAAGGCACTCTGAATTTAAAATGCTGCTTCTCTCTAATAGAGCCTGATAGATGGAGACTGCTTCATGTTTCAATGCCCCATGACCTGATGGAGTCAGCAACTCCCTACTCTTACTGACAAAAAGCTTTCTGAGATGGGGTTTTGTCCTGCTTCTGACACTCACCCTTGTTTCTTCAGCAAACCATTAGGTTGTTGACCTTAGCCATCCCTCCAGGCTCATCTGTTTTTAATGGGCTGTTAGGATGAGGTTTGAAGTTTACAGGAAGAGTAATTCACTTTTTTTTTTTTTTTAACCCTGTAGTCTAGGCAGTTTGTCTCTCCGAGGTGGTCTGGATAGTGCTTGCTAATAGTTTCTCAGGTTAAACTCCTCCTGTCTAATTTCTATCCTGTAAAAAAAAAAAGTCTAAGTGGGGTCAAGAGAGTGGGAATGTTGACAGTGACTTCTGTGGAGTTAGTTCAATGGCTTAATATTTGATTTTCTGTGTTTATGAAAAATTGCTACAGCTGTTTTGGGAATAGGAGGCTAATGTAAAAGTAGAATGCAAAAATAGTAATGCTTCAGAGCTTCCATGTATGATACACAACTTCTAAAGTGCTGGACATAATCTGGGGGAATGTAATTCTCCAGCTAACATTGCATCTCCTGGACATCTTACTATCACTGCTGTTTCATGTCTTCCTGTCTCCTAGGAACTTCTAATATAAAACTGCATGTTGAAGGAAATGGGCTTACTCTTTCCTTTGGCAGGTTAGTTATGAGATCAAGACTTGTGCCTTTCAGATTTAAAGACAAAATAATTTGCTGTTTCTCTCTTAGGCTGCTTCAGGAACAGATCATAACTTTTTTTTAGTAATGCATGATTTTTGAAGTCAAATGGATGCCATACTTCACAAATAGTTGCCGTATTTTTTGCTTAACCTGAGTCAGAGCACATGCTGGGGTTTTTTCAGTATCTACAAAAATTGTAATTCATTTATCACAAGAGGTTGAACAGTGCTTTTGTAAGTATCACTCTGTATAGCTGAGCATTTATGTACATGGAGATATTTAGAGATGTTTTGAAAGTCTCTCTGTGACAGAAGAACTTACCCTGAGGATTAGCTGATGGACGGAATTTGTGGTCTATCACTGCAGATAGATCCAGCAATAACTGTAAATAACCTGGTTGTTCAGTTGCATTACGCAGAACTTGAGAAATGTGAGAGTTCTGATGCTTTTTCTGTAAATCACTTCAAACATGCATCAACGATGAACTAAACAGGCTGTTGATTCCCTTATACTACACAGTAGTAGCATCTGTGGTTGCACAGTGTGGTTGATCTTGCAGACATAACAGACATAGCAAAGGAACTTTTTTCTTTTTTAGACTGTTATGAAATAAATAACAGCGATATGACCCTATGACCCACTGGAACTGCCAGCCTGTTACTCATTGGATATGACCTTGTATTTGCATGAGATGGATCCTTCTCGATATCTTCTAACTATTTTACAGTGAAAATACACAAAAATAAATTATCTCAAAGACAGCAAAACTGGTTCCATTTTCCCTGGCTTCACACACAGCCTAGAAAATGGCTGCTGATCGATTAATCTTTCAAGATTATTCATCTGCAATTATAAAATACAACCAAGGTATCCTACAGCTGTTTTGAGTTGAATTAAAACCAGAGATCGTATGTGATACACCTACTTCCAGACTACTGCAGAAGGACAAAACTGCAATGAAATGAGTTGTTTTAAAGTCTCACTTAGTACACTACATGCCTTGAGTCCTCACTGCTCTTAATTTTCCCACTTAATTTTCTGGAAAGCTGAAGCTTCAAATCAAGTTGGTGGCAGGTCTCACTTTTGAGAAATTTATATAACTTGTGACCTACACTTATATACACGTGCATGATGGTAGTTTAAGGACTTGTTTCATTTCACATTGAGCTAACTGAAAATGCTTATGTGGTCTGTGACTGCATCTCAACTGGTTCTGTGCTTCAGACAGACTGGATTCTTACCTTCTCTCTTTGACACTTTGAGATAGATTTACCTGCAGAGTTTATGCAAGTGGCTTAATCCTTCATGAGTAGGAAAAGTCTGGCTTATTTCAGCCTTTTCCCCGCTTGCTGCTTGACTGCAGAGCGTGGCAATTGAAACCCGAGTATTGCATTCTGGGAGAAAATGGGATGTAAAAGGGAACTATGAAAATGAAAAGTCTTCTGGTAGAAAGGAGGATGTGAGTTTACTACTTAAAGTATGTAATAATCCTAAGAATGTCTTGTAGAACTCTTATCGAGATCTTATGAGGGGGAAAAATTGCTCAGAAAGCCAATAATCTGCATTAATGCACAGTAACAGTTAAGCCATTGCTCTATCGTAACTGCTTCATTAATGTCATCGCTGTAGCAAATATGCTGCTGAAGTCATGACTGGAGCTTGGTTTTGAAGAATTACTGACAAGATTTGTAAGTCATAACTAAGTAATAGAGTGCAATTGTCTTACTGAAGCATAACCTTATAAAAACTCAACTGCTCTGAGCTTGGCATATCAATTGTGTGCTAAAGATAAGTGGGTAAATAATCAAAGTATTATGAGGCTTCTCACAGATAGTGTAATATATAACACAAACAAATACGTTTAGAAATGGCAAAGAATAGAGAGCAGAAAGGATAATGTCTGGTATTTGTATAGATTGACCTTTCAAAGCCTCTTTGTCATTTAGGAAAAAATATTCCACTGTGAATAGACTTGCTTACATATCGATAAAGTAACACTGACTACCAGCAGAAAAGCAGGTGCAAGAAGTAAATTGTCTTGAAGTGAGTAATGTTCAAATCCTATATGTCCCTGATAGCCTATATGCTACCCTGATTCCCACCAATTTCAAATGGAGCGTTCCCTGAGAAAAGACATCCTTAACACACTGTTACTGCACCAATGTTCTCTTCAAGATAAAAGGTTAACAGAGTGTGTGAAATGTTCCCAGAGGAGTAATCCAGTGGCTGCAGATGGGCAGGGGAATATCCTAGCTGTAGGGAGTGGACAAGGTTCTCCTCAGAAGAGAGCAAATCCTCACAAAGACATTAATTGCATAAAAAGCACTCATTTACTACAGACTATTCTCCATGAACCACTTAACAATGACCTACAATTTAAGAATGCTATGGAACCATTATTTCTCAAATGGTTTTGTGGGTTCAGGAAAATACATGACAGGTGGCTACAGATAGTCAGACCAGTCCACTGGTTCTGTAGCTTGTTTGGACCCTTCTCCTTTGGCCCAGCCAAGAGGCAGAACATCTCTGAACACTGGTAACAGTTCCCTTGATCTCCTCTCAGAGGTGTCTCATATTGCTCAATTGCAGTTGACTAAGGCATCCCTCAGGGGTCCCAGAGCCTCTCACATTTATCCCTTATAAGGGTTAATCTACCTTTGGTAGATGGTCAAAAAGGAAGTACATATTAAGAAAAACTCTTTCTTTCTAACTCAACATAACCACCTGTTAACTTAGAAACAAACCTCTCTTCTCCAGGATGCTGCTACAGGTATGAGAAGGCAGAAAATAGGATTCAACTTTCAATACTTTAAATGACTGGAGACTTTTCTAGTTTAAAGAAAGCTGAAGAGAGCCTCCCTCTTGAGTAGATGCCTCATGAAACATCCCTTTCCATTCAGAGCCCTTCCCTCTAAGCTATTTGTTAGCAGGAACTTCATACATGCTTCCATTTGAAGCACAATATTCCCTCTCACTTGGTTAAACCAGGATTTTCAACAGCTGCTGAGGGAAATACAGCTTAATTTAATCTAATGCTTAATGATGGACACAGTATTAAAATTAACAGCATTTCTTCCACAGGACTTTTGATTCTATCCTTGCTGCCATCAGTTCAAGTCCTTCACCTATTAATAATGAAGTGAAAAGGAGCAGCGATGGCAGGAGTCAAGGTGCTGTTTAATAAGTCATCTGGCTGCAGAGCGGAAATTCAGGCTCCAGTGTCCTCTGAGTTTATGAAGCACAGAAGGTCTCTAACTCCAAGTGAATAGAGCCCTAAGCCTTTACATGTTAAACACATTAAATGTTTCCAGATAATTTCATCTGACATCAATCAAAGCTCCACTAAAACTACTCTTGGGGAAGGCAGTGGCAAGGGAGGGGAATGGCTATACTTCTTAGTTGGCTTTCAGTCCTTTGCGTGAAGAAAAATCACTGAGCATATTTGGGAAGAAGGAAAGACCTGTGTCAAGAACAGTTCTTCCTGAAGGCTGTGTTACCTGCTCTGCTTTCATTGGGAAAGAGTAGGAGAACAGGAGAAAATTGAGGTTTTGACTATACTGTAAGAAAAGAGGAGCTTTTAAAACTCACTTGCGGGCTTTTTTTTCTGGGCAAGTTCAATACCATGAACTGACTAACATATTTCAGTTTGAAGAACTGTTAAACTGGATAGAGTTCCTTGTTCACAGACTAAATGGTAGCAAGTTCACTCATTTGGAAAACAACTAAAGCAAGGTGCTCTGAGTTGCCAAGAGCTGCCCAGTTATTAGCTGAGCAGTACTTGTAGAAAGCAGTAATTCTTATTTTGTGAATTATCCACTCTCAAATGAGTGGGAGAGATGAAGGGAGGAGAAGAAAGGATACTTTAGTGCTTATAAAGAGGAAGAAAGCTGTAAATTACCTTTTGATAGTCTGTTCTGTGGAGCAAATGAAACAGCTATGCATTTAGATAACACAAAAATGTGTTTGGACTATAACATAAAATGGGATGCAAAGTTTGTCAAGGGTCCTTGTTAGGAAACTAACAATAAAAGGAGTGATGGAGGTCAGCTGCTTTTGATGAAACTGGGGGAGCTTTAATGAGTTACACCAGCATCCCTATCTGATCACCTACACCGCACAGAGAATGAATCCATACTTTCTGCTAGTCTGTGGAGAGATAAGCCTCCACTCTGGTCCCAATTGAGTATTTTAATGAATTTCCCAGTTTTCTTATCCTACTGGCTGAAAGGTTCCTTGGTCTGGGAAAATCTCTAGTGGCTTCTAGCCCATCAGCTGAGATAGCCTGCTGTGGTTCATCCCATGGTTCCCTCTTCCATTCTTTTTCCGCACAGATGCGGTCCCTGTGCTGTTTCACCTGTCTTAGTTCCCTTCATTTTTTAAGTCTCTCTCTATTAAGAGAACGGGCTTGCATGAGGAGGTTGGGATACGGTGCCTGGAGAAGAAAGTACATGTTGCAAGAAGAGGCACCAGAGGGAGGAAAAGAGAGGAGGGCCCACTCCTTGCCTCATTAGGTGGCTCTTGTTCTCTTCCACTGCTTCCACAGTCACATTACTCCTTTACACTCTTCCCTGCAGGTGCCAGTTCCCACTTGACTGTGCCTATATTTGATCTGTTTACTGCATTCACTGGGGCTGAGAGCCATCTTGTCTTGTTGGTGCCTCATAGATCATTTTTAAGTGTTAAATGAGGTATATAATTCTATTATGATTATTCCTGCCTTTCCTTATTTTTTCCCCCCTCAAATTAAAATTGCTTAACAACTTTAATCAAACTCAACCAAGCTCTTGACTGAACTAGGAAATGTTGAGAACATCTCATTGCATTTCGATTTAGTATATTTTAATGGGAAGTAGGAGGTACAGATGCTATTGAAAAGCACGAATAAGCCCTGAGAGACTTGGCAGAATACTAACATGAGAAGGAAAGAGTTGAATGCACAATTCTATAATCCATGCGTTGCCAGAAGCAATGGCCATGTGCCACAAGCCTTCATGTGCAGCCAAACTCTATCAGCTGCGCTAACTGCTATAACTAATCCTATTTACTGTCATCGTTGACCCTAAAAAATAAAAAAAAATAGGGAAGTATAAGGTCAGAGCTTCAAATTACCTGCAAGTCTTGTCCTGTATCTTGCCTTTCCAATGTGACTATGTAGCTGAGTGCTGAGTTCTTTGCTAGATGTACTGGAGAATTTGAGGGGGACACATTGCTCAGCAATTCTAGAGAAAACATCAAGTTAGCCCTCAGTGCTGAGAGAAGGGTCCTCTGCAGAAATATGTAATATATAAGCAGAAACAACTAAAAAATGATAAGGAGCTATGAAGACTAAGTAAAACTAACCACTTTTTAACAGAACTGCTGATACTTGTGTTCACTCTGAACAGTAAACCAATGTCACCTGAGTCAGCTCATAAATGTTTGAAAAGCAGGAAACTCTCTGGCTGTTAAACTGGGGATATAACGCTAGGCATTTGTTTTAAGAAAAAAAAAAATCCAATTCAGATTCCTCAGTTCTGAGTCACGATGTATCTAGTGTTTCCTATGGAAGTGAGAAAGTCTCAGGCAGCTCTTAATGGCCCTAGAAGTGACTACATTTTTTATCTCACAAATTCTTAGGAAGGGAGGATATTTAGTTTTGCATTGTTCAGCTAGTAGTTCAAAGTTACGTGGAGGTTTGGGCTGTCTGTAGAAAGGTTTCATGTGCCTTTAGTGTGAACAGAGACCTGGTAGCTCACTTCTGGAATGAAATTTGAAGCTATGAGAATTGCTACTCCAGGTGGGAACAAGCAGTACCAGAAATCTGCATGTGGGATCTGCTGGTGATGTAGCTGATGTGCTGTGTTGATGTGGTTGATGCAGGGACAGTTATAGAGTCTAACACTAGGCTTGAAACCTAAAGCGCCAGAGGATGGGTAAGACCCATTCACTGTGGCTGACACAACTGAGCCTTAAAGGGGCCATCGGCAGGGACTGGAGTTTACCTCCCCTGTGATGGTCTGTGCCTCACCCTCACTGGCCTCTTGCAAGTGGGTTTAAACCAGTCTGCAAGTGAGCAGCTGAATTCAAGGCACATGCTTTCATTTACAAGAGAAAAGAAGTCTTTGAGTTATGGGCAGATACCTCAGATCAAGTGATACCTTAAACCGCCATAAGTTAAATCCTGTCTCTTAACAGCACTCTCAAACTAGAGACATCACTCTTCTGTTTGAGCTGTTATCTTCAGTGCAGATCTACAGCAAGGGAAGCTCAGCTGGTGAGAAAGGGAGAACTTGATCTTGCTCTAATAGAAGATTGGCTATTTTCAGGTATTCTTGTTCACTTCACAGTTTATCCTGTCTGCTTGGAGTGCACAATGGCAGACCAGGCTGACCGTCCTGATGGCGCATGCGGATCCTACAAGCTTTCAGTCTCCCTTCCCCCCCAGTACATGTCTTAAATTAAAGTATTCTCATTGCTCAGATTCAAAACATGTTTGCTTTGTATATGGGGCCATAGTCTTTACGTGCTGATCTACTGTTCTGGCTCATGTCATTTAAATTGCGTTCAAGCTCAGCTTATTCAGAGGGAAAATGAATTTTGACAACTGGCATCTCTTCTTCATTATTGTGATTGGTGTAAATGTAAAATTTATGTTCTGAATGTTAGCAAAACTATTGGACTCAAACTACCTCATCCTATTATCCATTTAATAGACAGTAAGTATTCTAAGTGAAAACTTGGATAATTACCTTTTTTCCTATTTAGCATTGGCTTTTTTTGCTTTCTCTGTTCACAAGTGTGCCAAATAATCTACTGTTTGTGCAGCCTATGAGTGAACTTAAAAGACATTTCTATGCTCACCATTTTCTCTTTCAACAGAATTCAGAAAATACATAAACAGACAGGGTTTCTGACTACTAAATGGGCTATGCTGTCAAAATGAAACAAGAGGTGAAAAGTTGAAGGGAAAATGAGGAATATAGAAGAAAGGAGCAGGAAAAAAAGAGATGGAGAGAGAACAGCTTTGGGGGAGGTGGGAGCCTCTGTAAGTACTCTAGAAAATTGAGGGGAAGAAGGGAAGGTATTTTTAGCACCTTCCTTTTTATTTATTCCCTCAGATTTCTGTGTTTGACCCTGGCAATTCTAAAGAAGTACCAGGAACCGTGTACACTTGCTGTAGAACTGTGTGCACAAAAACTGTAAATCAGAGTTAAAGCTGTGTTGATGTCTGCCTTTGTTCTGATACCAATATTTCTTTGCATAACATCTAAAGGCATCTAATTACACAAAATAAGAACAGCTTCCACTAAGAATCTTTTGCATTTATTTTAAAGATGTTTCTTAAAGAAATTGGAAACTTAATGAGATAGAAAAATTCTCCATGTATTATTTAAAACCTACTCCTCTGCCATCATAACAGTTCACAATACCCATCTGTTCTGCAGTATGCAAGTTTTACTCTGAATGCAAGTAATACAAGATGCTGTGGCACACTCATTAACCTAACAAAGAAAACAAAGACATTTTCCCAGAAATTACCCCAGTGTAAAAGCAAAAGAAAAGCAAAACTTAAAAAAAAAAAGAAATAATCATCCTATCAATATGCAAACAAGTTTTTATTAATTTATGCATCTAGAAGATCTTCCATGCATGAAAAAGCAACACTTGCTCATTCTTATTTTCCAACAGATCAATAGAATGACACAACTGATTACTGTTTTTACTCAGGTAGAAGTATTGATAATCCCATGTTAGTGGTGAGAGTAAACAAGGAAGATCGGGATCTTTATTCTATAGTGTCACATGCAATCTAGTATGAAATGTTTAGATAATTTTAATTGGTGCACTATAAGCTTTAAATTTAGGAAGGAATAATTTATAGCCTGTCTATGCTTTATAGGTTGACATTTCTTGAATCTTGTAAAGGGATTATTTGAAGGAACCACTGCTGGGACGCAAATAATTTTGTTCCTTAATTTGATAGTTCACTGGCTTTTGCACATTCATAAAGCATCACAGTTCCTGATGAGTTTTGACTTAAACTTGTTTCATACAAATTTAAAGCTTTATGTAGACTAGAATAAATGTATTTTAAGATTCCTGCAGCACAAAACCATATAATTTAAATGGGAAAGGATCTTGAGTTTATTCAGAGGGTCTCCACGCTCCTTCACTGCATGTTTAATCTCAGGTAAATGTGGGATGCAGCTATGAAATGTTTCTGTGATGAATAAAATAATCATCCTTATATAATAAACCTTTTAAATTCATGGTCTCTGCTTTTTACCAGGAAGGAAAGTACTAGCTGAGGCTTGTTCAGAAGAGTAAATCTTATGCAGACTTACATTTACAAGCCTTTCTGCTGAACTCGAATCTTATATTGGAGACTACATCGTATTCCTGTCATTCCTCAAACCTCCCGAGGCTGAGGACTGAGGCAGTTAATGAAGTGAGAGACAGAGGTATGTGCAGTGAAGCTGTCCACAGTGCCAGGCGAGCATGTAAATGCTTGGTGTGGTGGCAAGGTGAAAGGAGGAGGAGACCAGGAACATCCATGAGCCTGTTTTGCATTTAAATGGAGCCTTGTTACAGAGGGATGGGGAATGGTTTTCTTAGCAGCTGCAGACCCTTCTCGTGTTTTGACATCTGGATGCGATTCCCAGCTTTATGCATTTGGACAGAGAGATATGAGAAATGTTTATTTGGGGGAGAGATGGAGATACCTGGATACAGAGCAGTTTGCAGGTGCAAACAAAGGTGATTACTTTTTGTGATTGTGCTACGTGAAAACTGAACACCAAGTTTGATAAATAACAAATAAAGCTTGTTTCTAGTTCTTGTGCTTTCTATCTCTCCCAGTTAAAATCTTTTTCACATTAATCTATGAAGCCTTTTCTAAAGAAAGTATGAGATGACCAATTCCTGCTTAAATTCATATCACTGAGTCTTTTACAGGTAATCCATGAACTTCCATAAATTTGTTCAAGGTCAGTGGCTGTGCAGTCAAATTTTAGATTGTGATTGTGGTGTGCTGTGATACCACCCTTTGAACAGATGGAAGGGCAAGCCCTCATGAAGTCCAGGATGGAGCTTTCTAGAATAAATATTTTGTAACGGGGGGTCTGGCAGCGGACAGCCAGCATTGCAGGTCAGATATCATAGCAGCTTCCCCTTCAGTTTGTACCTGGAAGACCACACGTTCAACCACACTTGCTTCAGGCATAGACTGTGGAGTAATCAGACTGATTCAAGGTCCTGAACTTAAGTGGTTAATTTACATCTAGAAACCTTGGTACCCTGCCTGATGACTCACTGCTGAAGTAAAGCTTTAGGCACAGCAGTCACTCTTGTTTAAAAGTAGCTCCTAAAACCACCTCTGCTATGTTACTGGACCCTGCCAGATAGAAAGGAGAGCTATCTGTTTTCTCTCTCAAACTATTTTTGTTTTTATTTTCATGTTTGTAACAGTGGTAGCAGCCAAGCATTAAATTATAACCATTGAACCTTGGTAAATTTTACAAGGGACCATGTTCTCCTAAACTTTTTCAAGTTTATAAATTTCTGTCCCTTTGAAGTAGTCTTTAAAAGCAATTTCTAGGGCACTGAAGCGACAATAAAATGATACATATCCTCTTCTTTAAAAATCATTACCTTGTATCTCTAGGCAGGCATATTGCTGAAAACCTTTTGAAAAGACACTTTTTTGTCCTGGTGTGTTGTATGGACCCTTCCTTTGGTTTAGAAATTGTTTCACATTCAGGCGTGGTGGCAGCAGATGCGAATGCAAAGACTCTAATAGAATATGTATGAATGTGTGATTGAATCCTTGAAAGCATCCTGTATTGATGAATTACAATAGCAGAAAAAAAATATAGTCCTAGCTTTGATGCAAGAGGTCATACAGATCTCACTTTATAATTTACAGCAAAGACTCTCAGAAGAAAAATGGTTGCAGAACAGGCAGGCATCCCTTTAGGGGAAACTTATATTTGCACATAATATATTTGTGAATCAAAATTATTCCATTTAGGAGGGTGGATAGGCAAGGTTTTGGCTGTCTGGTATAACTGTGCTAGTTAATAATGAGAGGGAAGGAGACCTCTCTCCTCCTCCCTCAATAAGCATGGTTACCCCACTGCAACACCAAAAATTCAGGTGATTGCAGTGGTCCAGGGTCAAATACTCTTTAATGGGATGAAGGAGGACAGAGGAAGAGTGGGTACCCCTCTGGCTTCCACACTGTCTAGTAGCTCAGGGAACATGTACATTGTAACTTACCACCAATATTATAAATTATTGCCTCCCACAGAAATAATTTTGCCTGAGATGATATTTTCTCATGTCCATGTGTCAGTGTCTCTGTTTCCTGACACCCAGCATGGGAGTTGCCATAGGAAAAGGGTTGTGCTGCATGGGGACACCCCAGGTTACACGGGCCAACTGCCTGGTGCCATGTCTGGCTGCAGTGTTGTGGCATGGGGGAAAGCTGCTCAGCTTGCACAATTTACCTCAAATTAGGATGCAAGTGGTTTAGTGACTTATTAGTGGCACATAATTAACAGGTAATAAGTGAACTAAATAGTATCAGTAATAGAAAAGATAACATTTTTTGTGCTGTTGTGGTTTAATAAACAACAATTAATTCCTTAGCACTGTCATGTAATGGAGCTGTTCAGTATCAAACCCACCTTACATGGTACCTGCACATCCTTTCTCACAGACATGGGGTTTGCAAGCAGCCCCTCTCCTGCGAGCATGTGGTCAAGCATCCCGTGGGAGCCGCAGGGGCTGTGGCGTTGTGCGTACCTGTGCTGCTCCCTACAATCTGCTCGCCCATGCAGCAGTGAGAGTGGCCCATGAGTTTACATGCTCACATCTGAGATGAGGGTCCATAAAATGAGCATAATTCATTGATTCAGCATCCTATTTAAACAGTGAATCTTAATCCCTTCAGGACTCGCTTTGTGACACAAATCATCCTTTGCTAACAAGGCACATTTTACTATGTTTTAATTCACCAAGATTAATATTGGAAAGTTCAACTTTGTGCAAGCTGTTAGCAAGACAAATTTTTCATTAGTTTTAGTCAACCATCAAATGATACTGAGTAATTTCATAGTGCAGCAATGAATTAAATTAAAGAGATAACCCATTCAGTGATGCAGACTAAACTAATCTCAAAATTAAAAGGCCAGAGCCTCAACTGGTATAAATTAGTGTAGTTCTTCAGAAGCCAATGTAGCTGAAGTCAAGGGAGCTGCACCAGTCCGTGCCTGACAAGCCCATGGCACAAGGACTCCTCCTTGGCTGGGTCACAAGGCTCAGTTGATGGTTGGGCTTCAGTGAGTCCTGCAAGGGGCAAGCTGGAATTAAAGCAGACTTCCCAGCATGATAGGTGGAAGGCTACAGGCCACAGCTTAGTGAACATGCTTGAGCATGAGAATAGTATATTACTCTGATACAAGCTGGCAGACAGTCCTTGCCCTCCTTTAAAGGTTCAGTGTGTTTTTCTGAACAGGAATAATTTCACTCCTTATCCTACTTCAAATTAACAGAGAAGTTGCTGTGCATTTCAGTGGGTCAGACCTTGTCACTGTTACCCTGTTGGGATGGCAGCTTGTTCCACAAACAGCTGTATTAAAAACAATAAAGATACTCAGGGGTTTAAACAAGTAAATAAGTCAACCTAGTGAACCCTGACACCTGCTAAGCCTATGGGTTGGGTAACGCCTCGAGTATCAGACTCTACAGGTAGATATTAGTTGCAACTCATTACCCACAGAAGGGTAGTAGATCTTGACCCCAACATCCACCATTTGAGCCACGTTTGGATGGATATTAATTAGGCATTTGAATATAGAATACATCTTTTGAGTTGTTCGTACAGCAGAGGAGTACCCCCTCGCCCACAGCTTTTTGCTTGGTTTCTGTGAAACTGCAAAAAAAAAAAAAAAAAAAAAAAAAAGTCTTGTTGCCTTGAGAGTCCAGCGCAGCACAGGGCCAGCCTTTCCCCTTTGCAGGGATCGACTCAAGCTCTGTTTGGCTGACTGTTTCTGGTTTCAGCATTGCAAGCAAGCCCAGCAGCTCTTGGTGGCTCTGAGCCTAGTGAAAGACAATTTTTCTATTGATTTGGGGGGAATTTGGACCAGACCTACATCCTGCCACTGAAAATGGATAGAATAACCTGTTTATTCTTCTTTGCTCTTCTACTGTCTTGGCAGGAATATTTTCTCTATCAAAGAACAAAGAGTCTGAGTTTCACCTGGCTCTCCCACTGGTTTCCTCTGGCAGAGTGACCCTATTAAATGCCCTGAGAGCAGAGAGTCTGTGAACCTTTCTGAAATTACTGCTGACAGATTAATATTCCTGTAATTACACTAGAATGTCTTGGAAACACAAATATTAATTAAGAGTATTGAACCAATTTAGAACAGTGTTCAATAGTGTTGAACAGAAATCCTGTAAAAATTAAACAAAATATAATCATTGGGAAAATAATCAGCATTAGTCACAGCAGATAAAGTAATTGTTAAAGGTAAAGTGATTTTTGGCTCAGAATTTATATCATGGCTATGAAAGCCTTGCTAGTATAGATCATGTAATATAGCAATAATAGTTTTTCTAAATTTAATTTTATGTCAGATTTTGAGCAATGTCAGAACGACTTATTGTGTTTTAAGGTGTGTTTCAGAGCTCTATCACCCTGCTTCTTCGAGCTATTCCATGCATGCGCTGAGGTTGAGAAGCCTACAAGTCAGTGAAGAAGTCCATAAATGCAGTCCCTAAAAGATCAAGTGCTTACACTTGTAAAATAGCAATGACTGGTGTCTTTTCTAAATAATAGGGATATTTTGTTCTCTTCTTATATTTTGTCCCATAGCTACTTGATTTGTGCTGGAAAGGACTAGGAACTAATGGGTCAAATCTCTTAATTGTAGAAAAAAGATTCTCATATTTAGCCCTTCTTGGCTTCCCCTCGTGTTCACACACTGCCTGCTTTCCTGCTGCCTAACACCCTGAAGGCCCACTCATTCTTATCTTGCAGGTTAAAGTCACGAGAAAACCAACATGAATTTTTGCTTTAGTGTGCAGTAATGTAGATATGAGAGCACACCTTCAGCTGAAAGTATTGTCTTTCTCCTTCCCATACTCCTTTGTTGTGCTTTGTACAACAAAATTTACGTATGTTCTTAACTCTGTACTAAGTACACAATGAGAAGGATCGCTGGGTCTGCTCAATATGAATGAAAGCGAGGATGGCTGTCAGGCTAACAGCAGCTATGGGTGAACCATACCTACTCCAGAAAAGTACTCAAGCATCTGTTTGGTCTAACACTAGGACTGAAAGAGGCACATATTTAAGAAAAGGGGTAAGACCTAAGTACTTTACTAAATGAGGTTAATTAGCAGTCCTTTCATCTGCATTTTATTATATGTGGCCTTACTATAGAGCTTAATTAAAATAATAGAGAGTTAACCATATTAGAATGTCAAGATTTAAAAAAAGTTTTCATGTGAAATTTTTTTTGTTCATTTACATGTTCTGAATATCCTCTGAATTTTCTAAGTTTATGTTCTGCATTCAGAGCTGTGTATCTCCATGCTGTATCTTCCCTCATTTGTAACAAGCCCAGAAAGTTAAGAGGAGAAAATCTAGTATAAATACTAAAAATATTCCAGCATGGCTGAAACAAATTAAATCACAGCTTGCCTTGAAAATTATCAGCAGGAGAAATAACTGAAGAAATGTGTATTCTCTTATCTGTACTAAAGCTTTGATTAAAACAACGAAATAAGCAGACCATAACATTCTGTTCTGTGTACATTTTAAAAGCATGATCATACTTCAAATCAGAATATCTATGTATGAACTTACATCAGATAGGTAATTAACCTTATGCCTCAAAATATTTCAAATCTCCCTGTCCTTGAGAATTTACTGATGGCATATAAACTATTTACATCTTTTTTGAATAATTTATCCTGTCCTTCCATTATGCCAAATGAATTTATAATCTTGGATAATGAAGCATTCCTGAGTGAAAGTTAATATAGAGCTGCACCTCCTACTGAGTACAAGTCTGTGAAAATACTTTTTTTTTTTTTCCCCTACAGAACTTTATAAATTTTTAAAATGTACTTATCCCAGTAATTCTAGGATCAGAGAGCTTGGTTTTGCACAGCTTTTGCTGCTATAAAACAAGGTAATTCCATTTATATCAAAAGAGCAATTCCTGATTTTTCACCAGTGTTAAGTCAGAGATTTGAGCCCAGAAAATTTAACTCTACCAGACACATGTGGATCTTAACTTTATTCAGATGCATATTCTATCCCAATATTACCCTTCGTTTCATGATATTTAATTAAGAAAGGTCATTTTTCTCTTCTTCATAGTACTTGTAAATATTAAACTATGTTTCCCTTACGTATAGTTTCTTCTGCACAAAGGGATTAACATCAGCCCAGTTAAGGTCACTTTAGCCAATTTTGTGCTGAAGAAAAAAGATCAGAGCAAGCTCCCTAGAATTAAATTGTCCCATGCCAGTTTGACTTTGTCCCTGGGTTTGATGACTTATGAGTATTTAACCCATAGACATACCCACATGTATGTCTTTCTAGGACGCAAAAATATGTGGGCAATAACTTCCATACATGACTATAAGCCACAAGACAAGCAACCCACGTTTGTTATTTGCTTTTTATTGCTTGTAACAGTTTAATAAGGTTATAGGAAGGAAAATACTGCTAATCTTATATGAGGGTTTTTTTAAAATAAAGCCTAGAATAGGATGTGGGTGCAAGTATTTTCTCTTTATTGTACATGTGCCAGTAGGAATGAATTCTTGATGTGGGCTGGTGATAGGGTTTCGAAGCCATGAAAGCAGATCTCTTTCTTTCTCTGTCTTTCCTGAATGCAAGTTCCCTTCAGCAATTTATTAGTTTGTTTGACAGTAAAGCTTACCCTCCATGTTCTCTTTGTCCTTGCCCTTAATTTTGTTAGGTGTGCAGTGTTCTCCTCCTCCTTTTCCTTTGTCCAAGTAATGAAGGTGTTTGTTTTGTTTTGTTTTTAAACATTTGTCTTTTATAGTCTCCTTCCCTTTGGCCTCAAGTTTCCTTTGCTGAAGCACATTCTGTGGGTAAGACACCAAGATGCTTCATGCTGATGGAAGCTCAATCTGCTCCTTTATTCCTATGGGCATAGCAGGAAACAAATGATGATCTGACATATAGAAAGTTTGTCAGTGGCTTTCACAATCCCTTTCTGGAGCCTTTAACTTTTCCAACAGTGCCTTTGTATAAAGGCAATCCTTTAGATAAGGAAAAAGTGACATCTAGTAATGGGTATAATGTAAGGGGAGCAGGAATTTTATGCCTGGCTCTGAGAGGCACCTCCTCCAGTGGGAAATGTCAAAGTTGTAAATGTTGGCCAGGAAGACATATAAGGAGTAAGTCAGAAATGCTACTTTTGCTAAATCATGTTATATTTTCAAGGCTAAATTTTAGGAAAGATTGCTAGCGATGGGAAGGCCACTATCCATTCCTATTTTTTCCCACCTAGTATGATAGCATTAAGTTGACTCTACCAACTTTACACATGCAATAGCACACACCAAAGACAGGCAGACTGTTCCTTGCTTTTCCTTTTGTAGTATATGCATTCTCACTCTTCTCTTACAAGATAAATATTCAGGTACATCCTACATGGCACGGTACAGAACCACGGCATTTGACACCCCTTCCCTGTTCCTTTTAATTTCCCTTTCAGAACTAATGAACAACTCACAGATTTAGAAGTACAACTTCTGAAGGTCCTGGTCTCTAATTTTGCAAATCTTTTCTCCCTTATGGGGAAGCAGTGTACAAGCTGGTTTGTACTCCATTTCCCCTCTATGCTTGCCTGTATCCACTACTGAAGTGCAGAGAAAGCTGCTTGCCCTCTTTTTCACTACTGCTGATAACCTCGCATTTTGACCCCTAGCACTTGATGAAAAAATTACAGAATACTACATGTAAGAACAATTTTTTTTTTGCAACAAATGCTCAAATATTGATCCCTTGGAAACTGTTAGTTTTCTCTCTCCCCACCCTGGAATTCCCCAAATACTACATTTTCTGTGTAATTGCAAAAAGTAGCAGAAATGAGCAATGTGGTAGAAAAGTAATAAAGTTGAGTAGAAAACTACATTCCTAACAGCTGAAAGAAGGGATCAGAAGGCTGGATAGGGAAAGGGCTGATGCCCTACAGGAATGTGTCTCTCTAAGTGATGCAACACTTCAGTACCTGGACTCAGTTCACAGCTTCCAATGGGCAGGTCACATGGATGAAGCTTCCAGTATGTGACCTAGAAACATGATGTTGGGCCAAATAAAGGAGGCTTCTTATTAAAGGTCACATTTGGCTTTCTGGATAACTTAATGAGATTATTTTCTTTTCCCCACTCCTGAAACTTTTCTCAAATGACTAGCCTAAATGGGAGGAAATTGCTGGTTGTTTAATGATTCTGAAGCATGTTGGTATTATGATGATATTTTAGGAATTCAAATTGGCGGATGGATGGAAAGATGAAAAGAAAGAGCCTTTTTCCAAGAAAAGAGTATCCAGCAGGCTTTACATTTCAATAATATTTGTTGCCAAAAATGTTTTGAATGTATCATTAGGACTTTTCATATATTGCAAAACCACTCCATTTATTTCATATGAAAATGCACCTGTGAGGTTTTTTTCTTCTGGGCAAGTCTTAGTCCTGCAACAAAAGGGTTTTGCTGTAAGCTGAAGATACCCTAGGCCATGAGTGTGCTCTGCTATTTTCCATGAAATTTAAGATTGCAGTCAGCTGTCAGATTTCTGTTTCCTATTTTACCAGAAGACATAATTCATCCTGTGAGCTGACTTAAAAGTGGAAGTTCAGCAAGACTGGACAACTTGGATTTGAGGACATATGCCTTCCCTTTCGAAAAGGTCAATCTGTGCCTAGAACACAGTCTTTTGTTTCTGTTCTTGTTCTTTTGCAGCTTTGGAAAGTGAAAAATTCCACAGAATTTGTGGGAATTTCTACAGCGAGGAGATATGTGTGACTGATAGTTGTGATAATTATATCCCTACTGTTGTCCTCCTGATGAAGTTTTTCCTATTTACCTATTTTTCCATTAGCTCCTTTAGAGTTCAGACAAACAGATTCTTCCTTTTACTGTTTATATATAGCATGACAAAGCCCAGGTGCTCCAATTGCCTTAAAATTAGTAAACTTAACAGACCAACCCTGACTCAGAGGTTAAGTTGTTTTACTCTGGAGAAGACAAGTCAGCTATGTTCATTATCTATTGCTATGCTGCTGAATTTTTTTTTTTCCCTACACTGAATGGTGAGAGACAACAAAACTTTTTAATGCATACCTGGGTCATAAATGAATGTGAAGGATCCTGTACTGTTAGACATTAGCTCTTTTCCTGGCCTCCAGAATATGTACAGGTGGGTGAGACTGGTGGTGAGAGGAAAGGGAATGATATTTTTTTTTTCTTAGATGTGAAGAATTAAAGGATTTCTTAAGAGAAAAGAAACCTTGAACCCTGTTAGGTGATTCCATATTGATGCTGGCTAGCGTTTGCTGATATAAACAACCTTACTGATGCTGACCAGGCTATTGGGAGCCTGTTTTGCAGTGGAGCCCTGGGGGCAAAAGCCTCAACTTGGAAACTACCCTAGGGCAAAAGAGGGGGCTTGGCAGAACTCTCTGGGGTGGGGAAGACCCCAGCCTTCCCCCAGCCCCTTCTTAAAGACCCCAAGGATGGCCAACTGCTAGAGTTCTGTCTTGCAGGGCTGGCCTCGGGCACAGACCCAAAATGCCTCTAGTGGGGGAAGCCTCAAGGCATTTACTGTTATCAGGTTCATTGTTTTGCCCTTAGTAAAAAGCACCAATAATTATGACTTGTTCTTCTGTGAACAAAGTGGCCAGCCTGGTGATATGCAATAAAAATAACTGAAGAAGTCAAAGACAGTGTTTCAAAGTACTTTTTATAAAAGCAAGAGATCAAGTGACACGATCTTTCTAGCCACTTCAATAAATATAGGGTGGTGATTAGCAAATAAAACTGAGTAATTGTAGTTTTTTGCTCAACTCAGTATAATTTGCTTAAGTATCTATGTCAATCAAAGTTATATTTAGATTGACACCGTAGGGATATGTAAAACCTATTTATTTCTGAATAAATATTTAAAGAGATTATATAAGCAGTAATGTCCAAAGCTCAGGGATTTTCCCTGAAAAGATGAAGATTAATTATTGATAATAGCCTAATATAAAACTATTCATCTGGTTATCTAGAATAGTCTAAGCATTATTATAGGCCTAGGCTTATGAATTGGAACAATTCCCCCCGCCCCCTCCCAAACATTAAGGTCTGTATTTATTTGACCTCACAGAGCATCTCCAGTGGCATTAGAAATATCCACTCAGGACTGTGGGATACACATGCATTTCTAGAATGATAGCTGGAAGGCATGCAGAATAGGCTAAGGCATCTTAAATAACGTGCTCTTAAGTATCCAGTGCTAACAGAGTCCTGCTTGTCACAAAATAAAAAAATGCTGGCAAGGGGATAAAATGCGGTTTTAATTTGGGTTGACTGTCTCTAGGAGCTTCTACATAAACAGAATTCAGAACAAAACCTGAATATTTCAAACGTAATTCAGAAGCAAGATATTTTGTTTTAAATTGTTATTTTCCATATAGGTACCAGCCCTGATTTTCAAAAGGGATAGTGGGAAGATACTAATGATATCAATGCAATCATAAAATGTTAAGCTTGTAGAGAAAGTTAATACAGCATGAAATTTGGGGTTGTCCCATTTTGCGGAAAAAAACCTGGAGCATTATCAGTACTGAGACTGGAATTTTCTTATTTTAATATGGCTACTAAAGAAAAAAAAAATTCCCTTCCTTTTTTCATGTTGCATTGTGGATACTTGCTCTGAACTATTATCACTTTTAGAGCTAAGAGCAGTAGTATCCTTGTAGTAGCCTCCTGTCAGAAGTAGAAGTTTCCTGCTCTCAATCGTTTTCTAGCACTGAAGCTTCTAATGCCTGAAATGAGTTTGCCTGGAGTTATTAATTTTCTTCAACTCTTTTGGAAGGAGAACTATCAAAAATAGATACATGCAAATGTATCATTTAACTAAGAATCATAATGCATGCAAAATTTGGCCTTGAATAAATGATATCAAGTAGGTCACTTTAATCATTGACTTGGATTCTGTTTAGCTCCTTTCAAGTCTTTTTGTCAAAATTTCAGAGCCATGTGACAAGTGAAGGAAATATGAGTTTTCCATTGCAGAATTGATGATGGCTCAATCCTTCCTGTTTGCTCGCATTCATGCAGAGCACTATTTTTTCCCTGAATCTGATAGTCTCCGCATCACTATGTTTTATGGCTCACCGACCAGCATATCCGGGACACAGTTCTTTTTGGTCTCAACTGTATAGAAATACCAAATGAGGGCTTTTTAGTGTTCTGGATGGACTAAATACCACATTTCCAAAGGTCTCAAGAACTCTGGATGCTCAATTCCTGTTAAAATTCATGTTCTCTGTTCCCTGTCTGTTGTTGGTATCCAAGACCTGTCTCTGAAGATGTTTCACAAGTACTCTTGCTAGTTTCACATAATTTCTACCACCTTGTCAAGCATCAGTTGAGCCTTTGCTAGCTGTAGTGATGGTCAGATTTCAGTTTTTCAAGCTGAAATTTCTTCCTAGAGACTCCATTCTCTGTCATGACTACCTTCTCATTCCCCTTCAGGAAGATCTCTGGGGTACACACTTATTTCTTATCTTTCTTAGTAGAGGACAAAGCAATAAAAACATTTTAACTGCTTTTTAAGCTCTATTTTAATTGGCCCAGCTCCCTTTGGTGGTTTACGTTTGTCTTAACAATCAAGCAAAAACATCTGGGGGGTGGGGGTGAGGAAGAATGAACTAACTCAAGCAACATTGCTGTAATAATTTTAATTTGAAACCAGGTGAAACGTAACTTTAAATACCTAAGCATGATCATTATTTTCCCACATTTAATTCCATAGCATGTTTGTATGTGGAAAGACACATATGTCTGGTTTTATTTGTTTTTACAATTGTGCCATATAGCCTTTTTTGATGTTTTGTGGATCACAGATGGAGAAAACTTGGTCTAGAAGCTGTGTATCTGTCCCACCACCCCTTGAAACTGCTTAACTTTTTTAGGTGCTCTTGGAATTCTATTTTCCCACTGAAAGTTAAAATCCTATATAATTTTTAGTGACATTTAATTGTGTTATTTCCAAAAGACTTGTGTTTAAAATCAGTCAAACAGATGTTTTGATTCTGGTCCCCCCCCAAATGATACCTAATTATTAGCACAGTAAACTTCCTCTTTATGTGACTGTTCGGAACTCTTCATTATCCCAAATGGACTCCTTGCATTTAGATAATACACTTATTTACAAGCCCACTCAAACCATCTGCTCCTTTTAATGTGCTTTTCTCTTAAAGAAACTTCAGGATGAACCTATTGTGATATGAAAAGGTTGATGGTTGTAGAAGACTAAGAAATCTGGAAGAGATGGCTCCTCTGGCTCCTGCTCAGCTTGCTGCCAGCACTAGCCCCCAGGGCCTTTCCTGCAGAGCCATCCCAGCCTGTACCGGTGCATGGGGTTGTTCTGTTCCAGGCACAGGGCTTCTCATTTCTCCTTGCTGAGCTTCATGAGGTCCCTGTCAGCTCATTCCTGCAGTGTTTGAGGTCCCTGCGAATGGCAGCACAGCCTTCCTGTGCTCCCACCCCAACTCAGTGCCACCTGCAAACTTACTGAGACTGACTCCCATCCCATCATCTAAGTCTTAGGTGAAGACATCAGGCAACATTATCCCTGGTACCATGCCCTGAGAAACTCTACTTCTGAACAGGAAAGTTAGATTTTAACCAATGACCACTATTGCTTGAGCCCAACGGTCCCACTGGTTTTCAACCCACTTGTAGTCTGTCCATGCAGTCTCCTTGCCCCAGTTTGACTACTGAGAATCTTTGGCAGATCTTGTCAAAAGCCTTGCTAGTGAGAGAGAAGATCACATGCACTGGTCTCATCTAGAGAGCCAGTCATTTCACAGCAGTTAGCTGAGCTGGTCAAGAACAGTTTCCTCTTGGTAAATCCATACTGTTCCTCCTCATTGTCTTGCCCTTCGTATACTTGGCATTGGCTTCTGTGAGGACTTGCTCCACAATTTTCTGAAGGAAGTGACGTTAGACTGACCTGCCTGTAGTTGCCTCTGCCTTTTATTGAAGATGGCTTGCCACAGCTTTTCAAAGGAGATAGACATCTGCCTTGCTATGCCATCAATCAAATATATTACCAGTCTTGGATGCAGCCTGTCCAGTCCCAGGGACCTATATATGTCACGCTTGGTTCTATAAATTCCTAACGCAATCCTTGCCAATGACGGGTAGTACTTCTCTCCCCCAGACTTTGTCAGTACATCTTAGGAAAGGGGTCCATGTTAATCCTTCATACTGCTAGTGTCATTGATGAATGCCAAGTTTGGAAAGAAGCGCTGGGATTGAACAGCTGGGAGGAGACAGATGGAGAAAGAAGTAGTACATGGCTGAGAGCCATATCAACAAACAAAGGATATATGTTACTTGTTTTGAGTTGTTGGTGCTGCGGACAAAGCAGATTTAAGTATTTGGGAATGAGGCAGATGGGTTGGAAGTGGCTTCCAGAAGCATGGGGAGAAGACAATGTTTTACCAAATGCATATGTCATGTTGTATGCCAACACAGATAACAAAAATAGATATTTACATTTGTAGTAAGTCTGTAGCAGCTTTCTGTGAGGTAGAAGACAAAGCTTTTCTGTTGTTAACTACTGGTGAATGAATACACTCTTCCTTTTACAATGATCTGTACTTTAAAATGGCATATTTGGTGCTGGAAGTAAATTAATAGAGTTAATTAAAACAATTACAAGCTACGCGTTATTGTAATTAATCTTCTTCTAGAATCCAGACACTGCAGACATAAAAGATACATCGTTTTAGGCAGCAGAGGATGAATTGCAGTATTTTCCCAGGCATTGGACAGGTTGTGCTCCAGCTTCTGCTGCTGACTCTCAGCTTATCGCCCAGTGGACACGTAGAGTCTCTCTCATTCCCCAGCTTTCCTTCCTCTCCCCAGCTATTTAGATGCAGAGGTATGAGATCTTTCTCATGAATCAGTGTACCATGGGACCTTGGTCTTGACTAAGCTGCCAGGATCTATGACTACATAAAAATGTTATTTAATCTGAATTTAAACACTTCTTAGTAAGAATAAGCACTCTACGTTTCTTTACATGATCTATACTGGCTTCTCCACACTTGGAGAATGCACACCACATATAGAGCTCACAGTATTCTTCAACATCAACTGCTGTCACCTTAGACGTTACAAGGTATTAATGATTTGGCAAGAGAGAGAAAGAAGCTAACTGATCGGTGAATATTTGCTCTAAGATTTAGTGATTTGTGCTATACATGAACACTTTAAGGGCCTGATGTGAAAACCGGGAAGAAATTAGCTGGTTAACTGTATGTAATGAGGATAGGAAAGAAGCATATAATTAGATTGCGTAGACGTAAAACCAGCTCTTTAAAAGCCTGCTCACTATTGTTTTAATAGTTGGAATGTGCATTTGCTGTGGTGGTTCTGTGCAGCTACTGCTAAATTATTGCTACAGCGAGGCTTTCATTCAAGTCCTTAGGTTTTGTACTTGCCCCCTTTCCTGATGAATTATTTTCTATGTTAGTTCAAAATACTTTTTCCTAAAAAAAAACAGAAGCAAAGGGAAACTGAAAAAAATCTTCTGTGTTAGTCATGGTGGAATTACCTTATTACTCTCCAAATTTTCCTTCCCCCCATAACTGTTGCAAGATTTTGTGGAAAGTCATGTTGAGGGATTGCTACAAGCTAGGAAAAGGATGATGTAGGAGAAATTTTTAAAATGCTGTAAAAGTTACTTTTAAACTATGACCGTCAGAAATTTATAAGGCTCTTAATGAGGCTTCATACTGAACAGCACATTTTCTACTTAAGCTAAACATAGTATTTGTCAGAGAAAGCCATTTTCCTGTCTATTTGTATTCATCACAATTATATATGCCATGTCTTATGCTCTTGCATTATAAAGAGCTGCATTTTCCCCTAGGTATATCTTCCATGACTAAGGTACAGGAAAAATAATTGATTCTCTCTATAATTTTTTTTTATGAACTACAGTCTTACAGATGCAGTTGGGTTTGTAACCAAACATATTGTGCTGTGCTGCAAGAATGGCAGTCGGGAAACAAGCTTTGGGTAACTTATGAAAAATCAAGACACTTCCCTAGTATTTCAGAAATAAGAATTGCGCTTTTCATTTCTCAAAATTTCAACAACTTTTGGGGGGTTTATTTTGTTGTGGGGTTTTTTTTTTCAGTTTAGGCAAGTTCAATGGTGTTTTGCCAACTTTGTAAACAGTCATTTTGTGTTTATTAACTTGATATTCTTTAGGTAATTTGAACTACTTCACTGAAAACACCTCCTAATGTGTTGAGGTGTAATTGCACAGCAGTCTGCAGTTAATAAAGCACAGCAGTTTGCAAAGTGAACCTCCTAGCATCACATCGGTCTTTTTCTTTCTCTGTGAGGAATCATGGTTATACTTCATTTGGGAAGAGCAGTGGGTCTTCATCTTTCTAAGACAGACGTGTCAGTTTAAAATGGATGCATGGAAAGCTCCCTCCCTGTGCTCTTCAAACAAACATATCTCTTAAGATAATAAAGTGCCTAAATCGTTGCATTATTAATGATGTACCAAAAGCCCTCTCTTTCCAAGTGGAATGCTCAATCATTTAAACTTTTTACTCTGAAATTATCAGCAGCAATTTTAATGGTGCAGCTGACTACAAATGGAGGCAGGTTGCCCGTGGCAATGTCAGATGGGATCGCATCAGGCTGAAGACCCTGGCAGTAATCCGGGCTGACAGCTTCCCCCATTACTGCTTTTTCTTCGCTGCTTTATCGGCACGCGGCGTGATGCAAACAGACAGGCCATGCGCTGTGCGCGCAGTCGATGTATTGGTATTGTGCTCTGTGTGCATCAGTCCTGAGCTCACAGCGTTTCTGTTGCAAAATTCTACAGATTTGGTAAATAAATTACAGACTTGGCAAGGCCAGCAAAAAGATAATTTTGGTCTTGATAATGGGATTTAAATAACAAAGAGGAGTGGGTTTTGTAGTCCAGGAATGGTTGGTTTTTTAGCTGTGCTGTATTCTGACTTTCCAAGTGTCTTCCCTCTAGAGCTAAACTGCTTTCAGGACCAATAACTTGTCGAATCATTAAAATGATGAACAGTAGAGGTAGCAAAACTTAGCAAGCAGCTTTAGAAACATGGGTTAATCTGTAACATTCCTCCTTTTCAATGAATTTGTGTGCTTTTGATGGACACCATTGCTGTTTGCGGCTCTCAGAAGCTGCAGCACTGATTTAACCGTATTGACTAAAAATAAACCACAGGTCTATATCTCACTCGAATGTGCTTTTCTGTATATTTACTGAGTTTTTTTACTTTTTTCCACATAAGTCTCAAGGACTTTATTACCAGTGTTTATCTGCTTTAGTATCCTGAATGTTAAAGTACATGGATTTCTAGGAAACTTCATGTTAATCAGTAGCAAAGTAACACATTCAACTTTCCTATATTCAACTGTCACTTGATATTAATATCTATAATAAATGTAAAGGTATATATCAGATTCTGAATACATATTTTAAGAAAGGGATGCCCTTGGTAATTTGAAGAGAAATGAGAAAAGTAATACTTTATAAATAAGGCCACAGCAAAATCTCCTCTCTTTTATATATAACTCTGTGGTCTCACAAGTCAAAAGAAGCCAAAAGAGATAATTTCTATTTTTTTATAAAGAAGTGGTATATGTAGTACATAATACATTGCTGTACTTGTAGGAGAAGGTTCTGCTATTATTTGAGAGAGATTTCTTAACAGCAATTACTTTAGATAACCCTCCTCCTTCCTCCTCCTCCTCCTCCTCCTTTCTTTTTTCCCCCCCTCCTTTTTTCCTTTTTTTTCTTTCTTTTTTTTTCTTTTTCTCCTTTACCCAGTATTTCTGTTCTCACTCCAGAGTATAGACTTGTCCCTGTGACTTATTTTTAAAGTCCATAAAAAGACATTCTAGGGCTATTGCCACACTTTGCATATTGATGGGGTTATGCTAAGTGATGCTATCTGAAGTTCTGATCCCCTTCATCCACAGGTTAAGTACTGAGTAAAGTAGTACTTAAGTACTAATAAAATAACAACTCTGGAATTTTATGGAAATTTTTTTTAAACTTGAAAGAAGTCTCTCTTTAGTACAGGCATTTATCCTGCAATTTATCTCAGCAGGTTTGAGAAATTATCCCCACAATTTCCAAATGATAAGCATATTAGTGTTGTTATAAATATTGCAAAGTCACTCTTAAAGCTCTGAGAATAAAAAGAGAGCCTAGATTAATAGAAAGGTTAATTTCATGAAGAAGCTTTCATGAAATACTGTCAACATGTCTTTATGCTGGACATTAATGATCAACTTGCTAGACAGGTTACTGTTAAATAGAACGGTGTTTCAGTGCCCTGTGAGATAAGATGGCACTGAGGAGGTAACCTCCCTTTGTTGCACAGAATAGGACTTCCCAGGGAATTTGTACCCTTTGTGTCAAACTTTCAGAAGGACATTTCTGTAAAACTTACTGCAATGTGGGAAAGTCCCTTTTGGTTAGACTTGAGGCACAATCAAACTTAGTCAGGATTTATAATTAGAAGTTGATTTTTTTGGATTTGTATGACTTAGAGCTCTGGTTAGCGTATGTGCTATGATTGGCAACCTTAGCTGAAGAGACAAGATTGAAAAGGTCACAAAGTTATCCGTCCTCTAACTCGAGATGATAAATCCAGGCAATGATTGAAGCAGAGAAGTAGATGGGCTGGGGAAGCTTATCTCATATTTTGCTGTACTGTGCTTCCTATCTGGGGATCCAGATAAGTTATAAATCACATGCAATAGAGTAAGTCTTCAGGTGATGTGAAAGTTATCTCTCTCAGCATTGTGGTACGTCTACCAGAGCTCCCAAGAAGTCTCAAAGTGAGGAGGTAATCTTTGGACAGCGAACTGTCAGACATAGTGACGTGCAGCACGTGGAAACTAGTGAAATCTGTTTCCCAGGTTTTTGCCCTGGGGTAACAAGCAAGAGCTCTTCCCAGGGGTTAAAGATCACCTTAATGTGCCTTTTGGTGAGGGTCTGACACAAACACCTGGTTTCGCCATTTGCCAAGTATGAAAACCAATTGTGAAACAGGAAGCCTGACGAAGAGCATATGTATGGTCACATCTCTTCACCAAGCACAATGTTGCAGATAGTCAGGAGCATGCCATGGGATTTCTTATATCCACTAGAAAGCCTGCTTCTCCCATCGTGTCAGGGCTTTGACCTTCATCCATGGCTGGCCCACTCAAAGTTTGTGCTTTTTATTGTTTGCAAGGAGGAAGGGCTGTCTCTTGGCTTTGGCAGTAGACAAGCCTGGTTTTAGGTCCAGGAGTGCTAGTTTCTCTGCTTCTGCAGCAGCACTTTCTGTGGCTATTTAAAAAAAAAAAAAAAAGGGATTTGGAGCTGTGGTGATTTACTTAGTCTTGAGTAATGGTTCATCTCTGCTAGAAATGCATTACTGCTTACTATTTTCTGGAGAAACAGTGAAACAGCATGTATGTTTTTGCATGATATTGAGTAAAATTGATTACAGTTAAGAATGTCCTGCTCGGTTATGAGAAGTGATGGCCTTAGCTCTCTAGGATAGAGATGTGCACATTTACATGGCAGGCACAGACATCATGAGGGAGAGAGAAGAGTCAGAAGGGGAAGAAATGCAGCTCTTAAAAGTTGAATATTTTATCTATTTTACCTAAATTGTACCTTACCCAAAAGCACAGACAACACAATAGAAAAGAGAGAAGCACCTCTCTGAAAATAAAAGGCTTTCAGTTCACTAAAACTTCATTTATTATGGGCTTGAGAAGCAGCTGAAATAGGAAAATGCTCTGAATGGTCCTGCTAGGAAGCATAAAGCAGGAAAGTAATTTTTCACTTATTGATTCTATTTTGGTTGCCATCCTTCTCATCCATCACATTAACCTCTTGAGAGCTCAGGCCAGGAGACCTCTTCCCTGGCACAATGCCTCTGCCAGCCCTCTTGGCCCTCTAGGCATGGCTGCAGTACTGATAAAACCCAAATCCAACTAGTTTCTCCACTTCACCAAGGAGTGAATAGCTCTTGGAGAAACAGAGCATGCTGGAGAGGCGATGCTGAGAACAGGCGTGCCTGAGGCTCACAGGGGAGAGTGTGGCTCTTGTACATCACAGCGATTCCAGACATTTCACCCTGTCTTTAAAGGTGCTTTTTCTTTTGATGTTTCTTGAGTTATCTGAGCCTCCTTCTGCTGTAGTCGTTTACAGATTTTATTTTTTTTTTAATCCAAAGATTTTTTTTTTTAATGTCTTCTCCTGTCGAGCCAACTTTGTTTACTTCTCAGTGTGTCAACTGGGATATAACTGGGTGTTAATATCAGAGAGAAATGTGGGCAGCTGGATTATTAGCACCTAGGTATCATCAAGGTGGTATCATTTAAAAAGAGAAAAGAACCATCTGAAATTGCATCCATAGATTTCATCACAGTCACAGCTTTTTGTAGGAAAATAAACAATGGTTAAAACACACCTCATCAGAAGGCTAAAGGTTAAACATATTTGTGATTTCCATTTTAAATCCTCTTTCCAATTTATTGATATGCATTTGAAGAAAGAAAATTCATACAATGCTTATTTATTTACATGTGCATAGGTGAAATGTATTTGCAATGTGATAAGTCCTGGCCAGGCATAACAGCACTTATACTGCTCTCCTGAACCTAGTCCTGCCCCTGAAATGAGTGGTTTTCACCCTTCTAATTCTCAGGAGGAAAAAAGTATATAAAGCAAAGTGGGTGGTGGTTTTTTGCTTTCCTGATTTGACTTGAAAGAGACATGTAATTTAATTGAGCTGCGGTCAGAAGGGTATCTTTCTGATTACCCCAGCTGTTTTTGGAACAGGCCCACACAACAGATTGACTATATTAACTGAAAAATATGATTTACTGGTCTATAAGTGTTCAAGGGATTTCGGGATCACAGCACTTAGCACCTTCTCTGCAGTAAGTGCACTAGATGTGTCATATAAAGCCATCTGGCTGGTTTCACTGGAAACTGGAGGCTGGTTCACATCCAGCCTAGCCGCGGCTCCTCCTCAGGGTGCAGTGCAGTAGTGGGGGACCCCTCAGCTCTTCTGGGAGCCTGGGGAAGGGCCAGCACTTCTGGAGAACTTGCCTATCTGAAGGCTGAATGTCTGGTTGGAAAGGCTATGCTCTGACTGTTTTACTCAGAGCTAGAATTCAAAATAAAATTCTTTTAATAGATCCTGTTGGAGGATACATTTATACTCAGCAATCTTTCGTGTAGCTCCATAAATAATCCATATACAGAAACAGCACAGAAACACATTTGCAAGTTATCTCTCTACTCAGTTTTCCTGTTGTGTCCCCCCCCCTCCCCTGACCTTTTATTTCAGAGGGTTTGGCGGATTAACCTCGTCAAGTTAAACTCAATATGTACTGAGGCCCTGTGTGCTCAGAAAGGTTGTTCCCTTTTCCAGCTTCATCTGTCGATCCAGTAAGATGTCACCTCTCACTGTCTCTCCCATTGCCGTTACAAATTCAATGTCACTTTATATTGTGTAGTCCTTCATGCAGATCATGTATTCCTACATCCTTCTTTCTAGCATTAAGCAAGTACAAAAGTGTTTATGTGTAATATGAAAAGTAATTGCTTTAAAAATATTTATAAATACATTTTATGGACAATTAGCAACTAAATATGTAGAACATAAATACTGCATTTTTTCGTGGAGTCACAATTAGGCAGCTGACATGAGGAGCTACCTTGGATCAGACTGGGGTGCTGTGGTGGGAGAGAGCTGCAAGCGGGCAATGTGAGTCTCGGCAGTGACAGCACTGCAAGAAGTGGAGCACAGTTTGTGCGGGATCGTAGGAGATCAGAGACAGACAAGGTGGCAGGGAGAGAGTTAGGAGCCAGCTGGAAGTGTAGAAAACTCTGGAGTCTGAACTGAACATTGGTGTGATAATACACAGAGGGGTTGAGGAGTCTGGAGATCCAGAAGTACTGTGGAAATTCAGCAATGGAATAGAGGCAGCTATGGCAGGGCTGGGAGGACTTGGAAAGGCAAATAAGGACAAGTTACTAAAGTATATTAAAAATTATGTCCAGGTAAACTCAAGAGTTATCAAACCCACTCCTAAATATGCTGACTATTTCCTAGGAAAACATGAAAACATAAGACCGCACATTACAAGGCACATGATGCAGTGGTGGCACAGACTGCTAGTGCATGTATGAGCTAGAATAACCAAAACCTTCCTGTGGATTTATTGGAAAGTTTAAAATAAAACTGTGTAAATAGGCAGTGAAAAATCTTCTTGTACCTTGCCACAAATACAGTGCAGTGTGGTTGCGAGTAGGGTCTGCAGAGATAGTCAAGCCTTTGCCTGGCTTTTGATGAGATACTGGAGGAACCTGTATCTTTTTTATCCACTCCCGCCCAGACTGACAGTGAAGCAAAAGTGACAGCAAGGTCTATCTAACAGCAGTAACCTCTCAGCAGCACTACTTTTATTTCTGACAGTAAGAAAAACTCAAATTTGAACCACATCAGACTTGTAACAGTGGATGTGAGAAACCATTTGAATAAAGAAAATATAATCATGCCAGCACTTCCCTTGAAGTAAACGCCAAACCTTATCTTAATTCTCTGGAGTACTGAGACTCCTGCCATCACTCTCCCTTTCCATAGGTTCAAAATTACGTTTTTCTTACAGTTATAACCCATATGATCATAATAATGAGCTTAGATAAGAATTAAATTAGTGACATAGCATTGTAAGTGGAAAATTGGCTTATAGCATTCTACACAAAGTCTGAGTACTGCTTGTTTCAGATTCAGTAGCAGGTTTATTGCAAGATGGCTACCACAGAGGGATGTTAACTGCAATGAGGTTTCAGTTTCTTCAATGAGTTTAGTTTTTCACCTTGTATTACATTGAGAAATCCATGAAATACTAGTCAGTATTTACCTTTCAACTTCATTGCATAAATATTGGTATGCTTGAAATAAAAATTAAAAGTCTGTCGGCTCCAAGTTCTTAACATCCTTTAGTTTCGTGTAATAAGTAAGGCTTTTCATCATGTTCTTTCTTCTTTTAAAAGTAATACTACCTAATGCATAAAGATCTCAAACAACTCTTTAATAATACAATAGTGCTACAACTGGGAATTGAAATCATGTAAGCTTCCAATGAGCTCATCTGTTCCCATTCAGCAAACAGAATAAACATTTTGGAGTTCTCAAATGTGCTTTTTATCACTTGCAAGCTAGGAAATAATTCTACAAAAGTCATCAAAGGAAGTTATACTTCTGTAAATGGAAATCTTGTGTCACTGTAAGCATTGCTGTGGCTGACTTGCTTGGATGTCTTCGCTATAAGCATGTACACAATTCCTGGTCTATTTAGGAACTTATTTTGTTAGGCTGCTGTTTTTATAGCTGAAGCTAACATTCAACTTCACATTTGAGCAGAGTGGTATATAATAGTATATAATATAATATATAATATAAGTATATAATATAATATATAATATAAGAAATGCTGATTTAAGGCAAATAATGGTATTAGAAGTAAATAACTATTTTTTAAATTTAATTATAATTAAATTATAGAGCAGCATGAGTCAAACCTTATTTATGATTATTTTTCTTCTTAGAAGGTTACTAAGAATCTGACTGCGTGTACAAGTTGTAACAGTTACAATAACCAGGTTTACAGTGAAAATGTAGGCTGCAAAGCAATTTCTGTAGAGAGTACTGAAATATCAACTTCTTAAATTAGCACTTTGCATTATGGGAAGGTCTGTGCAAGATGTAAGGTGGTGAGGAATCGGTTCTATATGACCACATAGCACAACCAGTTGTCTGCACCACAGCGACAAAATGCTGTCGTCTCTTGCAAAGACAGGGGTGCAGCGTAGTGCTACTGTACAACACAAAAAACGGTCAGAACAGACCATTTACTGCCAAACTCTCTTCTGGAGTAAAGGAGTTTGGAGAGTTATTAGAGACATCTGAGGGGCTTCAGGTCATTACCTTTCATTCTATTTTTATGTATGAAATCTAAGAAACAGTGCAGCAATATCGCCTGTCTTCTGATACATGTTGATCTCTGGCAATAGTCCTTCAACAGCTTTACATACGTAAATTCCAAACTTTATAGGGCCTAAAGCAGCACAAGTCCTGAACATGTGGTCTTTGGCTCATCAGGCCATGAAAAAATGGTCCCAGTTCAGAAAAGTACTTTGCAGGTCTGATTTTAATAAGCGTGAGTAAAATCTCATTGTTTGTTCATATAGTTCAGATGTTAGCTCAGAAAAACCTTTGTAGCCTAGAAGGCAATTGCAGCCCTGAAATACATGAACATCAAACACATGCTGAATTCCCTAATGCTCAAGTAAAGCCCATGTTTAAGTTTCTGCGTGACTAGGTTACAGGGAAAGCTGTGGGGCTGAGACTCCAAAATGCATTTCACAAACTGTCAGTAATTCAGATCGAGCAAATGTCCAGAGGGTGCTCTGATACTGTGAAACTTGGGAGATTTATTTCCTCATTCTTTATAAACTGCATATGTATCTCTGGGATTTGGTTAGTGAGTTGCTCTGTAGGACACAAATAATTAATTATTTCTGGGATTTTTCTCACATGGTCCAAGACTATAATTGATCCATTTTGCAGAAATCTTTAAACCAGGCTCAGATTCTCTTCTCCTCATGTGAGGAAATCCTCTGTAACTCTTAACCTTTTCATTACTTAACTACTTAGACCACTTGATGAGTAAAAACAATACTACTTTGAAAAAGTTATGTATCTTAGTTGGCTGCTCCTCATTCAGACCAGTGCATTGCAGAATCAAATAGCTGAGCTTTTATAGTACTGAGGTTTGCATATGGTGCTGGAGTAGTTTAGTGACTCCCAGTCCAAAGCCACAGTGGAGTGGGCCACAGGCTGGAAAGTGCATCTGTCACCTTTTTTTGAAAGAAAAGCAGAGTGGATGAAAGAAATTACAGCTGTGGCTATTACCCTTAAAGGCACAGCATTAAACTAGACGGAATATTAAGTCTGGACTTTGATCTTCCTTAAACTTCAGTGGTTTTAGGGTACCTCTGTATCCATGAATGTATTTTTGGGGTACCTCCTGTGCGGTCTGGCCTCCCTGCCCAGCTGTATCACATTCTCTGTGAAACAATTGATCAAAATCATCCTTAATTGTCTAAGTTATTTAATTTCTAAAAGCTAAGCAATAGGGACGCTTCTGAAAGCTCATTCTGAGTGTATCCCAAAATCACGGATTTGCAGATTCAGGCTGAGAAGATACTGTGACACTTAAACTGGGTATAATTCAAAACGTTCGTAGTACAAAGTCTCAGGAGTCTTAAAAAATGCAGCAAGTCTAACTCAAGCCTACAGAGAACCTTTTAAAGTCTCTACCTCACTTCCCATTCCCACTGGCTTGCTAGACCTGATGTTATTCTTTGTTATCATATCAGTTATGCTCCCTCGTCTCCTTCACTGTGGAGCTCTTATGTGCACATGGCAGAAAAGGCAGAGTGCAATGACCTCTGCTTTGATCCCGAGCTGAATTTGTGGCAATGTAGCGCATTTCAGTCTGGAGCAGGAAAATAAAAAAAATAAGAGGAAAAAAAGAAAGCTGAGATTGTTAGGAGGAAGTGGGCGACCTGGATTATAACTGGTTATAAAAAGAAACTCTGTGTGGGCTGGATCTGACTTTGCAGTAGATTAATATGTTGCCAGGTTCCCTCTGCAGGTGGCTGGAGGAGTCTGTGTGGCTGACGAGGCCTCCCAGTTCCCACCTTGCTGGATTTTCCAGGTGTTATTGTCCCTGTCAGATGGACTTCATTTAAATTCAGAGCTGCCTCTGGTGATACTAGTGCCCTTCACCACCACTGACCCATGGGGAGCTGGAACCCCACTCTGCACCAGTACTTTCCTCTTGCACAATTGCAAGTCTCTAGTCACCCTGACCTCAATTTCTTTTAGAATTTCGCTTCTTTTCTTAAGTAAGTTTTACTGCTGAATGAAATGTCAGCAGATAACATCAGTGCTAGTCCATAATTTAATAGTTCCAAATATGAGTTGGAGTCTGACTCAACATCCTTTTTTAGTAGACAGTTTAATATTTTGATAATATTTGCCTATAACTCCCTACACTGGGGACTAGCAAGTACCAGAAACATGACTTCAGGCACATAAATATCTTACATTCCTCCCCACCATGTTTTTGGCAGCTTTCAAGTAACTATGTTGTATTTGTTATGTCTGGCCCCAAAGGAGGTGGGAGGTATGGCTGTGCCTCTGGCTCAAGGCACCCACCTCTGCAGCCCTGCCATTTCTCTCTTGGGGAGGCCCTGCTTGTCCGCAGCTGCTGGCTTACTGCTTCCATTCAGGCACCTGAATTTGAAGTGATTTGCCTTAATGCCGGTATTATCTTGGCTTCTGGAAAGATAACTGTAGTGGGTGAGGCAACTTGACTTCTTCAGACAAATTTTTTTTGAGATCTTTCTGAGCCACGCAAAAGAAAGATAAGCAAAGAAGATCTTCTTTTAATATTGCTGGATTAGGGCTAACAGAGAAAGAAAAAGAATACAGTACTTCCAGGAAGAAGAATGTCTTCCAAAATCCCTGTTTTTCAGACCAGACTGTTTCAAGGATCAGAACTGAAAACCAAGAGATGCAATTTTTCACAGAGCTTTAGAACCAATTTCTCCACAGCCACAATGAGCCTTTTTCACTGGAGTATGTCCGCTCAGCAGTATAAATGAATGCTCTTGGTTGGATGTGTTCTCAGCCCTAGAACAGATGCTATGTACTCTGAAGAAAAAAAGAAAACTGAAAAGCTGTTTTAAAGAGTACTTTACCTGTAGGCCTCACTCACAAACACCTATAGAAGGAGCCATTCCCCAGCCTTAGCATTTGGCCTCCACATTTCGGCCCAGGGACAGCCCTACTGAAGTCTTTATACTCTTTACTGTAACTTTGAATATCATATTAATTATTATATCAGCTTCCAACTGTATCAATAATGCTATTGGTCATCGGACTCATTAATTCCTGTACCTGCCTTTAGAAATCAAGTAGTAAATGTACTGTACTAAAAGCTACCAAGACCTAAACATTTTGTAGTCATGAGACCCCATTCGTATACTTAGTGAAAAAACTTAGGTTCAAAATTTTTTTGCCTCTGAAGCTCCTCGCTTCCGTGAAGTGATGACTGGTGGGGTTAGGGGTCACAGCTGCAGCAGCCAGAGCGTTCAACTTCTCCCTCAAGAGCAGGGAGCTCAAATCCTAGTCTTCACTTTTAAAATGCAGCGAGACGTGGTGCAGCGTGTCAGAGGACATAGAGCCGATGGAGCAGGACCTCAGGCATGTGCTCAGAGGTTTCACAAAGCGAAGGGACCCCAGCGCCTGTGGTTTCCCTTTGGAGCTGCAGCTGCCCTGGAGAGCCGCCTGCCCCAAGGCTGTAGCCACGAGACAGCTGCTGTCAGCAGCAGCGCGTGGCGTACAGCTCCTTTCCTGGCCCTAGCAAGCACTTTTCTCACTTGCCGTTTATATAATACAGTAAAAACTCTGGACACCAGGCTTTTGGGAAGGCCTCCTGAGGAAGCCATGCTTCCACAAGAATGGGGTGCTCGTAGTGGAGTGCTATTTATATTTTCTGGATCAACAAAGAACTAAATGGATTTTGCTACACACAAACCACACAGGCTTACTGCGAGCAAGTGCTGACACAGTAAATGCACCTGTAAGAAAGTGAATTGCAAGTCACTAATCCCTCTCTGTCTCTCCTTTTGCATGAGACTACATTTTTACAAGGTGCAGTTTAACCTGAAACTTGACCTACCTTCCTAAGAAATAAGTTAAATCAATAATTGCTCTCTACTTAGGGACTGAGGAAAAACAGTAGAACTTACAAAGCTGCTTTGAAATTCATTTCCAGTGAGGTGAAAGCTCATCTTAAAAAATGAAATTTCTCTCTGATTATTGCTGCAGGTAGAAGATTAAAAAAACTCTTCTGGTAAGATTGCAGGAACCTGTCACAGCAAAGAGCTTAATGATATTATTTTATTCCCCTTGCGATATTAGTATTTCCATTAAAACTTTAGCACTTTAATCATTAAGAGATGCACCTTAAGTGTTAATTGAGATTAGAATTATGTTTATGTAGAGAGCAGCTCACTCTGAAATGACCTTGGCCCTTGTCACCGGTGCATGACACTATGAGTTTATTCCTGCTTCAATTTTTAAATAAACACGAGGCTAATGTCATTTGAGGATTTGTTTTGATGCACTCCTTCAAGCAGCAATTTTTGCCAGAAATGGTAAAATAAGCAGGTTTTGCAGAGGTCAGTAGTTGACCATCAACTTTTGTGGGGCTGAAGGAAGCAACGCTAGCTGCTCTCCCGGTGCAGGTGGGTTTAGCTGCAGTGTGCCCCGTTGGCCTCTGAAAAAGGACATAGTGCAAGTGGAGAATTTGTCTTTTCGGTGACAAATAAGTGATTAAGATCCCTTGTTATCATTTAAATCCTCAAAGTACTTTTTTAATGAATAATCTTACCATGGATTAACCACATCAAATCCACTTCAGGCAATAGCAGTATGCCCCCTCTACCAAGACGATTCCTGCCATTTAACTTGCATTTCTTCTCTCCTGCAAAGTCCTTCTTTGTGCTGTTAATGCAGCCTAGTAAGTGTCTGCATATCCTTCTAACTGAAGTTGCTCATACATGGCAGGAATGTCAAAAAATCTGTGCTCCTAGTAAAATCTCTCAACCATTATAGGATTTGCTTAGATGACAGAGTTTATGTGAATGGAAGATAATAAATTTATGCTTCAGCATAGCTCAGTAGTTCTTAAAGAGAAAGTGGTGAAGCATGTCAGGTTATTTACCAAAGTACTGTAAATATCACAGGCTGCAATTATGTGAGTGCAAAGAAGGAAAATGCATTAGTGCTGTCCTCTTAGTCAAAACCTCACATTCCCAGCTGTATGCCATACACTTAATATGGAGCTCATTTAACATGTTTAATAATTGAGTTGCAACCTCAGTTCTGAAATTAAGGAACAGAGAATATGGACTGTGATAGCAAAATGAAGGATTAGTCCTCTCTGTCTCTACTTTCTCTCATTTCAGTCTTCAGCATTGCCTAGTAGCCACTGTACGAAATCAGGGCAAATAGGTTTTAACATCGGGAAATGGCTTTAGTTATAAAAACCACGTAGCTCATGCAGGAGTAGTTTAAACTCTGATTACTTGGCTAAAATCAGGAAATTTGACTTGCATTGCGACCTGCAAAAGACTAAACTTCAGTAAAATTGGAGCAAGTCTTTGCAGCATAAGGCAGTGCTCTTCTGAAGTTACCCAAGCTAGCTTTGAGCAAGTCCAGTACTCTGCCTGGCCCAACACTCCCTGCTTCTTAACTAAAGGTATTAGCTTGGGTAAATGTTACTGTTGACATGCTTTTGTGCCTTCTGGTTCCCATCCAAGCTCTGAAGAGGTGACATCTAGCTTAGGTATTGTTACACATCTCTGTGGGTGCTGGGCAGACGACGAGCCCACCAGATTCAGCTGTTATGGAGCAGGAATGAGCCAACAGCAGCTTTTCAGACTGAACTGAATCCTCCAAATGGTCGCTGATGGTAACTCTGAATCTCTTGGAAGACAAATGTCCCCTAGCACTCTGCATGAGCCAGAGGTACCCAGCCTCATGCCAATGATCCTGGGCAACCAGCTAGAAGGCAGCTCCAGATCTTGAAGCTATTATGACCTGGTTTTGTGCTATTCTGTTGACATTAGTAAGTCCTGGCTGGATTTTTTTCAACAATGACATAGTCACACAAAAGCATCTGTGAATGGCTTCAGAACAGAAGTGGGTCTGCAGTCAGACAACTGCACCCAGCAATGGGGACGTGCCCTAGATGTTACGTTGCAGATGTTGTGTTCACAACTTTGTGGTTGTTTCAATCAAGTCAACACAGGCTGCCTGAGTGTATCTGCCAAAGGTAGTGGGAAAGGCCAGAGCTGCTGGCAGATGCTCCTGCCTTTGTTCAGGCTCCAGCCGCTGCCTTTCCCCAGTGTGAGCAAATGTGTTTCTGCTCAGGTGCTGGCCCTGCTTGATACCGTGCAGCCCAACCACTGCAGTGATGAGGCACGTGAAGCTCGTGCCCACCTTCAAGAAACTATGTAGGCCTACTTTCTTGCAAAAAACAGGTCTGGATGAAAACCGGAGAGGTTTGGACCTTTTGATGCTGAACTGCAAACAACTGAACCACCAAATAAAATCCAAATTGTCAAACATGACAGAGAGCTGAAAACCAGGAGGTGTCCTCTGTGCCTTCTCCAAGATACAGACTAACAATTTCCCTGGTGAACACTGGGTCAAATCTGCATTATTTTAATTTTTCTCTAGAGCAACTTTGTCAAATAAAAGTACGTCACACCTCTGTATAATCTATTGATTCAACAAGGTGAAAGAGCTGAGTGCAGCTCTTTCTTCTGTTGTCTAGAAATAGCTGCTCAGTGTTGGCAGAGCCAATCCCGAGTTTGCCTGGCAAAAGCCAGGGTATTTTCTCTTGAACCCTACTTGCTCCTGGCAAATGGCATGCAGGAAATGAGAAATATCCATAAATCTCCCATGTGCTCTGCTCTCCTACCTGTAGCTCACCCAGGCAAGGAGTGTTTGCTGGTTTAATCACAGATGCCTTTCACAGGTGGCACAGCCACCTTTAGAGAAAAGATAATCTTTTGAAGCTAAGATGTTTTAATGCCAAAATCTAACAGGCTGCTTGGAGAACACTAACCAGTCCTGTGCATGTCTGCTTTTTCAGTAGCTTGAGGCAGCTGTCCCTGAGACACAATAATCCTCAGCACTAAAGACATTTCTCTCCCAGAAGGTGCCATATTAGCTACTATAATTACAAACTTTGCTAAAACTAAAGATGATTTGGAGAAGAGTATAAATTGTGTTTTAACAGGACCTCAACAAATCAATATATAAATCTTTCTAACTCACAAAGTTAAAAAGCATAGTGAGTTTTAAGGTCCCTATACATTCTTATCACTGTCTGGGATGCCCTAAATGTGCATCTTCCAAGTCCATAAATGTCTCGGAATCAGTAGAGAGAAAACACTTAAAGTGCTGATGGATTTTCTTTTGACTCTTTAATGAAGCTAATAGACTCGTAAAAAGCATTTGGTAAGGTGGGAGAGGGAGGGAGGGAGATTTAAAAAAAGCTTTTTAAAATCTAACGTCTTCAGAGTTTTTCCCTGAGGTGCTTGGAGATTTGCTCTGTTCAGAATCACGTTGTGGAAAGGGCATCAACAATTTAAAGAGCATCAGTAAACAGACAAAAGCCAGTACACAAAGTAATGTCAGTGCAACTTTTAAGCATTTCCCTGGACTTCAGTTCGTGTCTACAATATTGCACACTGACTTCAAAGACTTCCATTACTTTTGGTGGTTGCACGTACGGCACTTTCAATTAAAAAAAAACAACAAAACTTCAGCTTCTTCTCTGTTTCGGTCTTTACTTTAAACGGGGCAGACTAGCTCAGGTTCCGACAGCAGTCCCGACCACAGGTATGTGGACAGAAGCGGAGGCTCCCGCGGCCGCAGCCCTTGCCTTGCTACCAGACGTATGACTTGTGTCTTTGGGGAGCGGAGCAGCCAGGCACAGTGTGTGCCCAAGGTCACCCGACAGCCGAGCCAACCTCTGAGGCCTCCCGGGGCCGCGGGCTGCCGCAGTGCTTTGGAATTCTGACCCCGTGGGGGGAAAAAAAAGAAAAAAAGGAACAAGCAAACCAAACCCCGCAGAGAGCCTATGTGCGCACGTGACGCTCTTCAGTTTTTAGAACGGGGCAAAAGAATTGCAGGGCAAGTAGACCCTAGAGACGAAAACCCATTAGGAAGCAACACCAGCAGGAGCTGCCCTCACTGCCAGACTCCAAGGGGCCGCACGCCAGCTCGCAGTGGCACGCGTGGAACCCTCTGGAAAGCAGCTGCGGGGCCCGTTGCCAGACGTGCCCAGGGCGGGGGGCAGCCCCGGGGAAGGGGGTCCCCAGTGCCGCTGGTGGCCAGGTGGCAGCACCAGGACGGTCGGAGCGGCTGGAGCTCCGCTCTGCTAGCACCGGATCCGCTCCTTGCCACTTCAACCTCCTGCTCGACACCTCGGGTCTGTGTTGGAGCCAGTTTCGTTCATTCAATTACTTTAATAGCAGCTAAAACACTCGATGGGCAAAGCTGGAGCGCTTGCGGGTGAGACAGAGAAGGATTTTCCCCCTCTGTTTTAGCAATTCAAATTTCAACTAAAGCGGTCTGAGAGGTGAATGTGTTATTCTACCTCTCATCCTTCTCCTCTTTTCTGTCTTCCTCTATTATCATTAAGCACAATTTATGTTGCCGTACGGCAGATTACTTTGCTGCTGGATGTGTGGTTCCTGCACAGTTATTTGGTTTGATCTTTGTGTTTTACCGTATTTAATTGCCCCACAGGTTGGTATGCTGTAGCTGTACAAGTTAGCAGTTTTGCATTCTTCTCTGCTAATTTTTCAGTCCAGTCTGAAATCTTGTGAATTAATATTTGCTTCTCTGCTCTGTTCTTTCTTCTATTTAATTTTTCTAAAAAGAAGCAAACAAAAGAAAACAGCACCAGTGAAATCTTTATTTTGGGCGTTTCAGTTATTCATCACTGATTTCTGCTCCAAGCATCCCAGCAACTGGTTTCCATTTATTATCTGAGTGACAATATGGACAACATCGCTAAAACAATATTCAGCTCCATAAATGTCAGAAGATCAATTTGGCTGTATCGCAAGTCTTGCTTTTCCTGATTTACTGTTATTTGATCCCTGAACTTTAGGTTATGCTAGGTAAGGGAAACTGGGAGGATAATGGGTACTTAAAAATTATTAATCTAGAAGCATCTGACAAACTGCCACCCAAGGGATTAATGACTGAAGCAAACAGTTATGAATGGCAAAATGACTCTTAACTGGATGCCGACTTAGGATGAGAAATCAGGGTTGTCAGAGCAGAGAAACCTTTTAGTAAATAATATTTGGGCTTGTCGGAGATATCTTGCCAAAGACCTCACTCCCCGCCACCAGACGAAGCCCGAGACTGTGTGTTTGCGTGGGGAGGTACACGTGGCCATGGTAGAAGCACAGTCTTTGTCTCCAGAGCAGCCGCCGTTGCTCTGTCTTCTGCTGGACACAAGGCAATGCAGAAGGACCGACTGCTACCTAAATCCCACAGCCGTACCTGCAGCGCTGCCGAAACAGCTTCCAGAACCGCGGTGGAGGTGGGGCTGGCTGGGGCTGCGTGCGCTGGGCTGCGAAGCAGGGCTGGGTGGTGGCGGGAGCTGCAGACAAACCCTTTCCGCGTGGGCAGCTGGTCTCCAGCGAGTGCTGTTGCCTTCGGCTGGCCGCTGCTGCCGGAGCGGAGGGTGCCCAGCCTGCCCCCCCAGGCCTGAGAGCAATGCCAAGTACTCAGAGTACTGGCAAAGAGCTAGGCTGCTTTCATCCAAGTATCCTACTTGTTGGCCAGACCTAACTGAATCTGAGTCGTCTAAGAGACTGTCTTCTTTCCTCTTTTTTTTAATATGCTGGCTGAAAATTAAAAATACCAGAGATGGGTTTCATTTAGATCTCACTCATGACCTGTGCAGTTCGTTACTGCTTCTGCCACTGGCCTTCATCTTTAAATTGCACAACGCTAAACGCACCCAAGGCAGATTTATTTTCCCGTATCTCTTTCTATTTGCTAACAGTGTGATATAGCCACCAGGGGCTCTTCTCTGTTAATTATCTGATGTAAACAAGGGCTTTCTGCTAAATTTTCAAAACAACAGTATATGACAGCCATTTCTCTGCTGTCTTCTAGACTTCCATGCTTGCCTACGTCTGGTGTGAGAAAATGGTCTGATGAGTCCCAGTGCTGACCAAGACAAGATTTCACTGTTGAGAAATTGGACTGCTGCTAATTAACAGTGCGGGAAGGAAGGCTTGCTCCGTTTCTGGGATGCAGCCAAACTTGAGTTAATGTGCTTGTAACAGGGGAAGATATTCCGTGGTGTAAACACTTCTGATATGCAAAACTTTCTAGCAGTTCATTTAGAAAATAGCAGGTTTTGAAAACTATGAGAGTGTGATAGGGAAGAAACAAAATTACCTTTGAAAGGTTCCTCAGAAAAGAGTTACTGCTTTTCAGTCAGACCTACATATGCCTTTACTGTAGATTATGCAGGAAGCATGTGCATAGGGTGCAGCTTTGCCTCCTTATTTACAGATCAGTAGTGGTAGTAGTAAGTAGTAACTTATTCAGATCCTCTGTTATTGTCCCTGCGTTATACACGAAATTAAAAAACCTTTTGACCTGAAAATTACAGCCATGTGCATTAATTTTATCGGGGCTGTGAACAGCCTTTGTATTGGATTATGTAAACTTTCCTTCATCAAGTAAAAATGTCATTTGCAAAGACTCTAATAGCCTTTTCTGGACATGTTCAGAACCACATTACTAAAGATCACTTTATGTAATGGCCCTTAAAGATCAATTTATATTGAATTAGGTTGAAATGAAATTTCTGTTCTTGCAGTATGAGCAGCTTTCAATTCAGTGGTGAATGAAAAGTCAGCTGCCATTTGACATTTCAATGTAAGATTTGACTTACTTGCAACCTCTTTATCTATTCTAATGAAAGGCAGATTTATTGTAACTAACTGCTGATTACAATATTTTTACTTCAGTCATCTGAGCTTGAAGTATGGAAGCAGACTTCTAAACATGATTTCAACTTATTCAAAGTCTGGTCACCTATGACAGTAAAAATAGCAGACACTTTTGTCTTTAATATGGGTTTCCTGAACTAGTAATGTTTTCTTTCCTTGGTATGCAGACTGCTTCCCCATGGGGACTATGGATGGCACCAAACGTCTAAACCCTCTAGTCTACTGCAATCTGAATTCCTTTTCTCCAGAAGTTATACAAAAGATGCTTCTATAAATTGTAACTCTTTTGACCAAATGAGCAAAAAACCCATGAACCCAACTAGATTTAGCTGAGAATAAAAGTGCAAAGGTAGGATACCACAAAGTTACTCCATACATCATTGTTTAGATTTAAAATCTTCCTTCATACAAACAGAATAGGGCATAGCAAATTGTACTACAGCTAATTCATAGAAGCTTCTCATTTAAAATATGTTGTATATAAATGTCTTTAAATGTATCTTTGAAAAAGCAAGGCTTGCTCTCAAACCAGCATCATTCTGAAAATGCTGTGACACATAAGATAGTAGGTTTCATATATGTTGCAACACATACCAGTGGTTCATCATCTTGAATTTCTATTCAGGTTATTAGTCATAGCTAATCTCACATTTTGCAGCATGATTTCCCGATTCCTTTTCAGTGTTGAACAACTTAGCTAGGTCTGATGAATGGATCTTTTTGGGTTCTTGATAACTGAACACAAAACAAAATAGAAAAGTGTTTTGGCAACAATCTATTTAGTCAATTTATCTAGAGAAGAAAACTTTATTTGATAGCCGCCTACTGCAAAATTACAGATTATTATAGAATTGCATAAGATGTCTGCTGTACTGTTGAACTGTAATTGTCAAAAGAGAATTTCATTTAAGCTTATTGGAGGGCACTTACAACTTATTTGATCTGAGTTCTTTGATATTTTTATTGTAATTACTTTTTGATTCATAATGTCATTCTTTAGTCCCCATATAACAGCTTCCAGAAGCAGAGATGGCTGGAGAATAGCAATTTCATTTTATGACATCTTTTGTAGATTTTTCTCTGTTTGTTCCCATACCATTTTTCACTCATGCTTTCAAACATATTTTTGGAGCAGGATTCTGTCAAAGCATCCATTTTTCTGACTCGAGAAGGTAAGACATTTTGTTCAGAGTCTCTTTTTTTCTGAAACTGGCCAGAGAAATCACCATAGTCCCCAGAAACCTTCTTATCAAAAACTTTAAATCAATAGCCTCCTTTGAAACAGTTTGGCTTTAGCAAAGCAGCTTATTTAGTTGAGGAAAAAAAAACCCCAAACCCCAACACAACACTGAAGATGTTGCAGCCAGCTGTATCCAGAAGTACCGTAGCCAACGATTTGCAGAATGCAGAATAGGTAGTGAAGGCAAATCAATATTTATATGGTTACATGGTGCTGAAACAATGATCTGAGGACATCTGAAATATACCTTTCCCCGTGAGGAAAGAGTAAGCCTGCCGAGCAGAGTGTGCCCTGCCACGTGATGGGGCGTACGTCTGCCTGGCCCCAGTGTGTATGGGGGCAACAGGCTTAGGAAAACCCCAGGCTGGACTTGCGGTGGTTGTTTCTCCTCTAACGACTTGCATTGAGTCATTTTGTGGCTCCTGGATTTCACGTCCCATCGATGCGCAAATGATTCCCCTCGGGCGCTCTCACCAGCTGCTGGAGATCGCGAAGAGCAAACCAGCACTTGTGTAATCCTGTTGTTTTCTGGAGATAACTTCAGAAAACCGCTGGGGATGGTCTTGGACACGAGATGTTTCCTAAGTGGTGAAAACACAGCTGCACCAGAATGACCATGTTAAAATTTTCACGCATTAGCAGAGATGATAACTTCTCAGCCAGTTGTAGGCTCATCCATTGCAAAGTCTCCTTCTGCACGATGTTAATTGTTCCCAGTGTGATTCTCAAACCCACTCAGATAGGAGCTGGGGTACAGAAAGTTGTGATGACTTTTCAGTGGGCTCCCAGAAATACAAATCATGGCCTGGACAAGGTTATATTTGCAGTATTATGACTAAAAGAAAAAAACCTATGGTCCTTTCTGGTCTATTTTACTGGGGTTTTTTTCTTCATGCATGAAAAAAAAAAATCTATTATCTGTTAAAAATCTTTCTGTTATAGAAATACTTGCTTTGTATTCTTATACTGTCAACAGTTCAAAATACTGAGATCTTGACATTGGTTAAAATAATTTTTAAAAAATCAGGTTTTGTACTAGCTGATAAATACTGGTACTAGTTGAAAAGTATTCAAATCAGCATGAGCTTGAGCTGTGGCTTTTGGAGTCACACAACCACCACTATGTTGGGAAATGTACTGAAGACAGGACGTTGTTTTCCAAAGGTTTCCACAAATATTTCAGAGAATATTTCTTGACCTGATACACAGTTCAAGGCACAAAAGCTCAGTAAACTTAGTATCAGCAAGATAGCCTGGAAACTTTTATTCATTTTTCTGCACAGATTAACTCTTTCTAGCTGTCGCCTTTTCCTATATGCATAGTGGCAAAATATGTAAGAATTATTTTATTGTCATTAAAATCCAGTGATTTATAGTTTTATGCAGTCAATGTTGGATTCTTAATAACTAAAAACCAGCTTCTGAACCTCTTTTGAAGAGATTGCAGCTGGCAGGTTCATTTCTGTGTATTTGTTACTCCAATCTAGAAAGAAATTAGAACTATCCCATCTAAAAAAAACCCTTATCTAATTTCTCCAAATGACTGGCTTGTGAAACAAGCCTATTGGGGGGTTCTTCGTGATAATTTGTAAATGCCTAATGCTATGCAGGGACTGCCATGCCCTTCCCCACTGTGACCAGCAGTGTAACAGTGCCTTTCCTCCCTCAGAAATGATGGCGAGGGAAGGAAGCTTTGGGAACATCAGTGAACCAGCCAGAAATGTGGCACAGACACCGAGACTTTCAGGCAAATGGTCTGAGCCACACAGTCATGTCATGCAAAATTTGCTGCACAGTTGGATAAGGTGAGGCTGTGACATGCATAGGAGACCTCACAGGAGCAAGGGAAATAGTAGGTGGAAAGTTTCTCTGTGGTAAAGGGCAGAGCGAGGCCCCAGTCTGATCCTGCTGTTGAAAGTCTCATCTGCCAGGTTCAAAGGAAAACCAAAGCCTCATCTACATATTAAAAATTGTTTAGTGCTTTACCCAAGAGCTGGAGGCCTGACATTACTGTTGTGTATTGACGTGCCTGGTCTTGCTCTGCCCTGCATGTGCATGGATCGAAAGAAAAGAAAAAAACCCTTATCCGAGGGGGACGTGATATCTACAGCAATCCCTAATGGCCCATTGCTTCCACAGTCACTTCGCTGGGAAGAGAGTTACTCAAATAATGTTAATGCCGAGATTAAAGTATTGGACGGGGACTGAGAAATTCTGAGTTTAATTTTCTGGCTCTGTCAAAAAACAGTCTATGAGAGTTAGTTAAATTATTTAATCTCTGCACTTCACAACCTTATCATCCGGCAATTTTGTATCTTATAGGGCTGTTACGAAATCCAGTGCATTCATATGAGTCATTCACATTCTGCAATGATGGTTACCATGTACATGGGGAGATTTAGCCTTTCTCTTTGCATGGAAGCAGTTGTTTGCTCATGAAGTGTTAGCACAAAACAGCACTAAGGCAAAAATGCCTATCATTCAGTAAACTGTGACTAATGTTGTTTCCACATCTGTATATACAGTAATACAGGTGGAAATGATTTTCCATTTCAAATGCATTGATTTTTATTTGTTGCAATAAACTCAGGTGCACAGACCCTTTGATACCAGAGCAAGGGCTCAGACAGATGGGTCTGTTTGGTCATGTTTGCACAGCTCAAGCAAGAATGAAATCAGAAAGCCCCCAAAATAGTATCTAGAGGTGGCCATCAGGGAAGAAGCAAAGTGCATTTAAACTTAAAAGATATTTTTTCACTGGCTGTACTCTAAGGTTCTGAGAAACTTGGACTGAAAGTGGCTCTTCCTGAACATGCAGCTGGACTTGTTATTTGTTTGAAATGGCTGTCCTCAAGTCCTTGATATCAGAAATATGCTGAATATTTGGCAGTAGTTTATAAGCACATTCTGTAAGAGTGCTCATAACATTAAAAAAAAAACAGTTTTCAGTTGTGCAAAAAATGTCTTAGTCTTGACTTAGTGGGGGAAAGCTTATTCCATGGCTCCTTTGACTTTCCCTGGATGTTACGTACCAAACATATCCAAACCCCAAGGCACTGTTGGGGTGGTGTGCCTGGTTAGTTGCCCACAGAGGATCCTAATGCCACTCTCCAGCATCAGTCGCAGATTCACCCCAAAACCTGCAGCACCCTGAGGTCTTACAGCAGCCCTGTGTCTGTGAGCTAGTGTGGTTCTGAAAATGGTCCTGCACCCAAAAGTCCATCTGTAATTGAGACAACATATAGACTGACAGGGATATGTGCTTAGAAAGAGGTGCAGTTTATTTTGAATAACAAAACCCAGACTGAAAAAGGAAAAGTTTAGTGGAGGTTAATACCATGCCTGAAAGAACATTAATAAAGGAAAATAAGAAACAGACTATGCAGCAATTTCTGAACGAAATAAAATAACCTCCAAAACAAATACTCTTCTCTTACTTTGTTCTCAAGCTTAGAGCTCCTGTAGTGTAATAATTACTTTGATGATTTCTGAAGGGGATTCTATTTTTCTTTAAAAATGTTTACAGCCCCATCAGATCTAATTATTCCTGGCTTTTTCTTCAGCAGTTTTTCAAAGGGATTAAGCACAACAGCATTTATCTTTCCAAGATAGGGAGAGAGGAGGAAAAAATGATGAGGTATCTATCCTCCTGGAATCCGGGCTTACATTTCCAGATAAATGAATATATTTAACTAGGTCATAATGAGTAATAATGAAAAGCTTCTATTTCATTGCCTTGAAATAGACCATTTTGGTCTCTTATTATCATTTTTTATTTACTTTAATTAGTCTTAATTGCTGTGACAATTTGCATTTTAATAGATTCTCGGATGATTAAGAAGAAAACTTTCCCAGAACCATAATCACAGCATTTCTAGAGCATTGAAATTCAGCCCAGCCGCGAGCCCTATCCCGGCTGCGTCTCTGCACGGCCCCGCCACGAATAGCATTCGGCTTCAGCACCGAGGTTATTGCCGCAACTGTGGTAAGCGCTTCACCCCTTCTGGCAAATCATCACTCGGCGCTGTTTTCCCAGTAGATTTGCTGCCCTGCAGGTGCAGAAGAGCCAGTGTAGAGCTAGCACTTACATAAAGCTCGTTCAGGGCTTTTATTAATACTGCGACACTGCATTTAAGTGCTCCGTTTAGTGCCAGTCAAGTTTTTTCTGAACTGCCTTCATAGCTTCTCTGTTGGCTACTCTCAGCCCCAAGGAACTGTATGAGAAGTATTGCTTTATGCATGAGTGCCAGAGGATAGGAATCAGTTGCATTGTAAGTGGAGAAGCTGTGGCTCTTTAATGTAACTAGTAGCTTTGGGGTTCCTTGCAAGCTGACAGCGTTTATGTTACGGTGGTGGAAGACACAGCCCGAGCTCATGTCGAAGCTGTAAGCTTCACTGTGGTGCACCACTTGCCAAACAGCCAGGTAGGTTAAGTCTCGTCGTGAAGTTGTGAGCAGCAGTTGGTATATGACTAATCTCATTTCCAACTAGCCTGGGCATCCTTGCACTGGAGAGCAGCCTCCAGGCAGAGGACAGCCCTCAGCCGTTGAGTCTCAGCCCCCTCCCCAAGACTGCATGAGTCAACAAGAAGACACATCATGCCCAGACCAGCACAAAATGCAGATTTTTGTCAATAGAGCCAGAGCACGGGCAAGGAGCCACATGGAAAAGTTAGAAAGAGAGTGACGGCATCACAACTCTCCAGAGCAGCCCTGGGATTTTCAGGCTGGAGCCTGGTTGCCCTGCATGAAGGGAGCAAGCCAGCAGATGCTCCCAATGCCAGATTGGCCTGACATGGCTCTGCCTACTGGCTGCATTCCTTGGGATCACCTACTGTCACATGGACCCGGTTGTAACTTCTTTATAAGGAGATACAGCAACACAAAGCTATTTTTCTGTGCTTATTTTTAATGGGCCCTTAATATATGCTCGATATGATATACCAAAAATATTCACTATATCCCACAATTGGGTTTTTTCCGGTGTGCAGAAATTCTTAGTTCTGAGCTTTTGCTGTGAACAAAATTGATTCTATTTTTAGAATCAAAAATACATGTGAAACTGCTGTAAAATTCTGTGGTGTTTTGTGGAAGTTTTTGATAGAAGTCTTGCTGAGAGTTTTTTAACTTGCAACAGTTATTAAGAATCTTATGACTGAATGGGAATTCTGCGCCCAGGAGGAGAGTTAGTCACCCTTAAAATAACTTATTTCAACAGCAGAAACATAAATTTCCTCTCTAGGATTTTTACATGTATTTGTGCCATTGTACAGTAACATTTGTATTGTAATTATGTATCCTATTATTTCTCTTCTGTTAAATTAATTTGGCAGTGTTAAAAGTAGACAGAAGATGAAAACTAATACTGCTACTTGTAAAAAAATGCAATTAGCAGTGCGCTAATTCCCTGCTAAATTACTTCAGTCAAATATGTTAGCTTTTCCGTGTTAAAAAACAAGTCTGTTGTGATCAAAAGAAAGGTAAGACTTGTACCCCTATCAGTTTACCATTAGTCTTGCCTTGACAAAGCTGACATATGAACTTTCATTGCAATTCAGTCTATTTTAAGGGAGACAATGAAGAAAAATAGGCTATGTCCCCTTCATTGCCTTGTTACTATCTTTTCTGTCAGTACAGATCAAGAAAATATTTGCTAAAATATGTTGACGCTTTTCTAATTGCCCTCACAGCGTGAAGCATCATTGCAATTTCTATATTCTTATTATGTCTGGACCTGGATACTGGCATTTTATTAATCTAATTACAGAAGGCAAATCATAACAGTTACCTGTTTACCCTCCCAACTTCTGTCTCTTCTCTTGTCCTTATTAAAAAAATGAAATCTGAAACAAACAAATAGCAATATAGTTTTACTATTCCCCACTGTCTGCATTATGCTGTACTGGGAATTCCCACAGTCCCTCTCCATCCCCCTTGTGCTGCTCCACTGAGTAGTTCAGCTGGAATCAGGGTCTACACCCCAGCTTTGGGAGACCTCTGCCAATAACTGAAATGCTACAAAGATATATCACAGCTCCTCTTTCCCTGGGAGGAGCGTGTGTGAAAAAAAAGTGGTGCCAGCAGGAGTTGTGCCGCTGGCTCCAGCGAGGCCAGGACCTGCTCCCATGCTGCTCTGCCAGCATCCATTCTCTTCCTCGCTGGTACCTGCCAGTGCTGGAGTGGAGCTGAAACCAGGGCTGCTGGAAACTGCTGTGCTCCCTTATGCATCAAACCACTAGCTCAGAATGTGACCTACATTTCTCTGAAATGATTTATAATACTCTTAATAACTCTGAAGCACAATATTAACATCCTTCTTTAAAGAAACCTCCATAAGATTTAGTATTAATATTGAGGGGGTTTTTCTGTCCCAACGGTACCTTGCTGTGCTCAGCAAAGCTTCCTCTAATGTCCACGGACATGCTTGTGAAGGTTTAATCATCTTATTTCCTCCTCGTTTCGCTCTGTGGTTGCTCTCACAGCAGTGTGCGGTACCCGGGAGCCAGTGGCACGTGTTCCCGCCTGTGCCCAGAGGGGAGCGAAGGGCTCTCCCAGGGCAAGTCCACCTCTGCTGCAGACGAACACCTCCAGCCGTAGCTCGTTCCTTTGCTCAGAGGCTCTCTCAGCAGCCAAGCTCTAAATAGGCCCCAAAGCCTTTCTTCTGGGAGTTGGGGAAGGGAGGCTATCAATGCTAGCTGAGTTTTTGGAGGGAGGTGTGTGAGCTGGTCTTGGACTGTTATCCCGTGGGAACCTTATACCGGTACCTACCAGTAAAAGAATATTTTAAACACACAGAAATATATCCAGCTATTTAAGCTCAGGGAAAATATTGATATTACTAAGAAGATTATACACTACTTTATTTAGTCCAAGGGAAAGTTTTCTAGAAAACTTGGGTAAACAGTCCACAGGAAAAGCCTTCTGCTTTAGCTGGGAGCTGGGCAAGGTGACGTAATAGATCTTTTCCATTTCTCACCTCCAAACCCCAGTGCAGATTATTTTTTCTTAATATCGGTGATTGGTGGAGCGTATCTGTGCGTGCTGGAAAAGAGATTGGCTATAACTATTTTTTACATGCTTTGACATGTACTTTGTCTTTTTATAAAAAACAAACTTTAAAAATTCATGGTTAATAAGAGTCCTCGTTACTTATAAGCAGTCTAATCAGGCTGTGCCAGTACAAGGCACGTGCTTAAACACAGTCTCTTCTAAGCAAGGGCATGACTTGCTACTTTTAATGCATGATATCTTTTGCTGTTGGGCCTCTGAGCCTTGACTTATGTTTAATCTTTCAATTAAATTCCCTTCAGACGTGAATTTTGTCAATGCTTATTGCTCCCACGCAAAAATCTGGTTATATTATGTGATGTTTTCTTCAGATCTTCACTATTCTGCATGGCATTCCCCCCCCCCCCCCTTTTTTTTTTCCTTCCCTCTGCTGGAAGGAAAAACTGGTTTTAACTATGCCTGAAGCTTTGTCTTTTATCCCTCACCAGCGTGTCTCAGACAGCAAATCTCTGTATAGCAGGCATCCTATCCGAGACCCTCTGCTCCCCTGCCGAAAGGAATTCTCTGGGCAGCCTGCTCTGGGTGGGAGGAGATGGAGGGCAAGGGGCTCCAGCGGCCACGGACAGTCACCCATGCGTGCCCAGGTCCCTAAGCACAGTGGTGTTTCTGGCCAGCGCCCCTATCTCCACACCACCGAGCCAGGAGCATTGACTGGTGGTTGTTTTCATTGCAAGTAGACGCTGTGCCCCTTTCCAGGGGGGACCTGCGACCTCAGCTTGCAGCAGGCTCAGGGCATTCAGCTGCTAGATGGGGCTTCCTCCTTGCTTCCACTAACATGACTGAAATGACGACTCTTTGGTCCATTTTTTCTATTTTTCTGGTTTTTGAATGATTTTCTGTCCAGAGAAGATAAGGGGATTTTTTTCAGATTTCTGATTAGGGACAATTTAGAGAAGGAGGACGGGAAAAAAACAGAGAAAACAAATGAGGAAACTAATGCAATCTGTTGTCTGAATGAATGAGATATTAAACAAGCTCAGTGCATTGATCTCACACACAGCTCTGGGTCATCCTTCAGCTCCTGCTTTCGATCCTGGGTGTACAGGAATGGGACTGGTGCATGGCCTGGGCTGAGTGTGGAGGGGCTGCACTTTAATCCCTGCTCTGGTTAAAACAACCCCAGCCATGTTCATATTGACTTTTTTCTGTATTTCATTGTGGGTAAGAGCCTTGATTTGCAGGTTTAACACACTGTTTTTAGAGAGCTCCTAATTCAGAAATGTTTTGTGCATTTCTGTAGCTTTCAGAAGCCATAAAAGAAAACAGCTATCCCTTCTTGAACATAGTTGTATTGTTTTTCAAAGCTGGGTTTTGATGCCCACTTTTATTTGACCTTTTAGCTCTGTCAGCGAGTAAAGCCACTTGCAGTTGGAGAACATGAAAGGATGGGTGGTTTTACAGGTCACATTCAAGCATACGGATAGCTTTGAAGTTATCACTTTGTTGAAAAAAATGCTTGGTTGGTTGTTGTTTCATCATATCTTAATTACAGAAATTAACTCCAACCTTTAATGAAATTTCTAGCAAAAGTAAGGTCATCTTTGCTTCAAAAGGAGTTTCACACACAAAGCGGGCAGCCTTGAGACTAGGACTAATACGAGGACCCGGTGAGATTGATGACTTCTCCTTTCAGCAACTCATTCTGGTAGGAAAAGTGCTCAAAGAGCTCCTATGTACGAGTCCTTATATACCTACATGTGCAGGATCTCATCTTATCAGGATCTTGAGGGATCTGCTTCATTATATGTTAAAACAGGTCCAGTTAAACTGCTCCTTGAGGAGACAGGATTTCTCCTAATGTGCCACTATAGGAAATTCCCAATTTAATGATCTGGTTGAACTTCAAGAGTAGGTTTGTAGTGCGAATGCAGAGAGCCTGTCTGTTAACCAACCCCACGCCAGAGAACTGGAAAGATAAAAGTTTTATTATCCCTCCCTGCTGGACTTCCAAGAGACTCACTCAAAAAGTCTTGGTTTTGCAACATATTCATGTATGAGCCTTGACCTAAAGGATAAAATCTATCTTGAATTCACAGGGGAACGTAACAGGAAGAACTGGCACATTTCAACCCTAATTGTACCTTTTCCAAGTGAGGTGAATCTAAGCAAATTCTTCTTTCAGATGAGCTGTTATTGCGGGGGACCTCGCTGTACAGAATAATTCATCACAATTAACCACTGCATCTAGTTTCAGCCACATAGTTCTCAATCACTGGTTTACGGATTAAAAGATCTCATCTAAGATTTAACACATTGATTCAATTACTTCAACTTGTGCTTCAAACACCATCAAAGTGTTGATTCTTTTCCATTAATTCGTTTGAAAGGCTAATTCAGACTGACTCATTAACTAGAGATGACTGCAAATTTGGATAATGCATTTAAATGGAGAGGCTTGATCCATCTTGATTAAAAGATTTTTTTGTAGCTAATGTTTAACCTCTGAAGTTCATAAACTGAGCTACAGTTAATAAGTGTATTTCATTCTCAAATGTTTAAGCATCCTCCCACTTCTTTTTGCCCCCTGAAATCAAAAAGGGACACTTCCTGAGCTGCAAAATGCAACATTTATGCTAATTCCATATCATTATAATTAGTTCACAGTAACTGAAAAATCTATGTGCAAACACTTACATAAATGACATGAATAAATACACAGCATATTGTTTGCTTCACTAAGTGAATCAGTACATTAGAAGGATAAACTATTATATTACCTAATTAGTCATCATCCAGGAAGCGTGCTTTCATGAGCAGGAAGCCAGATGGGCAAAAACTGTCCTGGTTCACTTGTTCTGAAAAAAACACTGCAAGAAAAACTGATTAGCACTCATTTCAGATAACTTTCCTTGTATTTGAAGCAGGCAGACATGTGGAAAAAAAAATCTTGGTGCAGGACTTTGAGGCACAGAAGGGAATTCTTCCTACTTCCTGCATCATCAGCATAAATTAAAGAACATATGCATAAAAACATACAGTTTGGGGCCTGTATTCTGGGTTACAACCATGCAGACCAACACCTCCTGAAAACGTGGTCTGTGCTGTTAGGAATGTTAGAGCTGATGCTTGATTACAACAAAAGGGATTGCCATGTATGGTGGGGTCTCTTTCCTATGAATCTGAGAGGATGCAATTCATAGAGTTCTTTTTACACCATAATACTTGCTTACTGTAAAACAGTAAACAGTTTACTGTAAAACAGGCTTCTGACTGTACTGATCGCATGAAATGTGGACAGTAGAATTGGGTGAAAAAGGTTTGCAAATAATATATTTGTTCAAAAGTTTAGCATGTGCAGGAATTGTTTGCAAACTCAAATATCTTCAGACAGAAGAAAAATGAAACAGGGCCATAGTCCAAAAGCTTGCAGAGAATAACTCCCAGCAGCACACGATAGGGCACCTGCAAGGCAGAAATTTTCTCCTTCTTGGAGAATTTTCAAGTTCCCTGGAAATCCCAAAAGGGTTTTCAATATACCTTTCACATCCCTGACCCAGGTGCCAGGTGAAGGAGCCCTCTGCTCCTCCAACTTTGCAAAGTTGGCTGTAGGCAGAGGAAAGACCCACAGCTGCCTAAGGGTTTTCTCTGACCTGGTAGGGCTATCTGCAAGGTTTTTTTTTCTTTGCTAAATCAGTGGTATAGCTGTATTGGAAATAACAATTGTCTCTTTGGGCTTAAGACCACTAAATGTGTCTCTGTGTGTATGACTTTGTGTTTGTCGCAGTGGCACTGTCCGTGTGGTGTTTAGGAGGCTACGAAGCACCGTGATAGGGAGCTGTCCCAGTGTTCCTGTACAAGCTAAAAAGGTTGTGAGCTGTATGACTTGCCACTGAAACAGCCGTCATAATGCGTTTTTGTGATAGGAAAGGTCTGACTGATGAAGGGAACAATTTGTTGCTTGCTCACAAATGATATCCATTCACTGGCATGGATGCTTTGGTCCAGAAATTTTATTTCCTATTTATACCTCAACAGTTAATGCCTGAAACAAAACAATATCCCTTCAATGTGAGTCACTTGGAAATAAAACTGTGGGAGAAAGCTTTTGTTTGTGTTTAGATGGTCTTGTTTGCTCTTCAGTGCATATAATTAAGCTTGAATACTTCACATTCAGGCTACACTGATGTTGTCCTAAAAGTCATTGTCAGGTTGCAAGTCATTTCATCCTAGAGAAAAGACTTAAATATGAGGTCTGGTTTCTTTTCATTGATTTAAGGGAGCACAGGTTCAAACATATTACATGTAAATGTCTGTATTTTGGACATTTAGAGCAAAGGGAGGTTACACCTGCCTGCTGTATCTGGAAGCAGATACTTGAGGCTCACCAGCTTGTGTAGCCAAGACCCCAGGCTGTCCCAGGGTCACTTCCCTGACAATCCCTGAAGTGGCCTTTGAGTGGTCCTCCTTTTGTCCATGTATTCGGGAATACTAATTCCCAGCATCTTGTCCAGCTCTTAAAAAATAGAGTAGCCCCAAATTGTAGCTGATGCAAATCAGTGCAGCGTCACTGACTTCCATCAAAACCTGTGCCAAGGATCTGGCTGTGAAATGCTTAAATTGCATTGACAGATCAGGTCAGAGAAGCATCCTTGTCTTCCTCCCCGCTATGACATGCTTCACAGGAGGCACGACAACAGCAGGTTATACAAGGGTGTCAGCACTAGGAGATGAGAACTTTGCTCATACACCATCCTGGAACGGGAAAAGAAGCTGATGTTCTTGCAGGGAATAAATCAAAGGCTTTAGCAGCAGCTCAGTCTCTCTGTGCCAGGCAGACAGAGTTTTTCCCTGCCTCGCTTCTTATGCTGCATCTCTGCTGGGTGAAGTGACGGTACAAAGATGTACGAGACGGATAGCTGCTGCTGTGGTCCCCAGCCACCCCATCTAATTCAGTGCTTTTTTTTTGACAAAGTAGGTTACTAGATCTGTGTATAATAAGGGAAGGGATCGTAGTGCTGCTGCTCGCCTGATGCTTCTGACGCACGCCCGGCACCAGTTGTGGGATCCCTCCCGAGAGCGGGCACTACCTGCACAGTGCCCTGCCACAGCACCAGGAGCTGCTGTGTGCCACGCACTGAGCAAAGGCAGGCACTGTCTGCCTGTGCTCCTCCGCGCTGCTAGGCATGTGTCAGAAGTTTCATGCTAGTGAACCTTCATGCTCTTCTAGACCCAAAATCTGAAAATCAGCCTTCTAGTGGTGGGCATTAATCTGCAGAGCTCTGAAAGATTTCCAGCAGTTCTGCGGTCTCTGTAACCTTTAACTCTACTGGCAATTGCCTTGCTTTTCTATGTGTCAATTCCAGACGAAAATTACTCTGTATAACTCACTATTGTTCTCCTACATACATATATATGTATAAAACCGGCATAAACACACATATGTATGTGTGTCCAGATGTGCATACATAAATCTATACATATGCATTACAACTGTATTTATCCCTGTAACATCACTTGAGAGATGATACTTTCACACTTTCATCTAAGTTTTTTTGCTTATTAGGATATAGAACATCCCCCAGGGCTCTATGGAGGATTTTACATATACACGGCAAAGTTGTCTCTCCAGCAAATTGTTTCCTGTCCAAAAGACAAGACAAACAGATTTAGAAGGAGAACAGTAAGGCGAGTCCATGCTTGCACAAAGATTTGTCCTGATTTCCAGACTCCCAGATTAAGACGTGCTCATTGGATTTCATTGCTGGAAGCCCCCCATTGGCAGCGTGCAGCTGGAAAGCAGGGCAAGCAGCTCCAGGTGGCTCCTGCCGTGCACCCCAGGGCACTGCACAGCCCCCAGCTGCAGACTGGGGCTTCAGGGGGCATATTGGAAGAAGGCAACCCTGTTAACAGACCATCTTCCTTCTGCTTTTCCTCTTATTTTCAGTCCTTCATTTTAGCAGAATTATTAACTCCTATTCCTGTTTATTGCCTTGTGCTCGCGTTGAGGAGAGAGTTGCATCCCACCTCCGTGGTCCCAAGCTCCGCGGTACCTGCGGGGGCTTCCTGCGGGAGAGCAGCTCCCCATCGCTGACCACGGCACTACCTCTTGGATGTGGCACCGCTCCATGTGGCAGCATTTGCAGAGGAGGGCTGGGGACTGCAGCAGGGGAGGGACGAACCAGTACGGTGAAATGAAAAGGATGGGGAGCAGGGCATCCAGGGTCCTCTCCTGCAGAGCTCGAGCTCAGTTTGCCGAGATTTGGAAGATGTTCTAAAGCCGTTTTCCAAAACTGACGCTTACAAAAGGATTACAGGCCTGCCTGTGCTTCTGGCAAGCAACGGTTTTGTAGCGGTTTCCAAGTCACAGCAAACCATGGTGTTCCTGAAATGCCACTTTCAGCCATGGAGTTGAGGAAAAATGATTCCTCTAACCACTCTGACAAACCCTGTCACTGCTGGGCACTTGTTCCCTCTCCCTACACCTCGCAAGCACAGCTGGGCATAATCTATAGGGAAAACCTCCAGTTCTGCTGTTTGCTGGCCAGATTCATGAAAGTAGGGCCAGTTATTTACCCCTTCAGTATACTACACTTACCTTTAAATATAAGTCCTCTGAATCCTCAAGGACAGTATCCTTGAGATTTAACTTCTACTGCTAGGGACAGCCACCTTGCACAATGACTCTGCAGAAGTAATCCTGCTGTTATCTTGTCTTCTTTGGACCTAGTGTAGCCACATGTTAAGCAGATATTTGTATCCCCAAATCAGCAATCTGCTGTTGAGATAGTGTCAGCACGAAGAAAGAGGACAGAATCTGACCTTTTGCAGATCAGTCTTCCTGAATTTGAAAGAAGTAGGCAGTATATTTGTTCAGAGGCAGGTCTGAATATGGGGTGACTTACTTTAACAAGACTTTATACAGCTCTTTATTGGAACAGCAGGATTAGTAGAGGGATGATTAGACTTGCCCAAAATGCATATGAAACTTGCTTTTTTATTTTGCACATTCTTCTGAATGCTTTGCATCATCTACATACCAAATTTTTACTCAGGCTATAGGTTTGTGAGCTACTTGTGTGGAGTTTACTGAAACGTACCGGCTTAATTATACCCTCATTAGATTCGGTGGGAGTTTTGCTATTGACTTAAATGGGAGCAGAGCTGTGAAAAAGGATTTGCATGCATTGATTTAGTATGCTGCAAGGGCAGGTCAAATGTATGAACTTGGAGAAGAGGGAATGTTCAATGTCCTAACAATCATGACACCCCCTTGAGATTAGATTTCTCCTGTAAATATATGTATCATATAAATAGGGTGTATGGTTTGTTCTGGATCCACAAATATTGATGAGAATTTTTGGCTTCAAGGGGGTATGATTTGTTTCAGATCCACAAATATTAATGAGAATTTTTGGCTTCATTGTGGGAATTATAGAGCTGAATAGAAACCTTTTTTTTTCCAAAAAATATTTTGGCTTTGCATTTCAGTTGCATTTTCATCTAGCAACATAATCCATGACCTTGCTTTACAATAGCAACACTTTAAAAGTATGTCTGTAGATATCCATGTAGCTTAACTTAAAGATCTGGAATAAGTCACTTAAGACTGTATGATCTCCTGTTTTGAAGGATGTAGTGAAAGATAGAGCTGAGACAAAGAAAGAACAAGAAGCCAAAGCTGCAAGGCTTGCAGCTCTTGGTAACATTTAGTGTGGCATATGGGCCATGTGGTTTGCCATTCCATAGCTCAGTTTGCCATCCCAGGAACCAGGAACCATCTCATCATTTTGTTCTCCCCATCACTTCTGCCATGAAAGTCCTGTGACTGCCGAGAAGCAATCCTGGATTGCCTTGCAGCGAGAAACCAGAGGATTGGCACAAGATGTGTGGTGGTTTAAGATTCACTTAAAATCTGCTCAGAGGCACTTGAGCAAGTCCCACTGGCTTAAGTGGGGACTTCAGGTGGGAGTAGGGTGATGGATCAAAGTTGGGTCATCCCCTTGCATGCAGGTGAATGCCACCCACAGTGAGTGTCTGCAAGTAACCATCATGCCAGCGTTCCTTGCCCTTAAGTCGTGGTTCTTAGTTTTGAAAGAGATTGGGGAGAAGATGACTGCCACTGCGACCAGGCCAGCTTGGCTTCTCTGAGTCCTTTTACAACAAATAGCTAAAAAATACAAGGTAAGAGAGCACCAGCGGTGGGAGGGGAAAGGATGAGTATGACAGCAGAAAGCAGCAGTGACCTGACTCCTGACATGGAACTCCTCTTCCTTCATTAACCCCATCTGAGTCAGCCGGTAGAGTCCCACTGCTCTTAAACAGAGAGGTTTTGCAGACAGCACTTGCCCAGATAAACTGATTTCAATGTATTCACAACCCACTTATTTGTATGTGATTAGTGGATAGATATTCTGGGAATCCTGAAACACTGCCAGCTCTTTGTCAAGCTTTTTGGAAACGCACGCACTGCTGGAGATAGCCTGCTGTGTTGTCTGACTTCATTTTCCAATTTATCAGGCATATAGTGTTTATTCTTCACTGATCTCTCTTGGCAAGTTTAGCTTTGCTTGGTCTGGCTTTTTTCCTAGCGTTTTCGGTAGTCCTCTCTACATGGTCTAACAGCTGTATCTACCTTCCCAAAAATGTCAATTTCCTGCTTTTGCTAAATTCCACAAAATATGTTGGTATTTTCATTAAATCAAGCATAAGGAACACCCAGGGCTTTAATAAACTGAGTTCAGCTGCCTCTGAACCTGAGAAAGGTGCTGTCACAAAACATACTATAAATGAAATTAAATTGATAAAGCTGATTACAAATCCAGAGAGTCAGAATGAATAAAACGATTCCAATTTTAAAAAGGCATTGCTTTCCCTATTTCTGCTTTCATTATATTTGGCTAGAAATATAAACCTGAAAGTGCATTTATACCTACTCAAATGGGGCCAATTCCTTATTTGCCACTCCTGGATACATCCCAGTATGTAGCTTATGGCACCTGGGCGCTTCCTTCAAATCATTGATGAGAATAACCTTGATTTTTCTCCTGACACTGTTACAGCACAGGCATTCCAGCCTCAGCTCTGTTAATGCAGCTGCCCTGGTTTGGGCAGGAGAGGATTTCAGTGGAGTCAGGCAGCTTTCACAGAATTCCCTGGGAGCAGCATTAGGCTATTGAGCAGAGATAACTTGAGGCACATGTGAATCTATTTTAAGGGTTACTCTTGCTTTAATTGGCAGCTGGATCTTTACTTCTTAACCACTGAGGATGTAATGACAAGGATAAATGACACCACAGGACCTGGCTGCAATTTCTGGTTGTCTGGACTTCATATGAACTTAAAATCATGTCCACACTTATGGAAAAAAGCTGTTGAAAATAGAGTATTAACATTGTCATTGTATGGACAAATGAATGGCCCTGTGGGGACAGGCTTCTGACAGCTTTATTTATAATCATTCTCCAAACAGTCTCCAAGACTTCTACATAGCTGTGTATGGAGTAACATATAAGACACGAGTTACACTGGGTCTCTTGTGGTAAATCAAATCCAATCAGAAACATGTTAAAGTTTGAACCTACAATTTTCATACTCTGTTTAAACTATGATGATGTTATCTTCTGGGATTTTCTGGGTGACTAGTAATCTTTAATGCAGTAATCTGTAGCAGCAGGAGTTGCACATGAGCCGCTGTGCTTTTAAACTGATTCATTGCATTGCCTGCAGCTCAGTGGCAATTGCTCACCACGGATAATTAAGATGTCCTGGAAGATTCCAAGAAGGAGCTGGAAAAGGAGGCATGGCAAATGGAAAGCAGAGAAAAAAATCAGAGAAAGAGGTTTGCTGATCACAGCTGATGCTAAAATATCTTTTTTTAATGGAACAATTTATTTTCTAGTTTATAGCAGTAGGCAGATTAATCAATTGCATATGGCTGGCTTTGCATACGGATTCACTGGGACAGGCAGACTCAGCGAGCGCAGGCAGGAGAACTGCACTGACTCTGCCACCAATAATCTGGCACCACCTCTTTTTAAGATCTCTGTTCCATTTTATTTGCATTTTCTGCCTTATCATTTCTCTTTCTATGCCTGTTGATCTTTTTATTATTACTCAGCCCTCCTACTAAAACTGCCAACTTTTCAGCTGCAATAACCCAGCAGTATTCAGAGTCAGGAACTTGCCACTCAGCATGAAAAGAGATGCAAGAAATGTTTTTTACAGCAAAGTCCCCCACCGGTGCTAATACTTCAGCAGACAATTGCTCTTTAGCAACTAAATACCCACCTCAAAATGAACTGGCTTTTCTAAGGTTAGGCCCTATCTGTTATTTAAAGAAACTGGAAGGTGAAATAACTGAGTGGTTTACTAGTAACACATGGGAAAGCAAAATAGGAGTTTCTCTTTTTGCATCCAGGCTGCTTGATGACAATATGTTTAAAAGCATCTGTGAAACAGGCTGTGAATCAAATAAATATTCATCTGGAGAAACAAATTAGGAACAGGCAGTTCCAGACTTAACCAAGCATGCAAAGCCCTCTGTTGATGCAGAAATTAGAGATTTCCATAGTCCTCTGAGCATTTCCCAAAGAGTATCTAAATGTTCCCCAAGGTTAATTTGAGAGTAGAAATTATCTATAATCATTATGATGTAGTGAATAGTTAAATTAGATAAAAATAGTGGGATTTTAAAACTACTATTTAAGATACTGATAGCTACATGCTGGGTAAAACTGTAAAAAAACTTGTTTATAAAGGCATCTGTACTCTGATGGAAAACAATAATGGAAAGCAATTCCGTTTGGGGATTTGTTGTTTGGGGGGGTCAAGTATTTCTGGGTCTTTTTTTTAAAGATTTTTGAATCAGTCAATTTGTATACATATCCTAGCACCAGCCTTGCCAGAAGCCTGAGCTGAACACCAGGAGTCAATGAAGTGATTTTGCACAATCCATTGAGCTTTTGATCAAACCCAGGAAATGGGTTCATTCATGGTTTCATGGCTTTAATTCAGGTCACTCTTGTAGCAGATAATACAGGGATAAGGAAATGTGGTTGTGGAAGAAGCATCAGTCTTGGACTTCCCCATATGGCAGGTCCCAGGTGACATCGTTAGGTTTTGTCATTGAAAAGTTACCTTTCATTTGTGCATCTCTGTTACTTTCAAATACATTTGAAGGACTGTCCTACTCCAGAACATGCTGACTGTAGTCTAGAAAATCTTTATTTTAAGTAGGATGGTCAGATTGATGGTTCTTTTACCTTAAATACACAGTGGCTGCTTTAATTAGCACTCCATAGGTAGTTCCTCAGCTGTGATTGGGATATGTAGGGTATGCATGGCAGTGATTGCCATTCATGTAGGGAAAATAAGTCCAGATTTGCGTGATCTGAGGTACAGCTGGCAGAGCTCAGAGATAGGGTTGAAAGCCTGGCAGTTACCCGCAGTCCTGGATGGATTTTGCACTCTATGCTGCTTTCCCTGCAGCTCCTAAGCCAGTACCTAAACTAGTTAGTTTGTAACTGGATTGGATTTTTTTTTTTCTTCATTTTTTTTAAATATTTTCTTTACAAAATTCTTTACAGACTTATCTGTACACAAATTCTCATTTACACAGAAGAAGCCCTTGGCTGCTTTGAGCTTATCACAATGTTCCCATTCTTTGTATTTATTCATAAATTACTGCAAGTCCATTAAGTTCTCCCACACAGTAGTAATGGCATGGTGGTGATTTATGTTTTAACTGTAATAGCAATTCACCAATTGACTAAAATGTTTCTTGTCATGAATATTTTAATGAGACCTACAGACTTTATATCTGGTGAAAGAATATAATTTTCAATGTCTGATGTTGCCAGATGACATAGCAGAACAGAGGTATGAACTGTTCAAATGAATAAATGTCTAATAGACTGATCAGAAAATTACACTGTAGCTGCTTCATTTTGTGTTTCTTTGCTGCTAGACATTTTCTAAGCTGATGACCTGGTTGACAAGTAGCACTTTGGTGCATTTGTAGGTTTTATTGAACAAAGATCAGGGAAATCAAATAATGAAAACAAATATATTTACCACTGGCAGGAAATCTGAATGGACAATTTGCATGTTCTGCAAAAGTTGTGTTTCCCAGAGAAAAGGGCAAAGGGGGTGGGAGTGAAACAGTCTGAATATCCTTTGTGACTTCTATCTGAGCTGTCAAAATTGAGCAAATCACTCAGAGCTACAGCCTGGCTTGAGTTACGTGGTAAAAGTCTTCAGAGCGTGTGGGCAGAGATGTACCAGGAGTCAGCTTGATACCCTCCCTGGGGGATGAAGGAAACAGGGAGGGATAATGATGGACAAGGTTGCCTTCCAAGCGTAGTGTTTCTAGAGAGGGATGACACAACTGATCTGAACTATCTCAGCAGACGCAAGCTGGACCATGACTTTTTTGCGTGTCCATATAAACAGGGTCCATGAGGGCTTCACAGGGTTGTTGTAGGGTATTAGGAAGTGAAGTTTGTAAAGAACAATTTGGGAAGCCTCTGTCTCCCATTTGTTTGTGGTTTTGTCACCAGACTTTACTACAAGAGCCCGAGGGCACCAATAGTCTCTAATCAGAAAGATTTTTCTTTCCTCGTGGTTCCCACTACAAGAGCTTCTTCTTCTCCACTGTTACAGTGGATGAAAAAGGACGACAGTAAAAGGGAGCTGGAAGGTGGATAGCTATCACTGTAAAGTGTTGCCTTCTAAGAGTGACACGGACATTCCAGGAAAAGAGAGCCTGGGAGGGGGGTAGAATAATTTCTTTAGTTTTAACTGAATAGTTGAGATTGACAGCAAAAAAGAAGATACTTACTGCCAGCAAGCAGAATGCCTGTCCACAGGGAGGGTAAAAAGAGACCAGCAATCATATATAGACAACCAGGTAACTACCACATGATTATAACTGTAGGTCAGTTTTGGGTATTGAAGATTCAAACTGATGATCAAAGCGTGAAAGGCTCCATATGTCATTATCACCCTTCTGAATCTCAGCACGGTTCATTGATGTATACCTTCTCCTCCGCAGTGGCTGACAGTTTACTTTTGTACATTTGTTGTTAGCAATGCCAATAGGAATTATTTACATGACTCAGAAAGAGGTTGGATTTTAAAATATTGAAGTAGGATGAAAAAAAAGTAAAGGGAAATGAAAAAGGACTGATTTGCACATGAATGTACTTTTTATCAGTTTTCAGGCTTTATTGGATGACGGTATAAAAGATTAAAAAATATCTTTACCTACTGAGTGAGAAATGTATTTTATTAATGCAGATAAACTTAACTGAAGCCAGATGTCAGGCATTTTAAAAATATTTCTATGGAGATTTTCTTGCTCATGTTGAGCAGCCAAAATTCAATGTGCCTGCAAACCACTTGATGGTCCTAAAGCAGGAGAGGCTGGGAGAAGTGTCCCAACAACCTCCTGCTCACTAGAAAGAGGGGGAGCCACGCAGGTGTGTCTTGGATGGAGGTTGTCTGGGTGCCTGGGCTTAAGTTCTTGCTGTCTCAGAGTCTTTCTGTCTCCCTGTCTGAGTGGTAAAGTGCTCAGGTGTCAGACAGGTGGGAGCTAGAAAAAGATTAAATATGGCTAGATATTCAGGTTTTAAACATTATTGTAAAAAAAAGCAGTGGTTTAATGTTAGGTAGAAAAAGAAAGCAGCTAAAGCAGGGCTTAATTTTTTACCTACCTGATCCCTTTGGTTCAGACCCGCTGGATTTCAGAAAAATATCTTCAACCTTTCTGAGCCAGCCAGTTTTTTTAGCCAAGAGATCGACAGGACAGAGACAGTAACCATCTGGTTACCACTGTTTTGATGTTGTCTGATCATTGAGCTGGATTCCCCTCCTTCAGAGTGTCTATGAAAGTCAGTGTCAACTGCCTTTCTCCTTATTCATGTAGTGTAATTCAGGATAGGATCATGCTCCCAAGAGTTTGTTTAAATTAGGAGGAACCTGAATAGGCATATTTAGGTCTGAAACCTGATAGCCAAATGTTCATTAAACAAGTTTTTGTTACAAATGGGTGGGCTACCGCATGCAGTGGTAAATAAAAAGGTTAGACTGTACTAACCCAAATGGAAATTGTGTTCTCCCTCCTCTGCAGGCTGCACTGGGGCTCTCTCTTGTGCCTTTGTGATCTGGTTGTTTGAGCTGTACTGCTGCTGACATCCTCTAGTGACTGAGGACTTCAGTGTTCTCTCCTACATAGAGAGGCTTCATGGTGCTGGGAGCTGCCTACGAGCTTTATCTCTTGACTGGCCTTTTGTTCACAAGTGAAAGAATTTCATCCAGATCTCAGCACGGTGGTGGAAAACATCTCAGTGCCTGGCTGACACGGCAGCCCTTGGCATAACATAACACAGTGTACAAGGCAATAGACTGCATCTGTTTGAAGTCAGGAGTTTTTCCATTACCTTCATGAGTCAGACCCACAAAGGTAGCTTTGAGAAAGAGCAGTTCTGATTTGTCTCTAGACCTTCATCAGATGTTTAACACAATGCTTCGTTATATTTTACCCATATTGAGTTCAACTTTGCTTTCTAATAAGATGCTACATCACCTTTTGAGATTGCCGTTGCTTTTGTTTCATGCTTTCACAGTTACCAAAGCACACAGCATGTAAGACCACAGGTGGGCAGTGAGGGATAGCTCCACTGTGTCCTTGGGTAGTCTAATGGCAGACTTCCCTGGAGAAAATGCTTGGTAAGGAATAGTCCTAGGATCGGCTATGATGAACAGGGAAAAAGGGGAGGTAAAGGGCTCAGCTAGGCTTCAGTGGCTCTCTGTTCTCAGAACAGCTTGGAAGTGGTGAATTTTAGATGGTTTGATGCTCACAGGTTCTCACAGCCCAAGTAGGATAGCATAGGATAGGATAGGATAGGATAGACTTTCTGTGAGGCTCTTTAGGAGAACATTGTACACTTGAACATTCATCTTGTTCTTACAGGACTGAAACTGTCTGTCCAAAACATGAAAGAAAATTAAAGTGCTTCCTGTAGACTCTGTCATGGGAAAAGGTCATGCTTACGATTGCCATCTTCTGCTGCTATTTATGCCAATGAACATTTATCAGGAGTGCTCATATTTAGCATGTTATCTTTCAGACAGTCCTCCTGCTTCAGACAGTTTTGTTAGGCTGTTTTGTTCTTTGTGGAATAATCTCAGGTTGTCACACCAGTTTGAGGTAGCTGCAGAGCCCAAACCCCTTACCTCAACTTCAGTCTGCTTGACAAAAGCTTGAATTCTGGTTTGGACCAAAAGCCTTTCTGAAATCAGTCAGAGACTTTTCACTGGCATCAGGGTAGTCCAGAGATGTTGTACCTGGTTCTCAGAGATGCTTTGAATTTGAAGGAAGAACTGGACTCCAGCCTTTGGAGCTTGCATCCCTTTCAGACAAAAGAGTTTCGTGCTGCTTTGATATCGTACCCCCCCCCTTTTTTGTTTTCTTGTGGGGCTTTCTTTTCTTTAAGCAAAAATCGGGGCAAGTTCCTTTTATCCCAGCTGATTTATTTCTCCTGATTTCAGACTGTTGTTGTAATCTCTTTAAGATATATGATTATGATTTTCCCTTGTATTTTTATTGGGCAAATTAGCTTCTGAAAGACTAAATATAGTGGGTAAATTTTTAATTATTTCTTTTCCTTCCATTAACTCTTCCATGGTGTTTTGATGGCATGATTTTATACAGGCTTGAGAATAGCTGAGACTCTGCTTGGACCTAATGAGAGCTCTATCTCTGTCTCCAATCGGAGCTGGATCCAGCCCCAGATTCCTCCTTTATTTTGATGTATCATCACCCGTAAAATGACACATTCCTCTAAAGACAGTAATTGCTTGTACCTTCCAGTTTAGTATTTTGTGCACTCTACAATTTCCACTTTGTTATATGGTAATACTCTGTATTACCCATTAAATTCCAAGTTTCTTTAAAAACAGGAATGATGTGCATGTCCCAAGCACGAATGGAATAAAGTGTGTGAAGAAAATTCTCAAAGACACCACAAACAATTTCTCTGCTCCCAGGGCAGAAAATTAGCAAAGTTGGGGGAAGTTACAGAGAGAATGTTGTTATTCCCTGGTTCATGGAGGGAAGTGGAAGGAGATAAAAACAAATTGATTTTCTCAGCTAAGACAAGATCTTTGTGTCAGAGCTTGAAAACAAATTGCCATCATATCATGCCAATTCAGATATTTTTCTCTTCCCTTTCCTAATTTTTACAATGATGTAAATATGCTATTGCCTCATTCTTTGCTGTTTTTATTAGCAGACCATGCCATCTCCCATACAGTTCTGGCTGAGAACAGCTTTCTGTTTCATGGCTGACACTATTAAGTGCTGAAAATTCTCCACATTTATTCACAGCATCATGAGATACTGTGTCCTGTGAATAAACCTATTGGGGCTACCGTTCCCGCTGTGGAAACATGACTTGCAGAGTGATGGAGATAACCAAATGAACTGGAAACAAACTAAACACACAAGGTCTTCCTGGATCATCTGAGCCAGCAGGTTCCCATCCCTCAGCTTTGGAGCAGCAATATTGAGGGGTGTTAGGGGAGAGGATAAGACCTGGCTAGAGGTGCCACAGAGCACTGCGAGCTTTAACATGTCTTCTTGTGGTGTTTAACAGAGCTGGGTGATGCCTCCCGGGCTTGTGCATGCCCATGTGTAGGCTACATTGCTCCTGCCGAGAGCAGCTCGGAGGCTCAAGGAGTTGGGATGCCCACGTACCAGGTATCACTGGAAGGGGAGAGGAATAAAAGTTAGACCGTTGGATCCTTGAGTTTTGGTTCCCAATATTTAGAGACTTAATTCTGAACTTATTTCATTCTTTTTTTCCTAGTTTTTCAGATGTTTAAGTTTTGTTACAATTAGTATTGTGGAAGAGTATGAGACAGCTCTGGGCTGAACACGTCAGGGACAGAACATTTTGTAGAAAACAAAACACACAAGTGTGTGCCTATGCTCTGAACCTCCAACCACCAGCTCTCTGGCCACTTAAGGAACAGTGGATTCTAAAAGAAAAGCTACAGAAGATGCCATTTCTGAAATCCTGCTGAAATTCCCAGCAGTGGCAAGGACAAGAAGAAAGATTGAAATCAGTCATGATCCCATAGGTATCTTGGGCAAAGAGGCACTGCTCTCACAGATATGTGACATAACCACCTTCGATTTTATTTTGTGTGCCCAGCTCAGAAGTGAAGCTGCATCAAAACTTCTGAGCCTTCTTGACACTTAAGCCCTTGTGACATCAGGGCTCATATGGCTAACATCAGTCAATAGCAGGAAACCGAGCAATGGAGCATGGAATAAAAAGCAACCATGAAAAATACTGTGTTTCAGCACTCTTTAAATGCTTGCAACTTCTATTTTTCTTTTTGCATGGAAAATGTTTCTCTGAATTGTGACAGCTGAAGCAACAAAGAGCTTCAGCACAAAAAATCAGGCAGCTAAAACAGAAAATTGGGTGCAATTGGTAATCTGCACAACGTGCTGAGTCCTCTGCCAGCATACATTTTCCAGGGAACATTTACATTTATTTAGGTCACATCCTCCAACCTGGGATTCCTCAGGAAGACTCAGCAGCTTTTATCCAACATGACAAAACCATTTCTGCATTTAGGCAGAGGTGCTGCAGAGAGGACCTCCCCAGCATCAGCAGGACTTTATCAGTCTCCGCTTATGAAGTGTCGGAAGACAAAAGAGAGACTGCAGAGGGTTTCAAGAGAGAGATGCCGAGATATCTGCACCTCACAACACTCAAAGCCCTCTGCAAGTTAAAAAAGGGTTATTCATTCTTGGGAAAAAAGGCTTTTATCCAGTAATACCATTTCTAATCAGGTTTCTCTCCCCGCTGTCATGTTGTATTGACTCCTTGCCAGCAGCTGAAACACGATGGGCTCTGCCTATAGCACCTACGTGCACACCGCACCGTTGCCAATCTGTGATAAACTGTTTCCAGGACAGGTTTAAAGTGGCCATTTGCGGTAGGAGTTGTACAGCAGAGCGGAAAATGAGAAACAGAAACTCTTTTTTTCTATTAAAATCCTAGCAAATCATTTTGTTGCCTGTGGTGTAGAAGACAAATAACGCAGGTTAGAGTCTGTCAAGAAATGGGGCAAGTACCTTTCAGAAAACAAGAATAAAACCAATCTGGATTGTTTTCAACGCAAAGCAGATGAATGCTCAGTGTATTTCCTTCAGGAGCCCTTCTGTGCTGTTCAGGGTGAGCTACGCACGGTATAGCAAGGTAATCCCACTGTGCTGAGGTTACGGTACACCTAGAAAAGCAACCCAAATACAGATTTATGATTAATTCGGCATTGTGGCCACAAGCTCTAAAACTGAATTTGGGTCCAGAAATGTAACCTGCTGAAACCTCCCTCAAATATATATGTATATATGTAGCAAATTCAGAGTACGCTCCTTCCAACTGTAACACCCACTGTGGCAGTGGTAACACCATACATTTAAGATCACCATAAGCTCACCAGGTCTGCTGAAAGGGCACAGCTCATCAGCATAGGTGAAAGCTGCAAAAGAGTTTCACAGGTACTAACACTTGTACAAATCTGTTTTTTTATTCCAAGTTCAAGCTGTGCTTTTTAGACCTGGTCTCACTGATATCATGTATTCCATTATTTTTTTGCTAAAAACCCCTCACATAGTAATTTCTTGGGAGAAGAAAAAAAAGAATCACTTCCAAACAATGTCAGTGCTACATCTCTGTGCACATCTGGAAAGCACTTAGACACTACATAAGGTACAAAAAAAAAAAAGAGAAAAGAATGGTTTCTATTCTTCCAGATCATATCTAAAACATAGACATATTCTGGTAGAAATAACAATTTTTTAGTTAAGGGCAAAGTAAGCTGCCTGCAATTCTACTAGTTACAGGCAGTAGCAATTTATGCCCCACTCTTTAGTGCCTTTGTATATAGAAAGTTTAGGTACTGTAGTCCAAAATCCTGCATGATCTAAAGCTTAATTGCTTACAGTATCAGCATTGGTCTATACTGGTTCTGTGCCCAGCTGAACTGGTCCTCGAACCATGACTGTGCAGGGGAGACTCAAACCCATAATGTCACAGGACCCCTTGCACATACACAATGCAAACACTTGGGAGAACTTACATTCTTTGTATGTGCACATACTTGCAAAGGGATTGGGGTAATGAACTAGAGGCAGTTATCTCTGGAAGATCTGTGCCTTTTTCTTCCACCACTGTTTTGAATATTGGGCTGGAAACACTGAATCTTGAATATTCAATTTTGGAAATACTGCATTTTTTCATTTTTCTTTAATATTGAACTGGAAAGCTAGTTAGTCACTGTGAGCCAAACCAGAGTGATTTTAAATTTTTGTAGATAATCCAAGCCACTTTGTGAACAGGTGCCGGCTGTTTTCTTCTCATTTGGCTTCCACCACAGCACTTCATTTCTCTTAGTACCATGCATTGGTTGAATCATACCCCACATTTTTGTTTGAATTTGCAGCTGCCCCTCCATAGTGAGTGCATCTCCAGGGACCTCACCAACAACCAGGCAGTCATCCTCGTTTATGACTGGTTTCCACATCCACACTGGTTTATGATGTATGTCTGATCCCTCCATCCCCGTGGCAGTATTGCACCATCCCATTGGCTTGCAGTTGCTGCTATTTCCTCTTGTACACAAAGCTGAGTTCACAATTTCAGTTACTAATATAGACAAATGCCTGTGTGCACCTGCTCCGTACTCAGGTGAAACCACCTTGGTAGAGAAATGGATGTTTCACAGTTGTTTTAATGAGTACTGCAAGGTTAACTTGGCTGGTTATAACCAGTAGTAATTGTCTGCTGTTACACGGTGATCACAACGTGACCATAATGTGATTTTGGTAATATCATCACAACATTATCTTACTATGGTGAGGTCTCTGTTACCTTACCATAAGGTAATTTTTTAAAATGAATTGCACTGTGAGGCAATGTAATGGGGATTATGCAGCTAAGGCAATCCTGAGAAAAGTTTATGAACGCTCACACATTTGCAACAGCTTAAAAACACCTTGACTCCTTTGCATGTGCATGAGTTGATTACTAGGACAAAAGTCAGTCTAATATTGTATGTAATCCTTGCACTTTTCTTTCGGTCTTGTGAGGCCAAGGGGAGGGTGGGACTTCATTGCAGATAAGAGAGGTAAAGTGCTTCAAAGTCATTAAGAAAGTCTCAAGAAATTGAACCACGATACTTTTTGCAGTCCTGATCGCATAATCCATCCTTAATTTGAGATGTCACAACTGTCCTCTAAGCTTCTGTTGAAAATGTCTGAAAGCGAGCAGAGCCCTCCCCTCCTTTTACCCTCAGCGGAGGCAGAGGGGACCAGCTCCTTGCAGCAGAAATGCCTGTGGTACAGCTCTCCAGAGCAAGGTCCAATTAGCTGCACATACGCTAAAAAAAAAGCTTTACAATATGTGCCAACATGATGGTTACTAATTGTATATGACAGGGAATTAATTGTGTTGTGCCTTTAAGCAAGCACAGTACTTGAATGGAAACGGTGACTCCAGTTTTGCTCTTGACACAGTCCGTGGAGTAGATAACTTAGTTGGAGAAATATGGACGTAGTGGAGTGGGACCAGGCTGTCACTGAATTCTCAGCCTGGACCACTTCAGGAGCACACAGCGATCCCAACTCAGCTGCAATAACCTGGCGCATCTGTCAGGGGCAGGAGCGTATGAAATATATATTGTTATTTCGAGATTTTACTATAGTGATCATCAAAAGTAATTTTTTTTTTTTTTTTTTTTTATTTAAAAAAGGGTTTTTTTTGGGTGTTTTTGCCATGCAAATTCTCCAAAGGAGGACTTTCATAGGTACTGATAAATAAACCTGGGAAAATGAGGTCTCCTGTTTACTCCCATACTGGGCAAAGCAGGAGAGGAAAGCAAAGCAAAATGTCATTGCACTTCCCACCACAAGAACTTTATCTGATTGATCGCCTGCTAGGGCCTGTGTGATAGATCCTGCTCCCCCGAACAAGCCCCAGGTGACACTGGGGATAAAAGTGATCTGGGCCCATTATGAATGAGCCTAGTGCATTGAAAGAGGGATGATCAACTGAGTGAAATAGGGATGTAAGAGAGGGTTTTGTAGGTGGCAGACTTTGTAACTCCTGGCAGCATTTCTGCAGGTGTCCTTGCCCTGAAGCAAGGGAGCCCAGTGCAGGAGTTTTTTTCTAGTGACTTAGGAAAAAAATAATCATCAAAGTAAGTCAGCAAAAGCCCATGGACCACAGTGAAGTCAATTTCAGCCTTTGTGGAGAAAAAGAAAAAATTATAATATGGGAAACTGCCCTCAGTCTGACAGAGAGCTCACCTGTGTGGTTATTTTCTTAGAAAAGATTGTAGAAAAATATTGTCTGTTTGTAGTTGTAGTTACTTGAGAGCCTTTTAAACTACAGAATTCCCTAATCCTGAACAAAATCAATGATGTGTTTTACTATCATCCCCTTTCTTAAATTATATCCTAAGGATATTTTTTTCAACCTTGCCAAGTTGATTCCAAACTATTAAAGAAAAGACTTATTTTTTTCTCTTTATTTGAAAATCCTTAGTGTTAGGATTTACACCAGTGCGCTTTCTAGTTTTTGCTTTCTGCTTCATGGCAATGTATTCATCCAGCAATGGCTGCAGCAATGTTACAATAAAGGTATAGAAAATTCTATGTTTTTCCTATAAGAAGGGGATCATTTAATCATTTTAGTGAATAACTATTGGTAGATAATAATCACATGTTCATGTGAGGTAAAGGACTTCTATATTTTCATTGATTATAAAAAAGCATGATATAATGAAAATTCCTGTGATATGGCAGATGGAGGATAACCCTCTTCTAGTATAAAAGCAAAGCAGAATGACTGTAAGTATGTATATTTACTTGGTTTGGGTGCCAGGACGCTCCAGCTGAGATCATGGCTGTCTTGTGCTGGGTGTTGTTCAAACACGATGAAAGACAGTCTGGATGGGGATAGGAAGGAAAACCTGAAAGGAGGCAGCAAATTCAGCGAGGTGGCTGTGGTCACCAGGCAGGAGGTGGTAAAGCAGCCATGTTTCTTGCATCCTTCTCCAGTACTGTGTTTGTTAATTTTTATATAATTTTTTCCTTCTGAATTTTGGCAAAAGTAGTCATCACTTCTCTCAGTATGAAAATACTGTTTTAAATGGTTCTTCAGCATACTTTGGATGATGTGCACAGGGTGCCTCCAGGCTGTTGCAGAAGTCAGGGGCTCCCCTGTCCTTCCCACAGTGCTCAACCTGCTTCATGGTCATGCAGCTGCGTGGGAAGTGTGATGGCAAATACCTTTTTGCACGGAAATGCGAAGCTATTTTAAAATGAGATTAGTATCATGTAAAGCATTATTGCTGGTTCTCATCTGTTCTACCTTTCCACTTATGTTCTTTTTATTGCTGTTAATCTTCTTACTGTGCCAACATCTTTTAGGTTCGTGATTATAAGTAGTTAAAAATATCCAAGCTGTACTGACTGATACCTAGTTGAAAATAATAGACTTTTATTTGAAAAATGAAAAGCAGGTAATGTATTATTTAGAGAAACATGTTGTTTACTGATAACAAAACCAAGTTTGTTGGCCTTTATTGCAGAATCTGGTCTTTTCCTGTTTATTATCTGATATATTTTACCTCTACATGGTACATTTTACCTCTAGAAACATAGGGGGTTTTGACAATTTAAAGCATCAAAAGATGGGCCTTTCATTTAGAAGAACATGAAATTGAAAAGAGAATAATACTTGTGATGCAGCTGGTTAGTACCAAATGCCATCACTCAGCCTGGCTGTTCTCATGCTCTGTGAAGAATCAGATGCTCTTTGTATTTGGGCATTTTCTTTTTACTTCTCTTAGAAAAAGCCTTATAACATCCTGCCAAGGCTTGCCACTTTCAGGAGTGTGTGGGTACCCTACTGCACTCATTCAGACTTGGAGAATAAGGCTGGATTTAAGGAGAGTTTTGGCACATCACTCATCTGCCTCATTCTTGGGTGCTTATAAACCCCAAATAAACCCAGGAATGAAGCCAAGAGGAGCTGGTCAAAAAATCATAGTGATTGCATAGAAACTTGCTGAAGGTGCGATAGTGTAAAATAAATAGGAAGTACAAGTTAAGGTAACAATTCTTTGGTTTGGTTTTTTTTTTTCAAGGATGTGAATATCAGCCTCTACATTCTTTCATAGCTGTGCAAGGCAAAGCTAGAGTGCTGCTTTCCTTCTTTTCATGCAGTACTGGGAGGAAAGGTGTGGGAAGTCTTATCTCCTCCAATGTCAGCTTGGCTTGCACATCAAGCCTGGCGCAGCAAAGGAATGGTCATCAGCATCAACAAAATGCCTGGTGCAATTGTTATTCCCACAGCAAGGAGCAGGGTTGGAGAACAGGACTTCCCAGGTGTTTCATTTCCAGCGCCTCTGTGATTGCTTTGCTCAGCACTGCTCAGCATTTATCAGATGCAATCCTTTGAAAAGGAAGAGGAATAAAACGCCTCCTCTAATTTCCACAGGCATCAAGGATCCTATGGTGTCAATCAAGGATGCATAGCTGTATGCCCCTCAGCCAGCCAGACATCGAATTGTCTGATGGGACTCAAGGGCTGTACTGCAGCCTCTAGGAGAAATGGCAGCCTCAACTCTGAACCTTAAATTCTTTGGTGCATGTTCTCAAAGAAGATTAATTTAAAAAACAGGTGCAGCTGCCAATGATAAATAGTACAAGATGTTCAGATACAAGCCTCAATCTCCATTATACTATTTTTAAGAGGTCTATTAGCAACGTAAGCACTCATGGAAATAGTCTTACATTTTGTGTGTATCCCTGAATAGAACCCAGTGACGTTGTGCTGACACCTGTCTTTGCACCCAATCATGAAATTCAGCGCAGGATTTTTTTTACTCTTAAATTAAATTAAGCTCATCTGTTTCGGAGCAGGTTTCTTTTATGACTTTAATTCATTTAAATCCAGATCACAAAGCAAAAAGGAAATTTTTTTATTTATTGTTAGAAACCTAAAAAGAGGCTTACAGGCCTCAGTGTTAAAAAGATGTAGTTTTAGCATTCTGCAGAGAGAATCAATAGACAGGCTACAGCATAGCAAGTAAATACTCACTGTCTTTCATTTAAATCAATTACTCGGACAAAATAGATCCAATTTCTTTCCACACTGCAGACTGTTTTCCCTCAAAGCATTGGCTTTGTTGGAAACATGGACATTCATTTGGAAATTCTTCATTAATTAGCATGATCTGCTCAAACCTGGGCTAAAAAATTCAGTATCATATAACAGATACTCCATAGCTGGGCTTGGGATTTGATCTTGCAACTGCTGTTGGATTTGTATTGAATTCAGAGGAGATGAAAGCAGACAATATTGGCCCTTAATTGGCACTTATGGTGAATGTGCACAATTAAACTGTGAGACATATTCTCCCCAATGCATATAGATAGTATTTATCCTGTTAACATTACACAAAAACCTTGAAGGCTGCTCGGTGGAAGGCAGATGTGCACCTCGAGCTCGTTCCCTGGAAGTGCAGACAGGTTCTTCAGCTATTTCAGAGCAGGATAGTCATGCCAAAACATTTGATGCATTTACACCACTTCAAGAATCCTATTATTTTCTGTAATTGAAACTGTATCTGAAATGGTTTGGGTGGCACAATGTAGTTGGAAAAGCAGTACTAGATACAAGGAAGAGAATGTAATTCTAATGCAACATGAGGCTGGCTCTGGGTCATGTAATAATATATCATTAACTATCCTAAGTGACATATATAAGGGAATAAAAATGCTATGTCTCTGTAATAGTTGAAAGAAGAGAAAATACCAGGTTTTTCAGGAGCTGCTGTACCTTAAGGCAAATTAGCTTTCTAATGCTTTTCCTTGGATTTGATATTAGTTTTTTCCCCATTACATGGCTTAATAGAAACAAGGTGTCCATGCCACTGAGTAGCACTGTTCCAAAATGCTTTTGTGTCAAATAAATTAATAACTTTTTAGGTTCCCATCACGTATCTTCATGAGCAGTGTCTTCCCTGAAAATTGCATGCAGGTGAACAAGCAAACTAGGAAATCCTGACTGAGTTGGGCAAGCACCAGCAAATCAAAAGTTCAGTTAAAGCTTAGGAAAGGCCAGAGGCTTGGGAAATTGGAAGGTGAAATTAATTCCCAAACTGCCATGACACTTTAAAAACAATTAGTGAGCACACAGTCTCAAAAAGACTTTTCAAAGTGCCTGTGTTAGCTGTGGCTCCACACAGGACATGGGTCTAGGCAGGGCCAGCCAGAATTGTGTGAAAATGACCTACATGACTGGGAAAATCAATAACCAGAAAAACAAATGGATGGCATTTCTCAGTAATACTAACAGAAGATTGCAAGAGAGAGTTAGGTAACTATCTGCATTTGGTTTTCACTATCAGTCTCCAGATGAGTCCCAACAGAGAGTTAATTAATTTAATATACATATGCGCATATGAACAGGTGAATAGTAGAGGAACTGCTTCTCACTGCAGTTAGAACAGTTCAAAATGTTTTGATATTAAATTAACATTTTAATGTTGGGTTCCATCTAAACAAAGAAGACATTTCAGTTTATTCTATTTCCCTTTTATTATTTTTTTTTTTGGCCAGACAGTTTCCCATTCCAAATATCTCTATTCAGAGGAACTCAAACCATCTTGCAGAACTGTACCGATTCATTGAAACCTCCATGTTTCTGAAACACTTTTCAGAAATACATGTTTCACTAAGGTTTTCTGTTCTGGATGCTATGACTTGGAACAGCCAAAGTGAAACAAATATTTTTTACCAAATATTCTGCAATGAGACCAGATTTTATAATCCTGAAGCTTTCATTAGAATGGCCCTTCTAAGTTGCACCCAGTTCTGCATTTCCAATCACGTGCTCACTCTTCAATATTTCCATTCAATTCCATGTTGCACTTATGGCTCCATTAGTTTCTGATTGTAAACTCTTCCAAACCTTTTTTAGTCCTTTAAAATACCCCTTTGGGTATTTCATTCATCTCATGGTTCCTCAGTGTCTATGCCGTGATGAGATGGCAATGCCACAAGATGAAGAAGCAGTGAAATCTAGAACATTGCGGCAAGAGCAGAGGACTTCAGCAGGTCACCTCTTCCTATTTTCCTGCTTATGGCAGGGAAGATCCAGTGAACTGCAAATACCAAACCTATGTTAGTGGCGAGCTCAGTGGCTGTTTGGGCTGACCACGGTAACTGGTGGTGGGTGCAGGTGAGGAATCACATCTTTAGAAGTCAATAAATGTCATTAAGGGTCTTTTCTTCTTATTTATGTGACAGTTAAACGTATGGTCCCCCTGAGTGTGTGGAAACAGAATCAATGATGAACTTCAATACACACAATCACTTCTTATGTGAGACATAACCTTGGCTATTAGCTCACAGATCAATCAATAAACTATTATCTCATGAGCTAAGAAATAAATACAGCCTCAAGCCACTATTAATTAGAACAGCCAGGGAGGTATAGATCAGAAGGTATATGATGTTGTTGTTCCTGATTGTTTGAAACACAGAGTGAAGCTGAACTTACAGGATTTAGTTTAGATTTTTTTTTGTTGGTGGTTTTTTTGCTTGTTTGTTTGTGTGCTTGTTTGTTTTATTGAGCAGGGAGAATGGGTCTTTTATTGATATGATCCATGACTGCTTTTTAAAAGGTCAAAATTTTGACTGTGCAGAATTGGTTACTTTCCTTGATTTGAAGCAATTTGGTCTCTGATATGTTCATTACAAATGTGGAGGAAATACAGCTTTCTGATAATAATGTTTTAGTGTATGGATCCAGGAGTTACATTTTCAACACAGAAAAGGACTTTTGTGTCCTTTAAAGACTAGCGAAAATCACTGACAATTGAGGACTGTCCTTCGTATAAAAATGCCAAATTTTAATGCTTATCAAGTCCTCATGCTAGAGTCAGATCCTTGACCCTAACATAAAGGCTTAGGAAGTGGTTTGCTGAAGAGCCAGGATTTAAAAAGAAAGCTAATATGTTTGAAGATGAGTTGATAATGAAATTTAACTAACTCCTGCACATATTTCCAAAAGGAAAGTTATAACAGAGCTGTGTAACTACAGAGAAAAGCAAAGCAGATCAAGATGTGGGCATTATGGGTTACTTCAAAAACCCCTCCAAAGAAACACAACAAAAACATGACCAGAAGTGCAGCCAGCTGACTCTTACAATAATAAAAAGATTGCTCAGTGCTAGCAAAAAGACATTCCTGATTATTAATGGAAGACAATATTTTCTATTGCTGTTTTTGTTTTCATATCAATAAAGTCGAACAGTGAGTAGTGATCTTGTTCCAATATAAATATCCCCCTGTTTGCTGGCACTGGTCCTCAAGCCATGCAGTTTCTCCAGAATGTGAACTTCTTGACTCCTGCTCTGTATTTTACAGCTCTCCTCTGTACATTGGCGGTTGTGAATTCATCACATATTTATCAACAAATACATGAGTGGTTCCAGCAGGATGTGGTCTGCTCCAAATACAATCAGAAAAAGTTGGCTATTTCATCTTTGCTAGCAACTTTTACCAAAACTAGTGACCACCCCCAGACAATCAAATAGGTTGAAGATATAGCATTTGTATATGTGCTGCACAGTTATAGATCTTTGTCAATGGTTAGCAAAAGGCTTAAACTGTACAGCTCTTGGTTGCTTTTCTAGACATTTTCTTTTGAACATGATTTATGGGACAGTTGTTGCAAGATGGAGCCTGGAGAAAACACATTACTCACAAAAATCAGGAACAATTCTTTAAACAAAACCTCCCCAACTATGATAAAACCAAGGGCTGACTGCTCTGCCACTGATCATAGAAGCCCAGGCTGAAGATGTGACTGGTGCTGGGACAAGGTAATTACGCTCCTCTTTTACAAGCTTTCTATCCTGGTAGAGTGTTGAGTGTGTCTTTCTCAGCTTGCAAATTTGCATGCAAATTTCTAAGGTGGCTCATCAAAACAAGTGATTTTCAGCTGCTCTCATGAGTCAGTCCCATGAATGACAATATTTGGACTTAGGGTTGGAATAAATTCCACTGAGGTCCCAGAGTTTAACACTCTCTGTGCTCTATAGACTCAGAGCTGGTCAATAAGCAATCCTGGGCATGGTGACTTGGTGGATTTTAGGCTGCCTGAATATGACTCCTTTATTATTCTTTAGTTGCTTTGAATCCCTCACCCTTATCCTTCTGAAAAAAAATCCAGCTTGGATTTTTCAGTGCATTTATTCCAGGGAATTAAATTATTCTGAGACCAAACATTGTTTTTATTTAAAGGAGGAAGAGCTGGCCTGACATAACTGGCACTGGTGAATTCAGGAGAGCTAAATTTGCTGCAGTGTCACTGCAGATATTTTCACTTTCTTCTTAATTCCTTCATTATGTTTACCAGGCTTGTGGCAAATGAAGTCTGTTGTTTTCCTGTCAAAAAAGTTTTCTTAAAAAAAGCTGGTAGCATGAAAGCAATTGAAATAGTGACTGCAGCCTTTTGAGTCATCTCTTAATTCAGTGAGGGTTGGAGCTATGAAACATTTTCTTTGACATATGTTTTCTTACTGTATAATCATCTGGGGGGCTTGCTCTCCAAGACAGAAAAGTCACATCTAGGACATGTATCCACAAAGCATAAGGAAAACATGTTTATTTATTTACACTTACACATATACGATGATAAGCCAATCATGGGAACCAGCAAGGAAATCAAATTGAATTTGATATGTGTAATCTGCATGACGTGGAAATCCCTCGTGAGTATCCCTGGCATTGAATTCGGTCTCAGCCTGAGCCTTCTCAGTATTTCCTCCATTAGCCCCAGCATTCCCACAGGCAGGGCCAGCCCAGGCAGGAGCCCAAAGAAAGCAGAACAGGGCTAATTCCATTTTCCAAGCCTATTTCTGTGAAGGGCACAAGGCTGCTCTATAGAAGTCCTACTTTTGGCTTCTGAGGCTTCATCCACCCATGACATGTCGAAGAGCAGCAGAAGCAGAGGCTGGGGACGAAGCATGCCCAGTGCCGGGGAGCTCAGCACCAAGCCCAGCTGTCGGGGAGGGAACAGGGATATCCCCTGCAGGTCAGTGCCGAATTTTCTCTAGCGAGGGACCGACTTTTGGGCAAAGATAGTCAGAGACGGTTTAGATTTGGCAAGAAGGCAGGCAGCGGGATGCGGCTGCGTCTCCTGAGCCACCAAGTTCTTCTCTGAAAAGAGGCTATCGGTGCTGAGTGACAAAAGGTTTGTCACAGCTGTGTGTTTTCTGTTCCTTTCCATTATGGATTACAAAGCTGTTGGATTTATACCTCCATGTTTTGCATATCACACTTCTTAGATCCCTGAAGATCTATTGCCCACAGCAATACTATCAATATTAATAGCAAATAATCACATTCTTGTCTGTTGAAGGCAGGAAGTTCCTCCACGGTTTTTTGGGGACTCCTGAGCACTAATTAACATTTATGTAATACCAGTTAAATGCTCCTATAATTCCATTGTAAAGGGTAGCTGTTGCACAGCGAATAACACTGCAAAATTTTGGCCAAAGGTAAGCAAGGTGAACTCCCACTCAATGAAAAGTGTTACATGATGTACAGTAACATTTCATTTGGGAGCCCTCAAACAGTAAATTACATAGCACTCCTATCTCTTCAACAAAATGCACTTTTCAGTACTCAGGAATTTCACAGTGGATACATAAATTCAAGAAACCTTTAAATTCCTTCTTCCTGTACTCGTGGGTGTGAAAAGTCAGGATGGGAATTTCTTTTGCAATCGTGTCAAGTGAGGAAAGAAAGTTGATACATATTTATATGCATACACATGCATAAACACCATTTAGCCGTTTCAATTTGCACTTCAGTAAAAATTCTCTGACTATGAAAATTTTGTTTTCACTGCCTTAGAATGAAACCTGTCGTAGGAAAGCATCGATCTGTAGGAAATCAGCTATCTGCCATTTATCTTTGAAGGCTCTTCAATGCCATTATAGATCTGATCTTTTAGTGATCCTTTTTCTCTAAGCACCTAAGCCCACCGCTCAGAACCACTGCTACTGGTAAAGTAGTTGATGCTTTTCTTGCAGCCTTCAGCACCCATCCTTCCCACTTAACACTTCATTTCTTTTATCACCCTAATAAAAAAGGTGCAGGATTTCTACTGAGTGCTACAAAGTTTCCTCAGTGCTTCTCTTCTGCAAATTCCTGTATCTGTGGTCTAATCCAAGGCATTAGGTGACCCGCCATCGATCATGACGCTGTAATTGGCTTTTCTGGTGCTGCTCAGCATCGCTTGCCTTCCTCCTTAGTGATGAAAGAAAACCCCGAGGGCCTGCAGCTCCTCTCTCAGGCGTTAGCACATCAGGTGCAGGGACTCCAGAGGCTGGGCCACCCGGGCATGCTCCACGGGAGATGTTCCCTGTCAAGCCATAACCCTGAATGCAAATGTCCTCAGGCAAGCCTGAAACACCTTCTAACTGTTCTGCCCCTGAGGACAGGAAGGTTTTAGACATGAGATGAATTAAAAGTTTGAATTAACTTCACTTGAGGTCAAGCAACCACATTGTTTTTAATTGCTAGTCACAGGTAATATATGCCTGATGATTAAACGCAAAGAACAGGACCTGGTCATTTATGAGTGTATGTTTGACCTTTCTGCTGCTGAAACCCAAAAGGTTCATGTGACTCGAATGTGCAAAACAGTTCTGATAACTTGGGGAGCATCACCTGGATAAAAACAAGCAAGCAGCACATGCTAGAACAAATTTTGCATTACCCATGTACGAGTCAGACCACAGTGAAGCACACGGCCTAAGGAATAACACAGAAGCTCAGGAATTACCTGGTGTCTGCTAAAGACAGGCAAATGACACAAGGAGCTGAGAAATGCAGCTCCTTCCCCACCTGTGTGTAATGGGGAGCTCCCAGGAGGGCTGCCAAGTGAGTGGCAGCTGCTGGAGGACTCATAATACTTAATTGTCAGAACTTTTTGAAATTATAAATTACATTCTGTAACTCAAGAAGTGTTGTTGCCAGCACTGGGAGTGCTACTTTGGCACCTAAAGGAGTGACCACAAGGTTGGAAGTTAAAAAATACTTAGATGCAAGAGAGCATGACTGCATTACATCCATCTTATACCAGAAGAAAAAATCCCAAGCATCTCCACACTTCTGAAACGCCAGTGTCACCAACCTGAAAGCCGTTATGAATTGAATCATCTGTGAGAAAGAACTAAAATAGAGTGAAATGTGATTGAGAACTGAGAACTGTTTAGAGACATTTTATTTGATGTCTAAAAAGCCAAAAATTCACAGCAAGGATGAAAAAGTGTGTAACTTCAACAAAAGCAAGCTGAGATCATAGAGGAAGTAAGACAAAAAAACAGCAGTGAAACTGTAACAGATGGAAAGCAGGCGACTGTGAAAATTGTTAGTATATATTAGCAGCTAGGAGCTATCTATGAGAAGGAGAGAGGCTAAATGACACTAGCAGGAAGTTTTGAACAGCTGAGCTATAGGAACTGATAAAAATGACAGATATCCTGGCAATGGTATGTTATTGCATGAAGTCAAGAGAGTTGTCAGCGGTGATGCAGTGAAGATGAAGCTGAGCTGGCAAGAGAGGCTTCAGGACCTGCCTCTCATCCCAGGGTGGTTTCTGGGTTTTACCTAGCAGGTCTTTAATGTGATGTACATAAGCAGCGTTCCCAGCCCCAAGTTCACTTTTCCTTGGGTGATGTCCTGACTGCTGAGCCACAGAGCTGTGCCTCCTCAAAAGTCTGCCCTGTGACTCTCTTCTGCCCTATGGGTCCTTGACATTCTCTTCGTGTCCTATGAATGTCGCATTTTCTTTGGTCCATGGCAGCAAAGCATGGATGTAATGAACTGCCTGCTTCAAGAGAGCCTGCTGTATGGCTTGGGAGGTAAGGTTTGGGTTGGAGCTGGGGGAGGAGGAGCTGTGCCGCTTCCCGTGCCACTACACCCGCTGAGTCACAAAAGATGGATGCGGATGCCATCTCCTTCTCTTGCAGCTATGCTTTAAAATAAAGCAGTAACAAATCCTGTTGCTGCATCTCGGGCATGATTTGAACTGGGGTTAGGTTGCAGCCAGGCTTGTAGCTGCTCAAGCTGACTTACGTGCAAGGCTGGCAGCACGAGAGCAATGGGAGAGCTGGGGTTTGGGGTGAGCAGCTCTGTCATATCCAGCTACTGGGGCATCAGTCCTGAGCACAGCCAGCTTGGTCTTGGCTGGAGTCAGTCACATTTACAGTCACTGTAAACATGAACAGTGTATCAAGGTTGCAGTACTATAATGTTTGCCAGTGGTCTTTCACAAGTGAGATAAATCTCATTCTGACTGCACACAGCTGTATGTATGTATGTATATACGTATGTATGTGCGTGTGGGTGTAGCTGTTGAAAAGCATGAACATACACAGAGAGCAAGCACATATATACATACTCAGAATCATTATAGGCACTTTTTTTTAATCAGTAAAGAAAGCACACACATACAAAGACTGAGGATTCAAGTAAATTAAGTCTTTATGCAGTGTGCAACAGAAGCAAGAACAGGAGAAACCAAAATCTGGAAGGAAAAACAGAATTATACATCCATTATAAAGTCATGGGAGCCAGCTCGATTCTTTAAACACATATGGCTGGCTCTAATCCAGCAGTACAGGCATAGATAGAGAAGATGCAGGGTTAGTTTAAGCAGAGACAGTAAACACAGAAAACCACTGTTCAAGAGGCACTCCAGTCCTTTCAGCAGTCCTAGGGTTAGTGGCATTTTCCCTTTTAAGCACAGAAGGAATCTCAAAGGAAAGAGCACAATAAGATGAAAGGGTAAGCCCTCCAGACAACAAACAAGGTAAAGGTATAAGCCTGGTCCTGCTGTCCTACTGAGGCAGAGCTCTCATAGGCAAATCTTTTTCTTCCAGTTTTAATTGGTCTAAGTGGAGCAGCATTACTAAAGAATTACCATGGAGAAGAAATTTTTCCAATCTGAAAAAAAAAGCAGCATCAGTTCAACAGAAAGGGTTAACTCAATTTCTGCCTTAACTCCAAAATCTTTGTTGGAGGTCTGGCTGTCCGAGAGCGCAACACCTCACTCTGCCACAGCTGTGTCTGTGGGCATGGCTAGCGATGCTCAACCGTCCTCTCCTTATGGCACGGCTACATTCAGATTCCTAAGAGAGGCTTAACTCACTGATTCAGTGTTTATTTTCTGACTATTAAACAGTGGTCTCCACTTCCAGCCACCCTTAGGACATCCTTAGGACCTCCCAGGTGCGCTGGGTCTCTCTGGCTCTCCTCTCTTGCTGGATACCTGTAGCAGCACCAGAGATTGCTATTTACTGCTATTCATTCAGAAGACCTGCCCACGCAAACAGCACATAAAATAATAAAAAATTCAGTAAGCTTTCAGAAAGAGAACATTATTCATTTGCTCAGAAACATCTGGACATTTCAGGAGTCCTGCTAAATTTATGGAGTCTGCTCAACAAATCTAAGTTTTTACTCAGGGGTAAATAAGCCATTCTGGGGGCTCTGCCAGGCATCTTCTCTCCCTCTCTTGTCTCTGTACACTATGAATAATGCATCTTCACAGAGCACAAACCAACAGCATTAGCTCCTTGTTTCCTTTCATATATTTTTAGGAGCTCCTGCTCTCTGCTCCCAATTACAGAGGGGCTGATGGTGTTGTGGCACTCGCAGCCAAGTGGGCTACAAGCCCAGCAGCCCAGCTCTCCTCTGTACTGGGGAGGGCACCCCAGTCCCACAGGCAAGAACCTTGGGCTGGCAAAAATAGCGTAGCTGCGCTGATTGCTGAGGAGCTGCTGCTGGGTACACGAGGTTCGCCATGGAAAGACAGCGCCGAAGTCTGAAATGTAGGACACCCGCCAGGGATGAACTTTGTTCTTAGTTAAAACTACTGATGTCAAGAGAGAAACTGAAATCACAGTCCGTCTGCGAAGAGGTTAAGAGCTGAGCCAAATCTCCCGCAACAAGAGGAGGTTGGAAATATACGCCAGGATCTCAAGCAGCTCTATAAACACTTCCCCACAGGAAAAGGAGAGGGAGAAGGAAAAGGAAGAGGAAAAGGATTATTTGAATCCCTTTTTCTAAATATTCTCTCCAAGAAAGAATCTACATCTAAAGAAGTGAAAATGTCATATAACATTTATTGAAACATTATGGAGAGGTTGTCCTTTCCTTCTTTTGACCCTCTCCTTTTCTCCATCCTTTTTATACCTGGGCTCATTTTTAACCATCATCTGCTTTGCCAAGGCCCACGCAGTGGCCAAGGCCTGTGCAGCTTCTCCCTGCTCTATGCCAGGCCTAACAATGACAGTTGTGAATGTCCCTTTTTTTGCCCTCATTCAGAAGAGCCATTCATTCCTGTGTGGACGTCACTCATGAAATACCCATGAGTATCACCCACAGTGATACAACCGACAAATACTCCACATGGTAAGGGTGACTGCCATTTCAATTCAATAATGAATTGGCTTTCTTTTGATTTCTTTCATGAGAAGTCTATTTCCATTTTGCAGAAGGATGGGGTAGAGCACACAGGCAAGTGTGAAACGCATCCGACTTCAGTGAAATGAAATGCACAGTGAAACCCCTGCCCCTTTCCTGGGACAGAGAAGATAACGGCTGGCTGCGGTGCCAAGCCCAGGCAGCAGGCACCTGCCTCGGGCTGGGGAGTAGGGTCCCCAAAAATTTAGGGCAGCAGACACATCTCATGGCTCAGGGCTGCCCCCCCCCGGCCCTTCCCCCAGCACATGCAAGCCTTGCCCTTCTGGCTTTCACAACACAGTATCTCCCCAGTCACCTCAGATCCCTTTCTGGATTTAACCCTAATGGACCAGGCATATTTTGGTGTTTTGTCTTTCCTTATGAGCAATGCTGCTATGAAGTTATTTCTCAGACTGTCTTCACTTTTTACAGTATTTTTTTCTTCAATTATATTCTTCATCATCTTTTTATGCAGGAAAACAAATAGCAAATCCATTGGAGTTTTTAAGAAGTGCTCAGAACTGGCTTCACTTCTTTCACATTGGTAGGATTAGACTTGCTTTAAAGCCCGGTGCTTCTGAAGAATCTCACTTTGCTTTATGTATTGCGCAAGTGACCCAAGCCTTACTCTCCGCTCTTAGAAAAGCAGTCCCTGAAAAGAGTAAAGCTTTGGCAAAGAAGAAATTTTCTTATCCTCTATGTTACAATGATGAGACACAGGATACAGACAAGTTAATATATTTCTTCCCGACTTGTTATTTGCTATCAGGGACAAAAACACAGAGTTGTATCCTGTCATACTGCCTTTGCTTTGCTTTGCTGTGAATACCATCTAAACCCACATAGTGACTAATAGACTATGAATGCACGGTAATTATACATATTATTTGCATAGCATACTTCAGCCCATGTTTATCTTTCTTGCCTTTAATATTTACTTCAAGTGGAGACAGTAGGTAATCAGTCTCATAAAACTTCTCTGAGCAGATTCAATTATAATGGATCAAGAAATACTGAATTCAGCTTTGAGTTTAAGTATTTTTAAAGCAAAACTCTTACATCTCTTTTAAGAACCAGTCAGTCTTCATTAAGGACTAAGACATATTTCTGAGCTCTGTTTGCTCAGAGTTTCAGCTCTGATTTTCTGCCCATCACAAGTGGTGCACTTCCAGCAGCACGTGGTTGTGGTAGCCCGGCACAGAAAGCAGGGTTGAAGCATCAGGCGTCAGACCATTCCTGTTAGTAGCCTATGCCCTGCTCTATGCAGTTACAGAATGGATTTGTTTTCCACGTCCTGATCTAAACTAGAACACGATTTTACTAAAATGCCCGCAGCATTAGGTCAGTCCCATCTTTGAGCGAGAGCATACAGACACCTGTGAAGCAGGAAAGGATGTCTGCTTCTCTTTTAGGATTACTGGTAGTGATGCATCAGTAGATTTAATAAATCCCTTTGCTGCAGCACAAGCGATCTCATTGTGTCAGAGCAGCAAGTTTGGAATGGTCACGGGGAGGCAGGGCTTCAGAGGCTTCAGGAACCCTTGCAGCGTGCCTTGGGCGGCACAGAGCCATCCGGCAATTGCTCCCGGCTGTTTCTGCTAGCAGGCAGCAGATTGGCATGGTCCACCTTACCGCTGCCGATTCATGCTGCCATTCATAGCCTGTGGTCTCTTTCCATGCTGGATCCCTCAGCCTAGTATGTTTTACCCTTCTGATGATCTGAGAGTTGTGCTGGATGACAGAACACCCTCCACACAGTCACAAAACTGAAGTCAAACCTAGTTATTAAGGATCTGATTTCAAGGAAAGAGAATAAAATGACGCAAAGACCCCCTTCTGCTAGAGACAGCGCATGATAGTTTTATACCTGAAAGACTTCAGGTGCATAAATTCTGCTTTGAGGAACGTTTCATTAGCTCCATGAAAGACTTGATGCCACGAGAGAGGGGGTGACTGTCTTTTAACCTGCAAGTGGGCATAGCTGCTGCCATTTCCAAGAGGGAGACGTGCAACATATCTGATTGCAGCTACCTTAGAAAATGGGGCATCTGCATGAATGTGATAATTTTCTCTTTTTCAAGAGAAAAGAGAGGAAAATCACAGGCTGGGAGGAGAATGACTGGTATTTACCTGTAGTCTGTGTTCATGGCTCAGTTCCTAGGCTGTGCATACTACTCTGTTTCTAAGAGGTAGAGCTGTTAGGAAAATAAAACAGTCTAAAGAATGAAGTCCAATTAGATTTAATTTCTCCTTTGAATGAAAATTTGTGGGGTTTGCAAAGAAGAAATGTGGATTCTAGTGCTTTCATAAGCAATGGGCATGCCTAATCCCTTTCCTGTCCTCGACGGGTAGATAAAAAGACAGATAGACAGACAGACAGATAGATAGATAGGTAGGTAGATAGATAGGTAGATGATTATCAACAGTTCTTTGCCTCTTGGGACCATAAATATTTCCCTTTGAGAAGCTGGAAAGTGTTTTAGCAGCTGTGAAGATGGATAACAATTCTCTGGGGGAGAGCAACTCTCAGGTGTACACTAACTGTTACTGAACGCCTGTTCCCAAATCTCTCCCACAGCCGCCACTGACATCCAAGCAGCTCTTGCTGCAGGTTAGGGTTAAATCATCTTTGAGGGGCTGTGTTCATGTTGGCATACGTGGAAATACTGGGGCATCTCAAAGTCACTGGGACTTCTGTATCATACGCTGCACATTAGTCACATTTATTTTGCTGGCCTTCCCCAGCAAACAGTCTTATGAGAAGGGTTTTTCATCATGTGGGTTCAAAATAGCATGACTTCTTCCATTACAGTGCGAGTATCTTCTTTATTTTCAGAGTACATGGGAGGCGGGGGGGAGAAACAGACTAGTTTTCCACTGCCCATAGAAGACTCCTCTGTTTTCCTGCTTGATTGGGTTTGGTTTTGCTTCATTGGCATTTTGTTTTGTTCAGAAGTGGGTTTTTCAGGGGAGGGGGGAGGTAGGTGCACTGATGCATCTGTGTCTCACTAGCAGAAGCTAGCAGGTGCTTTTGAAGCCCACAAGAATGAAGGCAGTGTGACAAATTCAAACTGGAAAACGACCTTTTTGAACAACCATTAGAAAAAATTTTAAGTAGTATTCAGGCTTGAAGTTAAAGAAATTTTTCTAATCCCATTGTCCTTTTAGGCAGGTTTATGTAATATCAGTCCAGACTACAGGAAAGTTATAATAAGTTTAAAAAAAAAAAAAAAGAAAGAAAGAAGGAATTAAGTGGATTCTCAGAGATGTCATGCCTGAGTGGGTTATAAACTTTCAGAATTTGAGTTTCTCCATTAAGACCAATGGAAAGATGTCATCAAAAGCAAAGGCACTGGATTCCTGTAACTAGCAAGCCTGTTTCAGAAGATAAGGATAAGCTTATTACACAAACATTTGCCCTAGGAAGAAGGTGCAGCAGATTGAAGCCCTGAAATGATAAGGGACCACCGATTTTATGCATGCCTGTCATCAAAATTGAAAATAGTTTTTGGGTCGTCTTGTTCAAAAAAGAACTTGATGTGCACAAATATGAGGGTTATCAGGCTTTTTTAAAAAATCTTTCTGTACCCAAGAGGGGATTTATTTTCCTGCTCATTATAACACCGACACAAAAGATACCATGAGAGTAAAAGTCCTTTCAGGGGCAAGTAAATAAAAAGGGTCCTTCTAGAGTTTGCTATGAGCAGGACAAAGTTGATGCTCAGAGGAGGGTGGGAAGTGAACCTCTGCGGCCGGGTGAGAGGCTTCCTTCAGAGTCAGGAGAAGGCAAACAGGACAAAGATAAAAATCCACATATTACTTATTAAGCCATGTATCTCTTTCATCTCATTTAGGAAAAATGGTGGAAATCCTCTTCATCCAAAGAAGGAGAAATCCCTTCCTCTCGTATTTCAGAGATACTGAAATCTGCCTGGAGGTCCGTGACCCTCGGAGAGAGGCATGTCAGGGAGGGAGGGAGAGCAGCGGCAGAGCTGCCTACCCCCCCTCCTTCTGCCCTCGGGGCGATTTATATACTGTCCGTCACCCTCCTACCAAGGGCAGAGTGTGCTGGTCCAGGACCTCCTGGTAGTCAGTCCAGGGAAAGTCCCCCTCTTGCATGCAAAAATTGGAGCAGAGGAGACCCAGGTCTTCATAGGTTTGGACCTTCTCCTGCACATCTTGCCCTTCAGCGGCACCAGGGTCCGGTCCAGCACCCCCAGCAGATAGAACCAAGCTGCAGTCCCCCCCTTGGGGCTGTCCTGCTCTCACCGCTGGCCCAGAGGCAGCCGTAGCTCATCCGTGCTTGGTGTTGATCCTCCTTGAGCCCAGAGCCCTGACCACGCTGCCTGTGCCCCGGGGCACAGTGTCCTTCCTTGGGTCACAAACGGCAGTTTTGCTGAGGGAAGCACTGGGAAAATGTTTATGCCAATTGCAATTAAAAACAGTAACTCTGTCCCAAAGCTATGAAGTGATACTTGGCAATCCAAAATCGCCCTTGTCTGTTGTCCGATGGCAGTGCCTTTTCCTCCTCCTTTTAGGTTTTTGCTCTCTGACTCTAGCAGTGCCATTCCAGGTTGGTGTTTGGCAAGATCAAACTCAGAAGAGTGTCTCTCAGCAAACAGGAATTTCACTCAGTCCGTTGTTTTGCTAACATTCTACAGGCTGACATGACGTGCCAATGATGTCACTAACCGAGCAAAGGCCTGTAACAGCACTGGGCTCCGGCGGCATCGCACTGCACCGCTGCTGAGCTGCTTTTGGACGCAAACAAAGCACAACTTGCAAAATGCTTTAGGTGCAGGCAGGTGAGGTGTATAGATTAAACTTTACATTTTTCAGCCTCAGATAAATTCAGGTCTCTGTACTTACCGTACAACGCAATCCGGTGAGGAACTGGCATCTTTTTTTGTTTAAACTTTCTTCTGAAAAGTCCAAGACTCCTTATTTTTCTCTCCAGGGACTTTGAATGTTTTCAAACCTTGAAAGTAACATGATTGTCTTCTGAGAGAAGAGTACATGCACGGTGATGTTTTTTCCCTTTTTCTTTTTTTTTTTTTTTTTAAATTTATCTCTGGTAAGCTGTAGATGCTCAGTGTGGCCTGTCCTCGTTGCTCCAGCATTTCTAGCCCTCCTTGCACTCTGCTGGCATCCTGAATTCACTGTTACCCTGTCACAGGCGGTATCAGAGCTAAAAGGTTATGGTGAAAAGAAGTATTTCTGATGACCAGGTTTTAATATGGTGTTTCTGTGGTTCTTTAATATAAAAAAAACCCCAAAGAATAGAAACTTTCTGTTTCTCTTCTCTACAATAGTTGCTTCTGTCATTCCCCATCTTTTTCCAATAAACATTATATTTGAAGGTATTCCTTCTGAAGCTCAGATTTCTGTTGTGCCTCTTGTAAGGAGGATGGTAGAGAGGACCAGTGTTTCATATCTGGATGGGTCATTACCCTACATTTATTTAATCTAGTTACCACCTAACATTTTATGTGACTTTTTTGGCATGCCAGAGCAAAGCTTTTCAATGATGAAGAAAAACCATGCTGGGGAAGAATGCTAATACTACTCTGCCCTTGATAGGATGGTGACTGGCAGTATATAAATACCCCCGACAGAATGACAGAAATCGCTCTTCTATATTTACCAGGAGCCCTGGGCCAACACGCACAGTGGTGGGAACCCATCTGCTCTGTTGCAGTCATTTTATCAACACGCTACTATTTAACAGCTGAGGCTTTTGTAACGTATTTTTTTAGCTTGCAGTGCGCAGTGAACAGGAGCGCCTTTAATAGCAGTATGACAAAACCAAAATAAATCAGAAAGGTGAACTGTAAATTAAAAGGTCTAGTGATTCATCTGATGAATCATATAAAGGAACGAATTAATTTAGGTATTACTTGAGCACTTAGATTTCCTACTACAAGCCTGACATCATTAGCTGTTTGTTAATGAGTCCTCTCTTCTAGTGCATGCAGCAAATACCGGCAAGGAGAGGAGCCCTGAGGGGACCTGGGCAGCTTGTCGTTTGGGGGGCTCGGGGCTCTCCCTGGGACACAGAGAGGGTTTTGATCAGAAAGGGGGGAAGCTCCAGAAGGCAATGTACAAATCCAGCTCCTCTGGTGGTACACTGGCCCGGCGGGGGGATGATGGCTGTCAGAGGGATCTGCCACGGCTGACATTTCTAGTCACTGCATTTCTGATTTTTTTATCATTTTAATTTATACTTACCAGAAGCTACTACGCACTCTACTGCTGAGCAGCCTTTTGGCTTTGTTTCCCATGACACTGTTTCACTATTCTTTTGGATATTTGCTTTCATAAACATTTCTCTCCTATTTCTAGAAATGCAACTTTTAAAAATCCAACATTCAAAATTGGCCACTGGAGCACTGGAGCCAAGGGCTGATCCTGTATTTCCCTGAATTCAGGGAAGGCCTGAATTCAGATGGATCTACCTTGCACCTAAGTTTGAAATACAGGTCAAACATCAGAGTTTATTTCAGTCTAAAACTTTACCTAACGAACGGCAGTGCCAATGTGTGTCTGTAGGTTGATGAGAAAGTGCAGATTTACCTTTCATTTTCAAACCAAACTTCCCATTGCTCCCTACATTTCTGCCTATCAACACCTCAATGGAGAAAGGCCCTAAACACTTACTTAACTTCAAGCATATGTCTAAATTCACTGGTGTTTACCGACAAATTTAAGTTTTGTTCTACTAACAGATCAGGGCATTAATGTCCATTATTAAAAAAAATGTTAATTGCACTCAAGGCACCAATGTTTTAGACTCTGTGTAGCTGTGTGAGAGTCTGGAAGTGTCTTTTCTGCAGGCAGAGTATCAGTATGGACCAACAGCAGAAATGAAAGCTCTTCTGTCCCTTCCATAAAGGCAGTAGTATCTCCCCCCTCCAAATGTTATGCATTAGATAAAAAAAAAAGCAGGTATAAACATGTAAAAGGACAGCTTCTTTAAAAGCTTGTTTTCCCAAAGATAGTCTGTGAAATATATTGGTGTGAATTCATAATGTCTGAGCAGTCTCAGCTGAATTAAAGATTGAAAAGAGAACTATAGCAGCAAAATATAATTTCAGAATTCAAGTTAGCCAAACGAGGCAATTCAAAGTTTAAGTGGTACTTTATGTTCTTAATATTTTCCATAGCAAATTTCAAAAACACGAAGGTAAAATAATCATTGTTGCAGAACAGATTTCTCTCAGGGAAACTGTTTCGTTCAGTGCAAACTTCAAGTCTATCTGGGTATTTTTGTACAGCTGTGGCTTTTTCTCCCCCTTTGGAAGACTGCAGAATAAAGTGTCGCTGGATGAGTCTGTCAGCAATAACAATTTTATGATTTTTATATTCCCAATTGTAATGTGGTTTAAAAATGAAAAATGTAATGAGCATGTAATGACCTTAAATTAATGTTCACTTTAAAACTCTAAAAAATATAACCTTTATCAAGGAGGTGTTATCACTTTTCCATGTTTGTATGCTTCCTGGAAATTAATTTGCTGGAATCAGCTGGGTTTGAGTTTGACAGAATAAGCTGGAAAATGCTTTGATTGCCCCCAGATTAATATTTCTATAAAATGCCTACAGAAATTATGCAACAACAGTTCATTCACGGTTCAGTTGCCCAATATGTGTGAAGCCTTTACTGGGAAAAGGGGGTAGAGGTAGAAAGACAGCCTAATTTAGCTAGTTTTCCAAGCTAAATTCGTGCACCCTAACAAAACCAGAGAATCCGTGCATAAACTGTGATGATAGGCCTTTAAATCAACTATTAAGCCGGAACAGCAGTCCTGTTGCAGGGTCCGAGTGTCTGATTTTAATTAGCTGACACAAACTTTTCCCCCAATTCATCACACTCAGGTTCCACGTGTCCTCAGCTTTTGCTGGGTTTCTTAAAGATGAGACTGATTATCCCTGATGAGAGGTTTCATTTATCTCTTAGGATGGTTCCTTTGAAACAGCCTGCAGCAGGGCACTGCACACCCATGTGCTTGTGAAAACCAAGCTCTAGAGTATGAGGGCATTGCTGAAGTCTAGTTAAAGGCAGGACTTGGTAATTTTGTCCTTGGTAAAACTTCTCCTTGCTAAATGTAAGAAAAATACGTACGAAACACAAAAAGTAAGAGACACCTTGGGAAAAAAAGAAAAAAAAGAGCATGAAGGTAATTTTCTGTGTTACATGAGACCCAGGTGAAAGGAGCAGCGGGGCAAGGGTGCCCTGGAGATGGCAGTGGAGTGGCCCCGGCGGTGCCCGGCGCAGGACAGGGGCTGCCTGGGGCACCTGAGCCCCAGCCCACCCGCGCTCCCAAGTAAAGCAGCAGCGATGGGGGACGTAGCAGTACTCAGGGCAGCGGCACTCTTTCCCAGGGACTGATAGGGCCAGGGAGCTGCGAGTCCTCTGAGCACTTCAGAGAGGATCCTTAACCTTGGATTTTTTTTTCATTTTTTTTTTTCAGGAGAGTCAGCATTATTTCCCTCATGGTCACTGCTGAGCACTACATAAATCCATATCCACACTGTGATTAATGGCTCTTTAGTACCAAAGGAAGGGGTTAGATAATGCTTTTAATCACTGTCAAACTTCATAATTTTCCCACTTTCTTTTCCTGTCTCCTGTGAAGCTTCTTCACGGCAAAACCTAACGAAAGCTGCCACTACATGTTGGATAGACTTGCAATGAACTTCAGATGATGCATATCATACCTTTAGCCCACCCTTCCCATGTAGCTGCTGAAAACTGTGTGGTGCAGGTCTGTGATTCTTTGTAAAAGCGTGAGGAATCAGGTTCTGCCTATTTCTGTTCCTTGGCTGGGGGAAAAAATACAATAGAGCAATAGAAACTCCATAGTGCCGTAATGGCATAGACAGTGAAGGTCGTCTTCTTCCATAGCTGACTGCAGTAACTTGTTTTCCGGCTCACACAGCATTTGATGTCTCCTTCAGCTTGGATCTTCACTCACTTGTATATGGGAATCACCTCAGGACGGAGTTTAGGTTTCATAAAGTATGAAAACGCAAGAAAATGCAGATAGCCCCAGGGCTGAGTTTCTCAGACTGGTTGATTCCCCCATCTCTCGAGATCAGTGAGAAGCAGCCTCAGACGCAGCTGCAGGCACGGTCCTGCCGTGCCAGGCTGGGAGAGAGCCCCGCGTGCCCCGGGCCACCCTGCCCGCAGCCACCCAGCGCGGATGGCCAGCAGCCATCCTGGGGCGGACACAGCCTTGCGTGCGATGCCGCTGCGGATCAGGCATCGGACCCGCATCCCCAAATACAGCCAGACGTGGATTTATCCTGCCTGACTTTAAAGTCCCCGCTGGGATGCCAAAATCACCCTCTGGTCCCTGCAGCAGGGAGAGATGTGTCTGCAGCCAGCAGCTGAAAGTCATTTCTTCTGCTGGTTTTTTCCCAGTGATGTGGACAACATCAGGATGCCAAAGCCAGGTCTCAGGAGGGCTGTCTGAGCACTTACGGGAGTACATACCTTTGAATCTGTAGTCCCTCTGGCTTTCAACCCGCACTCTCCACTTGGCTCCTCAGAGGTACAGGATGGAGGCCCTTATTCCCTCAGCCTTTCACTCAGCATCCAGTGCTGTGCTCAGGGAAGCCAAGGATGCTGCAGTGTGATTATTTAATTTGGATCTTGGCCAGGCCTTCTGCCTAGCCAGGCGATGGGAAGACAAGCTCTCACTAACAAATAGCTGGCAATCAGTTATTTACTTTTTCAAGGGAAAGCAGTGTAGGAAGGTTCTCACTTTTTAGCAGTTTTGTTGTGAAAGTACTGGTTCCAGTTTTAATTTTTGCATTTGCCACCATTGGCCTTGTGAGTGTTTTCAGGGAGGGAGCCAGAAAACCATAACTCTGTTATATGCCACACATTGAACTTCTTCCTTTCTAAATAATTCCTTTTTGATTAAATAGCAGTGGCAGAATGTTTGCAGAATCTTGCGAAACCTCTAGGTGTTGGGTTTTTTTCTTAAATATAGATAAAGACATGATTTCTATCACTGAGAAAATATTTGCAAAAATCCAAATTTGTGACTAAAGTTTCCCATCCTCACACAATTCTTCATTTTCGAAAGCATGTCTGATTGATTGAAAGTGGAAAGCCATTCTTAAACTTCTAAAAATTTGTAATAAGTCTAATTGCATTTTAATATTTGATATGCTTTATAATTGCAGAGAAAGTATTGACATCAATGCTGAGCCTGATATAACTCTGCTATCCTTTACAATACATGAACTGCCCTACAAGAGCATTTGTATGACGACAATGATAGTTGTAATTACCCATGATCTGAGTAGTGACATGTTTTATTCAAAAGACATGAATCAGTGCCTTCGCAATAGTCTGTAGAGAATGAGAATATTTATTAACTGTAAAAGACTAATGTCTGCTCTCACAGGCTTTCATTGGTGCCAGCTCAGGTCAAATCTGTGTATGGACTGTAAGGAGACACAGCCAGTCAGGGAAAAATATGAAGAAAGTTACAATAAACCCCAAAACAGTGTATCAATAAGCCATGAACACTTTAAATTTAGCCTCGTTGTCTTGGAGCTCCTTAACGATGTTCACCGAGTACTGTGTGCGTGTGTGTGCTGGTACATATATATGCTGAATACAAATGTCTTGAGCACTTTCTGCAGTCAGTTTTTAACCTTCACATGTCTCCAACTAGTTAATAAAGATAATAATTGATATTCCAGCTTTAAACAGCACTGATGGTTGATGTTTTCTGGCTGGACATATAGGGTAAGGGGGTTCTTTCTATTCCCCCACCTGACGTATGCATGACTGGTGTCCAGGTTAGCACAAGGGTAAGTTTCCAGTAAAAGGGCTGCAGGTAGGTGTCTAAATACAGTTCTGCTCGGAAAACCCAACAAGTAAAATAAATACCTTCTCAGGCAGAGTATAGAAGGCTCCCTGGTGCACATACCTCCCTCCACTGACCCGGTGCCAGGCTGGCTCCCCGGCACAGCCCGGCAGGACACGGCAGCACGTCCTCACCCCACCAGCCCGCCGGCACCCAGGGAAGGCAGAGCCTGAGGACGCTGTTCGGGGACCAGGGCAAGCCCCTGCCGCTCACGGTGCTCCACCAGACACCGGCGTGACGATTACAAGCACTCTGTCGGCTGACTCAGGTTTTCTCATCATTCAAAAGCAAACAGCTAAGACTGATCTTTATAACTCTCCTGAGATATTTCTGCATTTATGTTCGTATTAAAAAACAACCGGTGGTGAAGTACCATGTGTTATACCTGTGTGCCCCCAGCCCATACTGCAGTGCAGCTGGCTGATGAATGGTCCTCGCAGAAACCATTAACATTTTTTCCGGTGTGAGCATTTTGTCCATAATATCCTGAGACCTTTTATCTTATTATAGACTATTTTGTGAGATTGAAAGACAGCATTTTTCCTGTATGACTGAGGCGGATGAAGTGCACTCGCATCCACGAGCCTATTAGCATGATATTGGAGGGCTCTGTAACTGCGTGCGCTCCTTGTGCTGCCAGTGACAGAAGCACTGTGGAAATACCTCGTCGTATTAAAACCCAGAGCTTTTCAAGCACTGTGACCTTTTTTTTCTTGAAAACTTCATTGCATTAAGGTGGTACCAGTAAAACTGTAATATTTCAAAGACCTTGACAATGGCTTGAAAGGAAGTTAAGGGAATATATTTAGGCTGTGCTTTGTCATTTCTCGCAGAGATCTGAGAACAAGGCAGTGCTGAAGTACATCTTGCCAACCTGCTTCCAGCAGTCTGGGAAAAATGGCCACCCAGGCTCTCTCAGTAAACATTTTTGGCAAGATATGTATGTGTCCAGGAGCAGCATGTGCCCAGGCAGCCGCAGAGCATCCTGCTGCTGCTGCTGTGGGACCGGTCCAGGGATGGCACAAAGGAACCGTCCCCCGGGCGCTGCTGACCCAGCTGCTGCAGGTTGGCTCAGCCTGACGTTACCTTCTACTGTTTCGAACTGAGTGGCTGACAAGGGTGGCATGCGGAAATTTCAGTTCAATGTGGTTCAGGCCAGAGGTAAGAAAGAGCCTGCAGCCCTGTGAGCTTTGCTGGGTGGCTGAGTGTCCATCAACGCATCCTCTCAGCCTTTTGGATGCTACAGGCGTCTCCGTCAGCAGAAGGACAGAATTAGCCTGGACACAACTCTCTGCTCACCTCGAGAGGTGGGTTCGTCTGCAGCTCCCAGCTGTCCCGTCTCCCTCAGCAGAGACATTGCTGTTCACTGGACCGGGGTCAAGCTGTGCTGGCCATGCCGCCCTGCCGTGGTACCTGCAGCAAAGAGGACAGGTCACCCCTCTGTCACCCAAACCCACTTGTGCCATGGGCAGGAGCTGTAAGCAAGTTGAAATGGCCTCCCGAGGCTGCAGCGAGACCCTGCCAGCAGCTGGAGGAAAAGCTGGTGTCCTGATTGCACTCAGCAACTGCAACCATGAACGTGCGGTGGCCTTGAAGGCTGAGGTGAAGCAACGCCAACCTTGGAGCAAAGGGGCAGCCCCAATAATCTCCTTCCAGACCTTCTTCTGTGCAATTCCACGGGCTTAGGACCAAATTCATAAACTGTATGGCTTTGGCTCTGTGTTTGCAGCCAAAAAAAGCCAGCATTGATCTTGTAAGTGGGCTGGGGTCTGCAAGGGACCCTCACATGGGCAGCTGCTGGAGCCCTTCCTCTCCCCACTTTGAGTCCTGCCCCGTCCCACAGCCCCAGCAATGCCCGTACACGCCAGGCGACGCTCCGCGCAGGCTTTGCCTTGCAGAAGAAGAGGAGGCTCACGGGGCGTCTTTGAAGACAGGATCAAAGCAGCGAGGAGCCATACACTCTTTTGATTCCTTAATGGGCATTTTTCGTGCTAGCTCCCCTCCTGCCTGGCTGTCACGCCATGGAGCAACACGCAGCAAAAGCATTCCCGGCTTCAAAGCTCCCTTCTTTGGCAGTCCCTTTTCTTGTTCTCCCACTGAGCTATTCCTCCTGGTAATGGAGGGACCATTACAGCTGCTTACCTGAGCCATCCTCAGGCAGCACCATACAACGCTCCTGTTCATCCACGATATGACAGGCAGGGCTGGGACGGCGGGGGAACAGAGGGGACCCGCTCTGCGGTCCAGCTTCGTACTGACCCTTCCCATCCCGATGCTTTGAAGAGCACAAATGGTCTTTCTTGGCTTAGACACCTCGTGAAACTTGTAAAGGAACCATTCTTACTTGCGTGGCAGCTCTTGAAACTGCAAGGGGTAAAGACAAGACAGGTCATATTCATTAGTCTGCAGCTTCATTTCTTTTGGGTTCTTTGGGGTTGAGGGGGTATCTGACATTTAAGGTCTTTTTATAAGGATCATTTCCCTGACATACCATTGTGTGGGGAACTTCACTGGGGAAAAAAATGGCTTTAAAGGCAAACAAACACAACACCCATCTGAAATTATAAACTAAAAATTCAGGTCAGCTGAATGTCTTTGTTGAAAGAATTTTCTATCAGTAGTTGCTATTTTAATTCTTTTTTTTTTTTTTTTTGCTAAAGAATTTGCAATGGGAAAAGTCCTACAAAGTGAAAAGCACTGAAATGAAAGTTTCTGCATGTAATACACTCAGAATATTCAGATTTTTATTGCAGGAGCTGCCCTTTCAAAATATTGTAATTTCATTTTCAAATGTATTTCATTCTTTATATATGATAATTTCATATTATTTATTTGCCTGTTAGCAATGATATACTACAAACTTATACTGGATTTTGATAAAGAAATAAATCTAAAAAACCCACTGATGTTTGAAAGTAAGAAAAAAATCTGTTTTAAAGCATATTTTTGAGACAAATTTTGAAAATGTGAGGGTCTAAGTTTGAAATTCAAAGTCAGTTTGAATGACTAACTCAGTCCAACATTTTCACAGCACAGCTTTCCTCCTTTCAGCAATGGGAACAGGCGCTACAGCTGACATGAGAGAAAAGTAGAAAATTCTTCAAAGAATAACATTGTAATTCATCTTGAAATAAACATTGAGGGTCTGTGACTGATTCCTGTAATGGTAGTGCAAAAAAACCCCTAAAAAACAAAGATAACTAGAAGATAAATAGAAGCATTTAAAGTAGTCTATTTGAATATATCATGATGCTGTTAGTAAGTATTGATACCTGCCAACCAGCAAAATAAAAATTCCTACTATGACAAAATTGCAAATGCTGTAACATCACCATATTTTCTGCCTTGTTTCTTGGAAAAAAAAAAAAAGTATAAACTTTGGAATTATAAAAAGGGCCCTTGTAAGCTCAGGATCTGTATAAAATTCTGATTAGCTGCAAATGTGAAAAGAAACAAATGTCGCTGACGATACCCAGCAGACACCAAGTTGTGCACAGGATCAGCCCCTCGCTTGGAACCCCCTCTCAGAGAGGAAACAGGAGCAGCAGATCCGCTTGGTCTAAGCAGAGTAGATCACCAAGAAGCCTGTGATACCTGGAGACAGCATCAACTCTTATTGTCCTCTGTGAAATAAAGCCCGTGTGGGTACCCATCACTGTCCTCCACAGGTATGTTTTGAATGGTGACTGCTCTCTGCTCGGCTCGCTCGGCTGCCCTGTAAAACCAGTTTGAGTACTTCTTCTGGCAAAGGCAACCGGAGCAGAAACCACTGAGATTTCGTGGATCTGCTCTGGGGTTAGGATGCCTTCCCTGAAGGCTGGGAGGGGAGCTGAAAGCCTCCCCATTTCTCTGGGGTCATTCTTAAGGATTGCCTGATCAGTATAGTTTTAATGCGTAGAATTTTTTCCTCTTTGACAGAGGAAATGATTTTGATGTACTGATAACTCATCTGTTGAGTCTAACCTTTTGTGATGGCCCGGAGAGCCATGGGCACACTATTTTGCTAAAAAATACACCCCTAATCAGTCCTGTTTATTAAGAAGAATTACACATTCTGGTTGGAGAACTGCACATCACTTTTGGAAAAATTGTAAGGAAAGTCAGCATTTTCTCCCTCGGTGACAACCAACTCTTTCATAGCTGTGGTGGGTGGAAAGTGATGAAATATCAGCTCTTGGCTTTACCTTGCTTAGTGGCTGCTTTTGAAACTTTGTGTCAAAACCTTAATGTCGTTTGAACACAATTTTCTGAATTTAATTGACACGAACACAATATAGAAGAGTTCAAACATGTGGGAGGAGACAGGAGGAATGACAGGTAGCCCTTGACGGACTTCAAACGCATTAAGGCTTTGTGCTGAGTAGCAAGAATATCACTCAGGAGCGACGGTCGTTGCCAAAGGTCCCTTTCAGAGTTGCCTTCCCTCGGCATCCTGCTTTGTGTGGAGGTGGAGAACAGCAGTAACGCAGCATTATAAAATAAATAGCTTTGTAAGTGTATTGTGAATAGAGGCTGACGTGCTAGGGATGTGCAGTCATAAAAGTGATTTAATGATTTCTTTCTCATGAACAAAAGGTTTTTAAGGTTCAATTTGTTGCTGAGCTTAGGGCTAACCACATGCTCAAGAGCATAAGTCTGTCTTTTTTCAGGAGATCAGATATGCACGTCCTCAGACGCAGTTCATTACGGGTATGCAGCAGCAACACCCAGAGCAGGTACTCCAGTTTGGCGAAACTGTTCTTCCAGAAGAAATAGCTTTGGGGATGCACAGCCACCCCCCTTTCTCAAAATTAAAGGCAGAAAAGCTTAAATGGTTCCTTAAGCAATGCAAGTCTCCATCTTCCCTGGATTGTGTAAAAACCATATTACAGACGGGGGGGCAAGGAGGAGGTGGAACCAGGATCCCTTTCTGATTCAGCCACGATCACTGATTTGACTGCTGTTCTTCTCTGCCTGCTGCTGAAAGCACCCCTCAACCTCAACCTCTTCTCGTTACATAAAATTTTCCTCCAGAAAGTCTGACATCACCCTGTGGCTTCCAGAAAAAGCAACATCTCTACATTCCTTTCAAATAAAATAGATGGCAATGGGGACATGGATGGGGACAGGGGCTCCACCCTGCGCTCTCTGCCCTGTGCCACTGCATTACAGCCCCTACCAGTGCACCAAAACCCACCTCTGCCAGAACAAACTGGTCAGACTAACCCAGCTCTGCAGCCTGCCATGGGTTAGTAGTGGCAGAGCCGAGGTTCCCCAGGGAGGGCTAAAAACCTATTGAAATAGTTATGCTAACACCGTCAGCAGGAAAGGGATATAGATGTCATCTTCTGTTCTCTTTAAGGTACTTATACCCTATCCATTGACTTAATAATTTAAATATGCTGTAGAAAAGTAAAAAAAAATACAAATTGGTACATGTAATATTAATTTAACTTGATGGTATCTTCCACTGAAATGGTGCAAATAATGGATTTTGTTTCAGTGGACTATACATGTTTCTAAAACAGACTTACCTGATGTTTTCATTCAACCTGAATGGAATATTTTAGTCCACTTTCACAGTATTTAGTTCTTTTCAACCATCTTCTTATCATTTAGGTAAATTTCAAGGTATTTCATGCTTAATAATTTGAAAAATTTAAATAATTCACTTTGAAAATACATAAATGGAGCACTTCTTACACATTTCCAGAAGTATGAACAACTATTATTCCCACTGAAGCTATTCACTGAATACTTCCTCACCTGGGCATCTAGTTCAGTTCCCTCCCACTCTCCCTTTTGTTTTTGTTTTTTTTTTAGGAAAGAAACTGGAGTCCCCAAATTCATCAAAATATTTTCACTGCCCTGCTTCTGTATGTATAGTTCATTTTTCCACAGGTGATTTTTTTTTTCCCCTCATAGTTTTACCTAAAAACCCCAATACTGAGGAGAATGCATTCAGAGGATCTTTTGATGATCCTGTCGGGGACTACTGCTGTCTGATGGGCCTCTAAGCCCTAGCCCTGGCAAGGCTCTTCTGAATGCGCTTTCCTGGGGAGAAGCGTGATTGTCGATACGCTTAACATTGAGCATATGCTTAAGTGCCTTTCTGAGTTGCTGCCAAACGTCTGTGATGCTCTTATCACCGTGCATTGTCCACGTTCAGAATTTAAAAGAACAATTTAATGGCCGGCGCATGGCTCGGCTTTGAAGGCTGCACAGCTTGCCGTCAGCCTGGGACGGGCTCCCAGCCAGCCGCTCGCTCCCGCTGCTCGGGAGCTCTGTGCACGGCCGGCTCGTCAGAGCCAGCGGCTGCCAAGCCGTTTCCCAGCCCCTGATGCCAGATCAGCCTCAGCCAGGAGAGGTGACCGTGAGGGGGCCACGGCAGCGCTCCGGGCTGCTCGGGCGGCAGCCGATATTCTCGCACCTCCCCAGAAATGGGCTGAGGGCAGGGCGCTGCCGTGGCCCAGTGGTCTGGCATTTCTCCTCACTCCCCCTCACTTTCTGGATGGGTAAGAACTGTCACACATGCAAGAAAAATAAATTACCTCCTCCTAAGTTTGCCCAAGCGCCTCTTTCTGCCAGCACGGATCCCACCACATTGGGATTTCTCATCACCTCCTTCCACCTCGAGGGTGAAGGTCGTGGTCTTCTGCTCTGGGCCGGGTGAAACCGCACCACCTGAAGACCACCGTTCATCCCATCTTCTTGCGTACCTCCCAGCTTCGCAGAGCCTTTGTCCCTCCAAAGCATTCCCTGAGAAAGCACACGCTGGGGTAGCAGGCAGGTGCAGGGGCTGGGGGCCAGCCCGGCTTGGTGTGTGAAGTGGGATGGGGGAAACCACTGCACCCAAGGGGATGAATCACCCAGCGTGAAAGGCAAGCGTGAGGAGCGATGAAAGGTCCAGAGGGATGTCTAGACTTCACGGGTGGTTTAGGGGGAGCTACGTGAGAGATGGCCAAAGTGCACAGAAAGCTGAGGGGAGCGCTGGGGACTTCTCGGGCTGCATGACCTTGGAAGGGCACAGCACCCGGCTGTCCGTATCAGTGATGCTGCATTAGGTGGAGGTTACCTAGGGGACAGTGTGGGAAATACTAGATTTGGGTACAGGCGTAGCAGGATGGGGACTACGAGGGAAAATATAATTTGGGGTCATTCGGAAGGAAATGCGGACAGAAGAAAGGAGATACAAAAGCAGTGAAAAGGAGAGTTAAGGAGCAGAAAAGGGGAAGTAAGGTGTGTAAATCACAGGTTTGCTGCAGTTTTTGGGGCTCCTGCCAGGTACGGTCACTACTGCAGCCCAAATGAGGAGAACAAACACAGCTTGTGGTCATGCCCACACCAAGTGTCACAACTGCTTCTGCGGTCACGAACCAGGGAAGGGGGCGTGCTGCCCAGGGAGCAGCTGGCTCGGGCATCCTGCAACCCCCGTGCCAGTGCCTTCTCCGGGCCTGGCAGCATTGACATACCTACCACTGCTTCATGGCAGGTTGTTTGTATCTTCTTCCTAAAAAAGTCAAAAAACTTTTGACTTGTTTTTTAAAGAATTGCTAGCTTGACAGAAAATAGAAAAAAGAAATGAAAATTCAGGATCTGTCTCATTCATATTTGCTTGCAAATAACAAGCACTGTGGAAACACTACCCAAGCAGAACAGAGATTTATTTTCAAGTGTGTGAGCAGTTTAAGGTCATTTACTTAAAATTACATTCAAGAAACAACGCCGATGCTTCAGCATTACTCTCCCCCTTTAATGCCACTCTGCATTTAATCCATCTTACTGTTCAATAGAAATAGCTTACTCCTACGTCTGAGTAACTGATTGGGTTAGAGCCTGCATCTCAAGCACAATCCTGTCACCAGCAATGAATGCCATTTTTAGATCTCTCATTCCAAAGAAAGGTCAGTCACTATTATAAACAATAGAAGGAGAAAATAGTCAGTCCAATGTTCACTTTATCCTTTCTCCAGCTTTTAAAGGGGAAAAAACAATCATCAGTGTGCCAAGGTAATGTCTAATATTTTAATATAGTTACACAGAATCAGGCAATAAGGGGTTTTTTTCTCAAGATGTGATTATACATTTCTGACAACGGCACAGTAGTGTTGTGAAAGGACATCAGATAAGAAATACAGCTGGTTGAAATCTTCTGAATTTCAAGTTCCTTGCAACATTTTTCAGAAGAAAAAAAAAAACTTTCTGCAGAAAATAAGAATGATAAGAAACCCCAACAACTGAGTGTTAACACAAATCTACCAAGAATGCTCAGCTTTGGCTTTATGGGGAAGTGTCCTTCAGGGTCTGGCATATTTAATTAGAAAAGACAAGCCCCCTCAGAGGGTGCGTCCCCAAGATCAGGAACAGTATTTTTGGTTCCTAACCTCTCCTCCGTGGCTCTCTAGGAAGCCTGTGGATACCAGCCCTTCAGCCTAGCCAGCTAAGGTATGTGGCCAAAGTGGGGCCACATGAATACCACCAATGGGTATTGGTGGAAATTCACTGGCAAATGTACTTTAAGATGCCCAAGGTTTTCAGGCAGCTGCAGCTGAGCTTATGACTTGGCCAGTGGAAGATCTCCAGCACCTCCACAACCACTTGCTGTCCACCTTTGTTGAAATCTTCCCAGTCAAGCTTACAAACTAACTTACTGACTTTTCATTTGAGGTTTTAGCATTTACTTTCTTTTTTTAACTTTCTGCCAGAATCCCTTAAGGTTTTGGAGCAGCACTTACCTCCTTACAGAACAGACAACGTGCAGTTGGATGGCCACTGGCAATGAAACGTCAGCATGAATTATTGTCAGCTGTTTTTGTAGAGATTTTTGAGTGAAAGGGTGAGAGGAGGATTCGGTGGAAATGCTCTGTCATTATGGTTTGGGCAGAGAGTGTATGGACGCAAGCCTTCTGAGGCACAGAACAGAGCTCATTATTCATTATATAAAATATTCTGTATGAGAAATAATAATACAAGAAATAAACCCATCACAGCTTTATTTATGGTGGTGGCATACACTTTTTGTTACCTAAACTAAAAATACCCATAAAAGAACTTCATAAACCTGAAGACAGAGGAAGAAAAATTCCATTTTGGGTAACTTAGAAATAATTTGTCAGGCTTAGGGCCAAAAAAAGAGGAAAAATAAAAAGTACAGGATGATCTGCCTGAAGTTTTGCATACGAGGATTTTGGTTTTGCATGTTGACATCAAATAAACACATTGCACGGTTATCACTAGGGGCTTGAAACACAGCGGATGTCCCTGGAGCTCTTTTCATGCCACCTGCCATGAAGAAAACGTCTCTCTCGTGTTGCCACCCCAAGTGAGGTAAATCAGCACTAAAAGAGATTTCTTTCTGGCATGTTGGATGTCACTTGAAAATACAGCCTCGATAAACTGTATGAACCAACCTCATTTTCTGTGAATGCTATTGAACACGGCAGCTAAGGACATCTCTATGGGGGAAATACCAGCTCTGCTGGACAGTCAACAACCTTCACTGGGAAAATAGCTTACCTCATCGCTTCAGTGTTTCATCACTTGTTAATTAGATGCTTTTTCCCCTTTGGTGCTTATACAGAGCACAGCCAGTGCAGATGCAATTTCTTCATGTGCACTATCCAAATAAATTACTCCTGAGAATGATTGTTGCAGGGAAATTCTGAGCATTTGGGAGGATATTTAAATTCTGGTCAAGATCTTGCTCTTCTTAAGTATTTCCCCTCTTTTTTCTACAGCATGTTCAGACTATTGTCTTTATGCTTTTGCTTACGGTTTTCACAAATCTGTTTTTTTCATTTCTCTAGATATAAATAACCACTCAACATATTAGACACTTTAGTGTGCAGTAAGTTGTGATTTTGGCTTTATTTGAAATACTGGTATATTCAGTATGAAAAACCGATTGTTTCAGCTACCATTTAGTAAATAAAGAATGTTAAGCAGGAAAGAACAGAACTCAGACAGGATCGATTTCTACATAAAATTGCCTTTTGTCTGGAGCCCAGGTCAGCAAGTCACACACCAGCACAGTGTGTAGGGGTGACTCCACCACTCTGCCCCAGGAGAACCTCACCTGCTAATGCTGCGCAGTCTGGGCAGTGCTTGGTGGTAAACGATAGCAGGATTTAGCTCTGGATAGACTCTGCAAAGCAAATTTATTCAAACCATTTCATATTGAAAAGCCTGATTACCATTTACCGTATGATGCCTTTCTATCACTTCAGCAGTATCAAAGGCTTTATTATAGAAGAGATCAAATAAATATAGCAAAAACATGCAAAAAAGAGCACAGTCATACCCTGACTGATAGCATGCTCCTACAGACTATTGCCACCAGTTGAGAGTATGTGTCAATATTTTTATGAACCATCACTACAAAACATAACTGAAGCAGGCTGGAAGAAAACAGCAACCTAGAAGTGGTGTTTAAGAAAGCCCTGGGAAAGGAAAAGAACAGAAAAGGAGAGCTGTTGAGCTGAATCAGCATGTGGGCTGTAGCTGGAACAAAAGGATTCTTCAGTTCATGCCAAAAATACTCATCAGTGCTGCTGCTTTTTTAAGCTTAACATTCATAGGTGACTTTTCTTGTTTCTGAACGGTCTTGTGGGAAGCTGCATGGATTCAAGTATGGATGGCTGTCAGAGCCCTCACTTTCTGCTCACTTCAAGGGTTTGCTTGGGAGAGGAGCTCGCTCCTCAGTGAGCAGGGTGAGCTGGTGTCCTCTGAGGCTCTGTCCCACCTCAGGAGCAGCCTGGGGCTCTTCTCCAAGGGTCTCCTTGTTTCTGAATACAGTCCCGCCCTTTTTCTTCCTCTCTCATCTCCCTTCTCAGTGCTGGCAGGTCCCCAAAGACAGCCCAGCAAGATCAGCATCTGCTGAAGATCCCAATTGCAGAGGTATCTTCCATCTAGGTGGGGTATGACCACAACCTTGTGTTTTAGATGACTCATTATGCAACATTAAAGATGATTAAAATGACTAAAAAAATCACAGGTGACCAAAAGAATATTTTTCTTGTCGCATAATTAGGCTGTAGGACTCATTATCACAGGGAGTCTCTGGGCCCAGAAATTTAAGCAGCTTCGGAAAGGACTGGGCATATGTATCACTAAAAAGGGAAAACTAAACTCATCAGACTGAAGAAATGCAAACAATCTTCTCAAGTTTCAGGTTTAAATGAACATTTAAGAATTAGGGACTAGAACGAGGTTTGCCATGGAGGCAAACATGACACCTACTTACCCCAGAAACCTCAGCAGGATGGTTAACGGCAGAGCTGTAGAAATGGGTCTGCTATCCAAACTGTGCTGCTGCCCTCTGCGAGCTTTAAGTTTCATCTAGTAGAGAAGTTCCTGGTATCAGTAAACCAAGGGAAAAATGAGCAAAGTGCAGGAAGTCTGCATGTAAGGCTAATTATTTTTATGGTGCGGATAGGAAAGCGTGCATGTCTAAGTTTCACAGAAGGAGAATTGCACCCACGTTTCCTATGGTCTTGGCTGGTCATTTAGCAAGGGAAATTGCTAATCCTGCTAATCCTCTTCTGCCGCTGTGTGGTAACGATCTGGACAATATTTTTGCGGCTATCAATGTAATGCACAGCCAAATTCCTTTGTGCCTTCAGTAGGCATCAAGTCATTGACATACATCAAATTCCCATGCAGAACTATCTGCTGTCCGTCGGCACTGCTCACTGATTGTAAAGGACAGTAGGTTTCCTTGCAAAAATCACTCAGCAGAAATGATCCTCCTCTTAGATAATATATAGGAGACTCCATGGCACGTTTGTTTGTGTTTTTCTTAGCTGTCTTAAGCAGACCTTAGCTATAAAGATGCAGCTAAGCTCATTTTTTTTCAGCACTTCAAAGAACATCACCAATAACAATCTTTTAGAAGCTGAACATGTTTGATATCTTGCTAATCCTAAAGCAAATAGATCTAAGGAACCAGCAAGCTGAACCATGCAAGAAATACAGTATATACACTTGCAAAACTCAAGGTGTCCTTTTATTCTTCAGCTAGAAAACCAGTTTTTGCATCTGAGCAAAGTAATAATAATAAAACAACAATTTTGGCCTCAAAATGTATTTGCTTTTAAAAAATGAAACCAGCTCTTTAGTTAAGTACCACTCTTCCCTGGGAACAGGCACAATCCTTGGTGTTAAAATGACACTTACATTAAGTGTTTCCTCATTTAAGGGCATTTAATTACCTCAGGAGTATGAGATATAAAAATTAATATACCCATACAGAAAAGTTGAGAGAAAATAATATCCCTTACTCCATGGCTTTACTGATTGTGGGTCACTAGCAAATTAGATTGGGCTCTAATTCTTCCCCAATGTGAAAAGGATTCAATCAGTTACACCATGAGATGATATTATTAATGCAATCATGGCTTACAAGAAACCAACCCTAAAGGGAGATGCCAAAATGAATTCTTCATGTAGTAACAAAGGAAGCCAGAAGACTCCTTCACAGCGAGTCACGTCTGCACTAAATACAAGCCTGACATTTCATAAGCTTCTAAATAAGTATGCTGTAAATATTACAGTTTCTATTTGTATATCTAACACTTGCTAAAGGATCCAAAGGCATTCAGCACATCACGAAAGGAATGTATTAGATTTGGTATGACACCAAGTTACAAATATAAACTGGGAAAGTATAAAATAGTAAATTATTCCATAATATATCCTCCGCTCAGGCATTTAGGTATTTTTCCATCTTAATTAAAAGGCAACAAATTGTAAAAGGCTTCAAGGAAACATTTAAGTTTTCCTAATCAAAGCAAAAAAATTAAGCTATGGAACACATTACTGCGTTATAAACTAGTGATCTTTTCAGAAGGAACCACTGAAAGGGTCTGAAAACAGCAATTTATGTTTTCTGTCCCTCCTTCTCCCCTTGAAAATGTGGGTTTTTTTGAACCCAGTCCCACTTCTGAAGGTGCAAGAGGGTAGTAAATCCCCCAGCAACACCAGCTCTCAGACGGGTACAAACCCTGCCGGAGTCCCCTTTTTCCACTGCAGCACTTTCCAAACCTAATCAATTCACAAAGGCTGTAATGAAGCGGTTACAGAAATAATAGGCAGCTGTGGAAAAGAGGCCTGCAAGGGCCGTGGAGAGGACGACTGTCCATCCTCCTGTCCCCAGGCAGACCTGGGCTCCCTGGGGTCCAGGGAGCCTTGGAAATGACAGGGACATGTGTTTGCATTAGCCTGTGTATGCCATAGCGGGCTGGGTTTTGAAACTGCAAGATCATGATTTATAGGCAATGTGGTTTAGGTCACAGCGGAGGTTTCTAAAGTGTATTTGTAGTCATTTATTTTCCTCTTCCTACTCAGTTCTGTTGAGTTGGACTCAAAGCATTAATGGATCAGGATTTTTATCATCAAAAGATATGAAAATTCATATCAATAGAACTGTCAGAGCCGCATTTACTCTTTAAATAGGAGAGGAATGATGCATTATTGCATAATAAGAAAGCAATAACAATCATGATGGTGTATAAGCATTTTCCAGGCATTCATTTAGGATGCCATGCATGAACTACCAGCAGCTGCCTGCTAATGCTGTGTTACATGATCTCATGAGCCTAGGAGTCTGGGGCCTCCTGCTCCAGGTCGGTATTTCAGAACAAGAAAGGTATTTGCTGTTTATCCGCATTTTTATTAGGAAATAGCTTATGACTAGATTACAAAAATAATGAATTGGTTATAATCCTGATCATGGAGCCTTTGAAACCAATGGCAAGGCTTCTGCTGACTTTAACTGAAAAAACTCCAGGTTTTGAGACACGGTTGCGTGATCTGCAGAGCACAGGCTAAAAATATGTGTGAAAGGATTACAAAGTATTTGTGTTTAATTTTAAAATGTGTGGAAAATCACCTTAATGCAAAGAGTCAGGAAAATGTATATGTACCACCTGACTGTTCGAAAATCAAGGTTAACTTACATTTAGGAGATTTTTATAAGCTAAAGCTCCATACAGGCACAAATTTCTCCACTGTGCAAAGGTTATGGTTCCTTTGTGGGTCTCTTTTCTTGCTTATTCAGGATTTGAAACAGATATCCAAGAGTATTTTTTCCCATGCATGACTCAACTCTTGTTCATACACAAAATATGCAGACACGATTTTTAAAATTTATTTATTAGCTATATTTAACAAACACTAGCTGATCTACATATTTTGAATGGAGTCTGACCTGTTGCCTCTGAAAGACATGGGAAGCTTTCCCTTGACTTTGGTCCATTCCAGGCACCTATCATTTTGTGTTTAGTACTAATTCTTCTGTGATAGGACAGGTCCCCATTTGGGGTAGCTAAATGTGATATATATTTGTTAAGCACTTCTTTGAAATAAAATATGATTTTTTTTTCCCTCTTAAATTTATAAAAATTTAAAATGGCAAAGCTTCTAACTTGCTTTGCCTGCTGAACCACTGAAAGAGATTAGAACATAAATATATACGACATCCACATTATTACCAAATACATTCATTAACAGCAATGCTATCACAGTGAATACCAAATGAATTAACAGTGACAGGGCAATAAATTAAAGTATTTCTACATTTCTTTCTCACAGCTTACAAATTCAAGATTTATTCCTGACCTTTGTTGTAAAACTTGATGATCACTGGTAAATCAAACACACTACTGTTAGTATTCAGTGCCACAACTGAGACCTTTTCACCCTGCAGATGTAACAGATAATTTTCTAAGAATTTCTTTGTGGATTAACATTAATTATCATCCATACTTCATGAAGGATTAACATCAGTAAGAAACAAGCTCATTTCCATTCCAGACACTTCCCAGTTTATTCTTGCCATCTCCGTGATGCGTTAACATGATATAGGTTGTCTGTTTAGAAACTCACCACTTTCTCCTTGCTCTTGGGTAGTCCTACCAAGGGTCTGCCGCCAAACATCTCCTCTGGGCTCTTTAGGTTCTCAGGTGGGCTCCAACAGGCTGAAGACACCTGAAGCAGGGATTTAAAGATGAAATAGGGACCATTTTCCAGCTTTTATACCTTGTGTGTATTTAATCTTGTAGAGGAAAAGAAATTGTGTATACCAGTCAGGTTGCGGGCCTGCTCCTTTCATTTTGTTAGTTGAACTTACTGTCTAGCTCTGGGTCAGTAAGGAATTATTTTTTGAAAGGAGCAGATCTCAGCCTTTTTCTGATAGGAAATCCTGAAACAGAGGTGCTAACCCCTATTTAATAGTTTTTATATTCTGAAAATAGGCTTGCTTCACTTCATTAGCTGCCACGTACCTTGAAAGAAGTCCATAGAGCAAAAAGCAACAACAAGCGGTAAATCTTGGCTAATGATAACCATAAGACCAACAATGAAATATGTAGGTTTGGGAGTCATTTCAGGTCAGATGTATGCTAATGAGAGAGAAGAAATTGGGCATTTTTTCCATGTTGGGCCAATGTAATGGTGCTATAATAAACACATGGATGCAAACCAACATGACACTGTGGCACTTGTTCCTGTATAAGAACAAAAACCATCTTCAGAATAATATCTAGCTGCCTAACTAGGAATGAAAAACTGATCCTGAATCATGTATATGTGCCTTGCACTCCTATTTGCATATAAACCTAACACTACTACCGCCTATGTGCAAAGTACTGCAAGAAACATCAGCAACACCTTCAGCAGCAGCAGCTGTGGGCTGCTTGAGCACAAGAACACTTTGGGAGAGGGAGGACCCAGTTCCCCCATCTTAGTCATTCAGCTGTTAGGTCTCTAGTATAAGGTTGTCGTGGTTTAACCCCAGCCAGCAACTAAGCACCACGCAGCTGCTTACTCACTTCCCCCCACCCAGTGGGATGGGGGAGAGAATTGGAAAAAAAAGTAAAACTCGTGGGTTGAGATAAGAATGGTTTAATAGAACAGAAAAGAAGAAACTAATAATGATAATGCTAATAAAATGACAACAGTAATAATAAAAGGATTGGAATATACAAATGATGCACAATGCAATTGCTCACCACCCACTGACCAACGCCCCATTAGTGCCTGAGCAGCAATCCCCCCACCCCCACTCCCCTCAGTTTATATACTGGGCATGACGTCACATGGTATGGAATACTCCTTTGGCCAGTTTGGGTCAGCTGCCCTGGCTGTGTCCCCTCCCAACTTCTTCAGCCCCTCCAGCCTTCTCGCTGGCTGGGCATCAGAAGCTGAAAAATCCTTGACTTAGTCTAAACACTAGTTAGCAACAACTGGAAACATCAGGTGTGTTACCAACATTCTTCTCATACTGAACCCCAAACATAAGACTATACCAGCTATTAGAAAGACAATTAACTCTATCCCAGCTGAAACCAGGACAAAGGTGACTATTTAGGGGAATCACTATTTATTTTTCCCATCTTCTTCTCTTTGAGTTTGTTATGATCAGGCTAAATCACAAATCCTTCCCTCTAATCCCAAACAGCCTGCAAAAGCCCTAGCTTCAGTCCACCTGGTCGTGGAAGGAAAACTTGATAGTGGTCAGGGACGTTTCTGCTGACATTTATTCCTCTATCTTTATTCTAGTGCTGTTGAACAGTCACACCTCAAGTGAAGTGTTTCCAGGTGGGGCACAGGAGAGGCAACACACAGCAAAACCCAGGAGTTTACACCCAGCCTGCTGCAGAGGTGAGCTTTGCTGCTTGACAAGTGCCCAGCCCGATGACAGAGGCTTTCAGTGCTGCCCCCGAGCTTTGAGCTGAGCACCAAAACAAGGCCACCCCAAAGCTCAGCTCACACCCCACTTCAAGTGGCGGTAGGTGGAGGACCCAGGCAGCACAGCCGTGGGAGACCTTCCTCTGCTCCGCACTTCCAGGCTTTTGTTCTCATGCCATCCCACCGTGCCGGAGGGGAATCGGACTTCAGTAGTGCCCAGGTCACTCAGTCAAGTGGCAAAACCCTGCCGCAGCGTGTGGGCAGTGCGTGGGATGGGTAATTTGCCTGCCTCTCCCCCGTGCTGTTTTGTCCCTTACCCCCCTTGGCTGTTCAGGCATTTGGACTGTCTCTGTACTAGCGGGACTTTAATTTCGCTGTGATCCGTGTGCCAACGCCGGCTCAATGAGCAGCTACGGCACACGGCAGCACTAGGAAAACAAACTGCTACTGTGCGGCCTGAAAACGGCAGCAGTCCCCGAGTCCTGTGGCTCAAGCCTTTGCCATCTGTAAGTCCTACAAACCAGAGCGTGCACAAGTAGCATGGGGCACTGTGGAAAGGCAGCGAGGTTTTATAGCTACATAATACCCAGTCCGCTGGAGCCCTGGTTTCTCCATAGAAATGAGAGACAAAAGAACCCATCTATTAAATATGTGAAAAACATGAATTTTCCTGTTAGTTAGCTGATTTTTATCTTTCTTTACATAAATGTTTATAACTGCATAGACCCTTCAGACGGTATGTGCCAGTCTGTGCTGCTACAGGTACTTTTCTTGGTCACCACAATGCCCTGGGGAAGGTTCTGGGCAGGACAGCTTTGCCTCTTCAACACACTTTTGGGGTGGAGGGTGAATAAGGACAACAGGACTTTTGAAGTGAGGGCACCTCTCTCCTCAGAGGAGAGAACTTTTCAAGCTCTAAAGGATCACTTGGGGTTCAGGTCAAACTTCATGTACAGTTTTTGTTCAGTTTTACCTTTTTCCCTAGCCAGCTGGCTTAGCCGGATAAATAAAATGATATGTGTTCAGTGACCTTGATCATCCAACCTGTGTTTTAATTCCTGCCCTAGGTGGACTGTAGATATAAGTGGTAGGTGATCTGCAGAAGTCTCCTGTAAATATTTAAAAGTATTTGTCAAGGCCAGCCCAAACTTCCTAGGGTGGTTTTGCTCTAATGTTTTTCTTTATCTCTCTTGGCTTCAGATAAAATGTCAGCTCATGAACTGTAATAATAGCCTTTCCCTTCAGATTTTTTTTTTCCCCCCCAATTTTGATCTAAAAACTTCCAGCACTCAATAGGAAATTTCTCACAGGGAAACTTTCTATGATAGCTACAAATTATTACAATATCTCTCCAGCACAGTGCCTGTAGCGAGGAACCGCTGCAGCCTTTCAGCAATTCTTTCAGGACTTGCAAGGCGGCTGCGATGTCTCTGTATTTTGCGCTGCTGAACTGAGCCTGATGATGGCACAGTTGCTTAGCTCCAGGCCAGCTTACTGTAAGGCATCACTTGCAGAACTGCTTACAGATGAATTGATAACACTGATGCCATTTGAGCCCCCTCTCCTTTACAGCAGAGGCTCTCTAATCCACAGCAGGATTAAACACACTGAAGAAGGGAGGGGGGGGGAGAGAAAATGAAAAAGTCCTTCACTCCAATGTCATTTCAGTATACCAAGGTCACGGTTGGGGCAGATGCTGGTTACAGCTCGGCTCAAGGGAGCAAAGGTCTCTGGAGGCTGATTGCAACAGTTCAGGCTGCTGTAATCTCCATGGGCTGCTCGCAAAGGCAAAACCACTTCTGGGGACACGTCTAGCATCAGGCAGCCAAACCGCGTTTCTTCCTCTGCAGCCTATAACTTCTCAGCACAGGGAGCTTATTCCCACACTGGGTCTACCCCAGGCATTGGGGGAGGATGTTTTTAAAGTATAAAAGCATTGAAATAACATAAAATGTAATAAGTAAACAGAAATACAGGTACAAAAGATGCCACATTTTTGAAAGGGATGTAATGGTAAGGAACTGCAGAGTATCTTCCCTCTGATGGTAAGGGCCTTGAGAGTTGGGTCCTGAAGCAGGGACACCATAAACATCAGTCATTTATACACATTCTCCTCACCAGCACTGGATGTCTGTCTCTTGCTAGACCTCACTGCAATTTTGCCATTTTCTCCAAAAGTTGATTTTTTTTCATTGGGTAGGGTTTAATTTGATTTCCCTATTAAATGACAGCCTTCTGCAGAGCCTAGACAAAGAAGGTCACAGAATTTCTAGTAATGATTTCACAGACTTGCAACCATTTGAACAGAAGAGGCAGGCGTGGACACTGAAATAAATTCCACTGAATTGCCATTGCAGTCCTCAGTCTGCACTGGAGTCTGTTTAGCACCATATGAGAAGTCTCCAAAAAGATTTGTGTAGGAACCTCCCAGGAGTTTTTTTACAGCTAACAATCTTGCTTAGTGCTACCAAGAAAGCATGAGATTTGCAGATAAAAATTTCTCTCTTATATTGTCCATTTTCAAAATACCACAAGTAAATTATTTGGCAGAAACAATACCATAAAAATAAGTGATAATCAGAAATTGTAAGAGGATAAGGAAAGTCTCAGAGATTCCTTGATATACATACAGAACCAAACCGTGTTCTGAAAAGAAAAAAATAAAAAGAAAGCATAAAATAGAAAAGAACTGAAATACTTGAACAACACCTGCTAGCTGTGATGCATGACTACCCTGCAGGCACAAGTTACACAAACCTTTTCTCCTGACTTAAGAGGGAGCAAATGTGTTGGGGGTTATTTCACTGTGTCACTGAGAAAGGTCCTGCAAATTTTTAATGTCTCCCCACTCCAGAAAGTGGAAAGGGTCTACTGGGCAAGTTAAAAATACTCTTGTGAGCTCCCAGCCCTGCCATGAGGGAGCACTGCTGGGACAACCCCAATGCAGGCAGCCACACACCTCAGCTGTGACAAGCTCACAGAGCATTAGAATGATAGAATCATAGAATCATTTAGGTTGGAAAAGACCTTCAAGATCATTGAGTCCACGCATCAACCATGCCCACTAAACCATGTCCTGAAGTGCCTTGTCTATGTGTTTTTTTAACACCTCCAGGGATGGTGACACCACCACTTCCCTGGGCAGCCTGTTCCAATGCCTGACAACCCTTTCAGTAAAGAAATTTTTCCTAATGTCCAATCTAAACCGCCCCTGCCACAACTTGAGGCCATTTCTTCTTGTCCTATCGCCAACCACCTGACAGGAGAGACCAGCACCCACCTCACTGCAACCTCCTTTCAGGTAGTTGAGGAGAGCAATAAGGTCTCCCCTCAGCCTCCTTTTCTCCAGGCTAAACAGCCCCAGTTCCCTCAGTCCTCATAAGACTTGTGCTCCAGGCTCCTCACCAGCTTCATTGCCCTTCTCTGGACACGCTCCAGCACCTCAATGTCTTTCCTGTAGTCCCCATCTGTCTGCAGGCTGGGTTTGCTGTGTGTGCCCTCAGCGTGCTGCACAGCCCAGGCACGCTGGGTCCTCTCCGGCTGCAGGTGGCTGTGAAGCCAGAGGAGGAGGAGGAGGAGGAGAGGTTTTCCAGCTGAGAAGCCTGGCTGGTGGTTGCTTTCCTTTGGCAGCTCTGCCCTTGACTCTAGTTCTAGCCAGGCAGCTCCCTGTTTAATCCCATGGCTTCAAGCACTTTCTAGGTGAGTCTACGTGATGAGTAACTGGAGACAAGGTAGACATTAAAGCAGTTTTAGGAATGGAGATGCTAAATCTGTCCATATGGTATCTTAGATCCAGCTTAAGGTGCCCGTGAGCAGTCCCCTGTAGCTACGCTCCACACAGAAGCTCCCGGCTGTCCCCAGAGGGTATGTGGAGCAGGAACTGCATCAAAGACTTGCAGAAGCCGCTGATGCTTTCAAGTGACTTCGGGCATTGCCTGATGTGTAAAGAGAACAGGGTGAGGAAGGCTGAAAGGACACTACTTTAAGACCAGCGCTGAGCTGCAGTATCATATCTTTGCTGGCAATGGAGCTCACTCTTCTCCCCAAGGTCCGTGCTATCACTTACCCGTTTGTGTGCTAAGACTTGCAGTCTGTTCCCTCACAAGAGATGTGCTAATTATGCTTGAGCAAGAAGCATCTCCTGCAGCATTTGAAAGGTCTCAAACAGGAGCTCAATGCCAAAAGCAGGAAGTGGCTAGAGAAAATGGTGGTTTCTGTAGCTAGAATCAATTAGGATTTGGGGCAGTTAGTTAGCATTTCTGGGTCTGCATTGCAAAGCATCCCTTAAAGTCTGGGATCTCTATCCACTGAAAATAAATAAATATATAGAGTTATCTGTGACCCCAGCTTCAATTCTGAGAGGAACTACTGCCATAGCAATACGCCGCTTGCTTGAAATGCAATTGAATCTGCACCCGTGCTCCCTTTGCTAGGCTGTGTACTTGGCTTTCGGTCTTTCACAGATGCTAAAGAGAATGAGTGAGCAGATCTTCTTAAATCTCTCTTTAAACTGATCCCCCCCCACACACACACACACATGCACTGGGCATCAGATCGTGCTCCCGATTACTTACGTTTAGCTTCCAGTTTGGGAACTCTCCCAGTATCCCTGACACTGGGTTGCAAACACTGTAGATAAATTAATTTCTGTTTTCTTTTAAAATACATTTAACTCCAACAATATACAGTTGCAGCTGTGAATGACTGGAACTCATTTTATAGAATATATTTCCCAGTCAGAAATTAAATTGGCAGTGCAACCCCTCCACCCCCCAAAATTACTTGGCTAAAGTAGTAGCCAGCTGAACAAGCAAAAAAGCGCACGAGGATTAAACCAAATATGCAGCTCAAACAGAAGAATAGTTGAACCCTCTAGCATTTCAATACACAGCTGATTCAGCAAACCAGATACACATTCAAATGAAGGATGTCACTGAAAGAGAAAACCAGGCAGCTTAATCAATAAAGTGTGCAGCCTGTCCTGGTACAGGAAAAGCAGCAGCTTAACAAGCCAAACAGAAAAATGAACTAGAAAAGAAAAGAGTCATAGCGAGAAAAAACAGTGAAATCAAAATATGTGAGCTTGAACACTTTCATCCTGCACAACCACACTAGAGATGCTCAAAAGTGGCACTGTAAAAATGGCCAATGCAAAATGTTCCACAGAGCCGCTATTTCCCAAAAGCCCTACTGCTTTTGCCAGGACCTTGAATCCCCAGTGGGAGCCGCGTCCAGGAAAGGTAACTCACGGAGATAGGCCACTGCCACATACCTTCTTGGGACTAACCCTTGCAGTGTGGGACTAGAGGAGCTCAGAAAACAAAAGCATTTTTTTTTTTCTCAATCACACAGCTTATAGGAAGTGGGATATTACTTAATTCAAGATTGTAAGTTTATTATTTTCACCTAGATACAAGCTGTTTTATTATAGTACACAAATTTATTATTCTTTGTGAACTATGCAGAAGTGGATTTAATTCACAAAAATATTTTTACTTCACTGAATGCTTTGAAAAACAGTGTGCCAACACAGTGCAGCAGAGAAATTGTTGAAGAGATTCACATTCTCATACTCACATCCTCCTCACAAGAGATTCTGTACTCCTCAGCTGCCACCAAGGTTGGGCTGTCCCAGTCACACAGTATTGTTCCTTGTGCTAGCCTGGGTAGCGGACACTTTGTATGCAGAGGAGGGCTTGCTTGGGAGGTGCAATGTTTGTCAGTACCCATCTCCTTGAGGTCTGAACACAGACAGAAGCTGCTATTCCATCACCTTCCTGTCAACAGAGAAATCTGCTCAGAGAAACCTTCTCACAAGAACAAACCTTCTTCACAGAAAAGTAAACAGGAAAGGCTGGGAAAGCAGCTGATTAAAGGACATGCCAGTGCACATTAAAATATTTGCTAATTGCAAATATATTGTCCCACTGTGCTGGCAGCTCCAGCTCTGACTCACATGAAATGTCAGTTGGCTCCAGATTGAATTCTGCCGTTAATAACCTCATCACTCGCCTACCAAATCTGCCCAGAAGAGAGGAGACTGCAGGAACACCAAACACTGATTTCTGCTTTCTCGTTCTTGTTTCTTCCCTTCTCCATTTCTACGTTATTTTAAGGTAGTTATGATCTGCATAAAGCAGGCTGCAATGCTGAGTATGACCTGAAAACCTAAAGAGTGAACTAATATTTAGATTTCATTTGCAGTCTTAGGGAAGAGCCTTGTTGAAGTTGATTAGACAAAGGTTGTGTGCAAAATTTTGCCATTTGTTGCCAGTTTTCTAATCAGCACAACACTGCCACGAATGAAGAGGCTGGTCATTGCCCAGCAGCCTGTGAACAACGGGCAGATAAATCCTTCCAAGCAAAGGTAAAGAAAAGTTAGTAACTTGAACATGTCAGACAGAAGAACTGCTTTCATCAGAAGAATGTTCACTCACATGAGTTAAACATTCAGGACTGGTTAAAAATCACAGTGTGAAAATAAACAGACTGAATACTGACTTCTGATGCTTGGGTTTGGGTTGCAGTGTTTATACGGATAAAGGAACGTAAATTCCCACCTACTGATTGAAACTCTTTCCCTTACTGTTTTTTGATTACTCCTGGTTCAAGCACTGGAGAGATGTTAAAAGAGAAATGTTTATAAAAAAGAGAGAGAAAAAAACATTGGAAGAAAACCAGCAGAGAAACAAGGCTGCCTTTCCAATAACAAGGAACTTGCAATTATTGTTCAAATGAGGTTCATATTTGGAATTGTAGCTCTAATCCTATAAAGTGTGTAATTTCAGGCACATAAATAATCCCCATTTTTAAGGGGATTTAAATTTCACTGCTTTGATGGGCTGGTGATGTTATAACAGGAAAATGGTAAAACTAAATGACTGCTATCATTTAGTGGCATGTATTTGTTTGACTTTAGAGTTTACAAGGCTATGTTTTTCAGAGTACTTATCTAGCCACCCACTTATTTTTTTCTGTGTTTCTGAATCTAAGGAGGGTGCTTACCTTCAGCAGGACAGGAATGTGGTTTCAAAAGAGCTGATTAATATTAACGTTGCACAGTACCACATTTTACCTCTACTTTGTATAAACTACATTGGAGAACCAGCTAATGTGTAATTTATGCATAAGAACATACCTGCATCCTTTCTGAATCTGGGTTTACAAATCTTCCTGTTTTTAATCTTCAAACCGTTAAAACTGTTCATTAAATATATTGTCTATACAGCTTTTTCAAGAGAGTTTTGTCAGTGTGTGTGAATTATGCATAAAGCCCACAGTGAGATAGATGCATAAAACTGCAGTTTAGCTAGGTAGACGTAAACATTCAGCAAACTTTGTTTAATTAGTCACTAAATCAGTCTTTATGCCTTTGTTGACTGACTGATGTTTTTAAAGTATTACTGACTCTTCTTAGAATGTCTGTCCTTGTTATTTGTTATTTTAACAAATATTTGATGCCATAATCTGGTGCTTAAATATCCACTATTGTAATTCAGTGCTAATGGCAGTGCTGAGATGACAGAACTATTAAACTGGATACAGAGTTGTCAAATTTTAAGACAGCAAAATACTCACCTGTGACACGTAGCATATGGCAGAAACCTGAGAAACCATCAGTGGAGTTAAGAATAAATAGAATCTGTGTTCCCTAAAAAATATAATCTGACATGCAAACATGGATAATCTTGAAACGTACTTGTCAGTCTGTGATTTGAGTCAACAGATTATAAAATCAGAGGCATGCAGTACTGCGTTTTCAAATAACAAATTACAGCACAGCTCTTAATGCTGAACTTGGTGTGTAAACAAGTTGCTTTTTCTATATACTACGTAAAGAGTTCGTTAACATACTACAGCTAATTATGCTTCAAAAGCAATTTTGATGTGCAGTGCTTAAAGTGACAGTGTTTGTTAGATGCTTTACTGAAGTAGCACAGAAACCGTCCCTCTGCCTGTACAAATAAATCACCCAGAGCTGCAGCATATTTCCCAGCCCATGATGTGTGCACCTTAGTTATCTACTCTGGTGATCTCTTGGGGTTAGAAAGGCTCCTTAAGGTGACAGGAAACAACTAAGCACCTTAAACCATTTTATTCCCCTTATCTTGCATTCAGGTCAGGGATGGGGTCCCAGTACACTGCATACAAAGCATTAGGGTCATCGTCTGTTTGGGAAAGACCGTTAGTGTCATCTAACCTGGCTGCTCCTCAAGAAGATGAGGAGCTGTTTCAGATCTTCATTCAGACACTTTGAAGAAGACAGGATTTACAGTTTCCTTATCTGACGTTTCATTTTACCATTAAATTTCAAGACTCATCATAGCAGTACATGTTATCCAAGAGTTACATAGTTTATACACAGAATCAAAGCAAAGAAAGATTTGGGAGACTTTAAAAGAAAACTGATTATATAGTTTCTTGCCAAGAAGAATCACAAGGACAACTTTGGAGAAGATGCTTGTTCCACCTAAGACTCCCAGTGCTCCAGCGAAAGCCTCTTCCCTCTTCTGCCTTTACTCTCTGCTGGCTCTGAGCAGACCTGGACACACAGGAAACCCTGTTGGCCAAGAGTTGATGGATGTCTTCATCTGATGAATGCAGGAAATCCATTTTAGTACCTTGATTCTGTGCTTTAGATTCAGTCCAGTCACATGATATCCCTCCTGCCTTGCAGTGAACGATGCGAGACACATAGAGACTTGCACAACAGACTCAAGAAGAGGGAAGACGTTTCGCTATCATTTAATCCAATACCATTTAGACCCACTCCAATATCAATTAATCATTTAACTGGAGTCTTTCCAATATGTGAAGAAAATGTCCTGCCTCCCTCCACACACTTCTTAGCAAACACAGATTAGAAATGTGATCTACCTGAATTTGCCTTCCTGGACATAATTCTGCACCTCTCTACTTGTGCAAGACTGAAAGCCGATGACCAAACTAAGCATCCCTCAAACAGAAATTCCCACAGGGGCCAACATCAAGACCATCACTGGGAGATAGCAGCAAGAAGCTGAACTACTGATGTTTGACATCATGTTGAGCAGTGCTCAGCCTTTGGTACAAGTGCTTTGTCTAAGGTAGGAAGGGAGCAGTGGGGTCGGAGCTGCACCCGACGGCAGGGAGGGCTGCAGTGGTGCCAGGACCCGCCGCGTCTTCCCACTTTCCTTACAACGGTTTACGTCTGTTAACAGGGAAGTCTATTCGCACTTACACTAAAGCCTTTAGCACTGTTCTGGGAGCATAAAAGCATCTTAAAATGAGTGGATATCACTGTTCCACCAATTTAAAACCACTTTTGACTGTCAGAGTGGTATAAAGGAGTTTTAGTGTAAATAAGAGTGTGGTAGTAATCTGATCTCATATCTGTAGGGGGGCTGATTCTCTTCTCATTTACATCAGTTTTATTTTCATATAACTCCATTAGTTTCAGTATTTATTTTTGCATGAGTGACAGCAGAATTATGCCCAGCATAATCACACATGAAGTGTAAAAATCCAACTTGACTAATTTCTAAGTATTAGCCACAAATGCTAGAAGCCAAAGCAGAATCTCAATGAACTAGTCTCCCAGTGTGCTCTTATTCTTTTTTTCCCCCTCCATATCCAAGTTGGGACATGCCTCAATTACAGAAGGAAATATGAGGAGGGAGCCAAAGAAAAGTAGTTAAGACAACCTGGCTTCTACTCAAATTTAGCATTCAAATAAAACTAGATTTGAAGACACTGCTTGGGACATTATATATTGTCTGCGGAGTTCTGCCTTGTTCAAAGTGAGAAGGAATACTGTCAGCACATTCTAAGAGCACCTTGGTAAGGCCAGGATTTGGAGACAGTTGTTCAACCTTTCAAATGATGAAACATTCACAGGCAACGTTTCACCCATCTCTGGTTGCTGTTGGCTGTGTTGAGTTTTTATAGCTCTGTACACAATGAAGAAAGTTCAGGAAAGGGCAAAGTTTTGGAGAACTCCCCTCCAAGCTCTGTTATCATCCATGACGGTAGGTGATGAAGCTAGTGGTTAGGAATAAGGGAGGCAGCCACAGCCACATTTTGGTACTGCTTCTGGGAATAAGAGGGGACCAGGAACCATGGTGTATCACCCAAGGTAGGGCTCTGACCTTCCTCCTCAGACCACAGCTTTGTAAGTGCCGGTCTCAGTCTAAACTACCACAAGCAGCAATTTCTCATGAGCTATTTATTGACTGTCCCCTTTACCTAATGTTTTAGGAAGCAGGTAAATCTGGGTAAAGTTGACTGTTACCATAGAAATAACCTTGCACTACTGACTCAAATAATGACATATTGTCTTTAATCAAGTTTTTTTGTTTCTTCCTCCCTTCAGTTTTTAAAGAAAATCAATGAGCCCCTCCCACAGGCAACAGTTACTGCGGGCCACAGAGCACAGACCCAGGGCAGAGTTTATGGGCTTTACACTTTCAACAACCTGCTTTTCTCTCTTTCACTTGTGGAATAGCTGTTCCATCACCATAGCATTCTTGAGCTGATACATATCTGAGCTGTGCTGTCTGATGAGGTACCCAGCAGTCTTTATGTCTAACAGTGATCATGGCTTTCAAAAGCCTGCCCTACTAAATAATAGATAAAAGAGAAGAACCATGGTGTGGTTTCAGTTTTGAGTGCTTGATACAGTGGAGGAACAAGCGTTACGTTTTCAAGAGTGTCAGAAAGAAGCAGGGAATACAGAACAGGAATGGAGGAAAGCAGCAAGAAGAGGGGAAAAAGAAGACAGGAAAGAGCCTGGCCAAGCCGAAGGCATGGAATGGAAACTTTGGAAAGTATTAAATCACATTGGTACACACTGGTGCCCTGCAAAGCAACAGCTATTTCTGCGATGAGTGCAGAATCCCAGTGACTTACCTAATGGGAATGACTGAATCCTCATCCCCTCCACCTATGTCAGCACTTAATTCCAGCTCCCATCTATATTCCTTGTAAGTGCAATCACTGGACATCCCTGAAGTGTTACAAATTACATGGCGCTTCTTAAATCAATCCATTAGGATATTAGCATTTTCCCTGCCAAGGCAGTAGCAAGCAGTGCCCAGCCCTCTCAGTGAAATTTGCCTTATAACTGCCTTGTAGCACTTATTAATACAGCTATTTGACAATTTGTCACAATTTTTTATAACAAAAAACCAGTTATTTCTCTAAAATCAGGTTTTTAATTAAACATTAATTTTCTTGATAGCTCAGGTGGAGGGTTGAATGCAGAACATTCCGTTTCATTTTTCATCACTTTTATTTTACTTTCACTTTTTCCAATTTAATCATAATAATCAAAACTTGGAAGGATTTCTAAAACCAAACATAATGAAAATTAATTACTAAAACCATGTTTGATTACAAACTTGAAAAATTCCCATAACTATTTTATGGATTTTTTTAATTCAGAGTGAATCTATTTTTTAGAAGTATGCACATTGAAATTTAACTTAATAACTAAAGAAATTTTAATGACCTTTTTTCTTTTTCTCTCTCAGACTCACAATCTTTTTATATATATATATATATAAGAAGATATCTAGATGGCAGGAAACATGTATTTATTTCAGAAAGATTAGAAAAGCACATCCGTGTTTTGTGAGTCCTTCAAATGTCTTGGCATTTCATTCTTTGGTTTGCCTCTTTTCTTCTGCCAATATCTTCTCTTTTTTTTTTGAGAACAGTAACAAAAATAGAATTACTCTTTAAAAAATCTAGCTATTTTTAATATTTTATTAATATTTACCAACTCTAGTCCTGTCTTTCTGCCACCTGATGTGTCAAGATTGCTCTGTGTACCTCTGATGGCAGACATTCTTTTCCACAATACACTATTGGGTTGGGTTACCAGCAAAGACAAGCCTTTATGATACCTGTGAAAGATTCAGAGTGGCAAATTTCATCAGTCTTTGAAACCAAGTATATGCAAAACGCCACAATAGGCAGGGGAACAAAGACTCAGTTCTTGTTCAGATAAGAGATTTCAATTTTTGCTTTTAGAAAACATTGCATGAAGTAACTAGGTCAGAGCTATGCTAAACCCATACTTCGTTTATCTGATACGTGTGCTGCATAACAGTTCTGTTTAGTAGTTTAGATTTGACCTGAATCAAATATGAAGCTCAAAAAATACGTTAAAATAATAATAAGAGATCTGACTTACCATGAAGCCAAAGCTTCCATGCTAAATATATGGCCATCTTCACCTCGGTGTTCAGTTCAACACAGCTCGTGGTACTCACGTCCACAGGTGCTCAGTCGCTGGACTCCTTCCCTCAGCTGCAGAGACCTGCAGCTGGAAATGGCAGGCTGGGACAAACACATCACGTTTGTGAACAGGAATAGCGTTTTCCCCTCTCTGGAGTTTCTGCGTCATAAAATTTAAATCCAAAAGCATATTGAAAAGAAAACAGCAAGCCTCAGTATTAGCTTGCTTTCTGTAAGACTCACGTCTATTATTATCTCTTGCAATGCATGAGGAATGTTTATGCAAGGATCTTAACACATGGGCTAAGAAGCCTGGCAGCAGCCATACAATAGCTAAGAGCTCAGCTGTGGTGACGGCATCACCATTAGAGCCTGTTTGAAGTCACATATACAAGAAGGAACCGCATGGAGACATGCCATCCCATTTGGAGAGCTGGAAGACACTTGGGTCAGCAAATGCAGGCATGTCCTGTGAGGATGGCCAGCATGCAAGGGATGTCCAGCTCCCGGGAGGTCACCCATCCCCTCCACTGGGAAGGGGTCCCCGAACTCCAACATTACAATGAGCTATTGTCAGTGCAGTTACCCAGAGCCTGCTCTCCTGATGAAGAAATAACACTTAGACTTCTAATTTCCAAAGGAATGGAAGGGTGTTTGGTGAAGAATTACAGCCCTTTCTTTGGACCAAGATACAAATAGGGACTCACGTGAGGTACACAGCTCTTATAGAAAATTCTTGAGGCAGATTCACACCAAAGGTGAAAAGTAAGTTACAATTGAAACTTTCCTAGTGTAGATCATTGCTGAATGTTCTGAATACCCAGAAAAGATGCCAATTCTTTCCTTTCTGCGGTACCATGAGAGGCAACCAACCCTGAGGCATCAGACAATAAAAAATTAAAAAAAACCCCAACAACAACAACAACAACAAAAAGAACAACTCCTTTTCTTTGGAGAGTGATTCAGAAATCTTTAACAGCAAATGCAAAATGTTTTGCTATACAGGGAAGTGGTCTGAAAAAAAAAATGTGTGTAAATAGTTGATCACGTTAATTAATAATACTTTGTATACTAGGACGTTATGTATTTCCTAGGTTTAGTAGCTGCAATAAAACTTTTCTGTGCCTTGTAGATGGTTCATTTCCACAAACCATCTCCTTACAAGGTGGTTCCTTCCAGGCATCTCTCATTAACCTACTGCTCCAGGTCCCAGACTGTAAAAGTCTGCAAATGAAATTCAACAGACCTTTTGTAATTAATACCTTTGTGCGAGAGGATAAATGAGTGGCTTTCAGCTGTCAAACTGGACCTTCCATGCCACCAATTTTTTTTATTTCCTCTGCATTTTAAGGATATTTCAGACGTGTAAATCAAGAGTATGCTGGATGCATGCACTAACTGCTTGCATTAACATATGTCTGCTGTGCAAAAGGAATAGGAGTGAGATCAGCTTTGCCTGCTTACCAGAAGTGAATTAGCATTGAATAAAAGACCTATGCAAATGGCCTCCAATTTGTTCTAGCCAGGACATGTGAACAAAATTGGGACTACAACCTACCAGGCTCCCTATGTGCCACCTTTACTTGTCTGCTTGGCCACACTGCCCAAGAACCTTTTGCAATGGTCTTCAATGAAAAGCAAAGAGATCTACTTGTCGGCAAGCAGGATTTGCTTCTCCAGCGCACCAGCCTTGAAGATCTAGGCGCAAGCACTGTGGACACAAATCTGCTTTATGTAAGAAGAAAACTGCAGCAGTGGCATTTTCACTTTGAATGCATCATCTCCAAAATGAGGAAATAAGTCAAGTTGCTAATGTCCTTTTAAATGATATATGCTTATCTCTTATATAATGTATAAGCATTAAAAAATACTTTCTTTTCCATTTGGGGAGGAGGCAGACAGTTTTCTTGTAATTCAGACAAGTTTACAGCTCCTTCCCTGACACTTAAAGTAGGAATCTGCAGCTGAGAGGAAGGGGAAAGAGTGTTCTTCATATTCTGTGATGAGACATTTCTGAATTAATCAATCTCCTTTGTGGTTTTGGGGGATTGGTTTGATTCCTTCTTGCTTACAATTAGCTGAAGGTCTGCCAATTAATTCTCTGAGTCCTAATCTACCAGTGTCCCCAAAGGAGACTAATCAAATACCTGGGAACTGAAATTCAGCATTCTCCCAGGTACGAAAACCCATGGAGCCAGCAGAGACGGTGGTTTGGTGGTACGGCTTTCCCACCTGCCCTTTCCCAAGAGCTCTCTCCAGGCTTCCCCTCTCCTCTCCCTGGCCTGCAGGGGCTCATCAGCTTATGACCTTTTGTTGGCATCCCCAGATGCTCCTCTATGGCTAAGGAGTTAACCTTTACTCTACCTAGTTGTCTAGGTGATTATCATAAGTTTGGTTGAAGATTAGAGTAATTTGTTCACAGGTTGGGCTAAAATTGAAGTTTATTGTTTTCTTTGCCTGCCCCGCAGAAGTACTTGCATAGTTGAAACCATGTCCATTTTTTTTCCTGAGCTCTATTAGCTGGTTGCATAAAAGATATTAGCTGTCTCTTCAAATCTGGCCTTATTGTTTTCTTTTCTCTGACAATTCAGGCTATACCCAGTGGTCTGAGTGTCAGCTTTTGCCCACTGTTTCCTCTTGCTTGCCTTAAGGTAGCTTCCTGCTCACGGACTGCTATCCTGAGACCGTTTTAAGTTTCTCCATTGGTTAATAAAGCCTGCATTGAAAGTGGACCTTCTGAATACGGCCTTTGAAGCTCACGCATAGATTAAAATTTAACTATGATGTGTGACTATGAGCAGATTATGATAGTAGCATACAAGCTTGCTTGGTTGACATGTCATGATTTCTTCTTTCCAGTTAGTAGTGACTATCCAAAAATCAAGATGGATAATTTGTTGGTCAATGCTGTTGAAGTATTTGCTTCTTCACTGAATAAGTACCACCTTAATTAGATCAAATCCCTAAGGACTTACCTCAGCAACTTTCTTAATTAAATAATTATGGACATCTCCTTTCACTGACAGAGACCAAGCAACTGTAAAACTAATGGGTGTTAGACTTGAAAGACTCAACCACCCACCCCGTCCCAACCCCACCGACCCCCCAAGAAAAGACAAAAGGAAAAAGAAAACCTCCCCAGGAATTTAGTTTTTTTCCTGCAAAAAGAGAAAACACCAGGAAACAAGAATTTTTACGTAAGTCAACGGATGATTAACCATTGGTCCAAATGACCAACAGAACAGGAAGATGTAATGACTTTCGGGAAATCCTATCATAATCAAAAAGAAGACGCTTCACCAAATACCAGAGTGCTGGATTGAAACAGGTAAGATCATATGATCCTGTGGTTCTTTCTAGCTATAAATGCAATTAATTTTCTTGTATAATATCTATCTGAGGCATTATCCTAGAAAAATATGTCATTGTCAAATTAGCCAGGTTCGGCACTGGAATTTAATATTCTCATCCTCAGCATAAGTGTGATTCTCAACATGTTGGAGTACTCCAGAAATTCCTAAATCAGTGCCTGAGTGACAAAGATGATGAACACTTATATATAAGATTTTTCATCAGGAAATACCAAATGGTATTCATGAGGGAAATGTGCTTGGTTAACTCCATCTTATAGATAGGGAAAAAAGAGGTCCAGGCAAGTATAGTGACTTTTTAATGGCTACCCCAACCCCACCAGAGCTAGTGACAGATCCACTCTCTGTCTGCTGCTCATTTTGGTCTCTGTCATGGTTTAACCCCAGCCAGCAACTAAGCACCACGCAGCCACTCACTCAGTCCCCCCCCCCCCAGTGGGATGGGGGAGAAAATCGGGAAAAGTAAAACTCATGAGTTGAGATAGGAACGGCTTAATAGAACAGAAAAGAAGAAACTAATAATGATAATGATAACACTAATGAAATGACAACAGTAGTAATAAAAGGATTGGAATGTACAAATGATGTGCAGTGCAATTGCTCACCACCCACAGACCAACACCCAGCCAGTCCCCGAGCGGCGATCCCCCACCCCCCACTCCCCAGTTCCTATACTAGATGGGACGTCCCATGGTATGGAATACCCCTTTGGCCAGTTTGGGTCAGGTGCCCTGGCTGTGTCCTGTGGCAACTCCTTGTGCCCCTCCAGCTTTCTCGCTGGCTGGGCATGAGAAGCTGAAAAATCCTTGACTTTAGTCTAAACACTACTGAGCAACAACTGAAAACAGCAGTGTTATCAACATTCTTCTCATACTGAACTCAAAACATAGCACTGTACTAGCTACTAGGAAGACAATTAACTCTATCCCAGCTGAAACTAGGACAGTCTCAGAAGATCATTCTCTAAGTTCACAAAAAAATAATAACAGTCATTGCCCAGTGATGGCAAAAACCACCAGAGAATAACAGTGAAATGAAGATGTGTGAAGATGAACAACAAGCAAGTGTTAAGGAAAGGTCAGTACAGGCTTTCTCATAATATTTTTGCCAAGAAAGAAAATAAGCTGTCTACTCCCCCAGTCCTTAAATCTGATACTACTTGTTCCTAATTCAAACTCCCTCCAGGATATTTGATTCAAACACAGTTGGCACACTGCTGCACTGCCTGAAGCACATCTGCTTTCCAGCTCCCATTCTTCAGATGCCTTCATTGCAAATGAAATTCATTAACAATGGACATTCCAGTTTATAATTTTTTCTGCATAATCCAAGACAATGCTGGCACCTTGCACACTTCTCAAATGAGAAGCTCTCTGTTGTAGGGGTTCCCAGCTCTGCTCAGGTACCATCACCAGGAGACCATATCCGTGTATCCAAAATTTCCCAATTTGGGAATCCCAATTATAATCTATTTCTTTTCTGGGATGTGAGACAATGGGAACCATTTGTGAATCTCTGCAATCTGTGAGTTATAAGGATGTCTACAGAAAAGGCACCCTGCCCTGTTACTTTGGTTTCTACCTCTGGAGGAAGCTTCTTATATCCTGCTTTGTGCTGCTGTAACTGAGATTATTTCACCAGCATGAGTGAGAAGAGTTTCAAAAGCAGGGAAGAATAGACTAAAATAAAGCAGAACAGGGCAGCTGGGAAGTTGTTCATGTGAGAGACAGGGAAAGAGATATATGCAATAAAATAACTATTTATCCACAATAAATATACTTTTAAAACATCAGTTAGAGGTTGTCATTACAGGACTCCTGCATCAGATGTGTTTCAGGCAACTAATAATTATTAAAAACCTGCTTGTTGAGTTACATTACTTTTCATTAAAATGTTCTCACCTATCGGGCATTTAATTAGCATACAATAAATTATCCATTTAAACAGCAATTACTTTCTTTAGTCAAGTGCATTAGAAGCACTTCTTTATGGACTCCTGATTATAATAGATCCAAGAAACTCGCATAACTACAGTGTGTGCACGCATGTACATATATCATCACTGCTAAAGTAATTGCAATTACAGGAGGCCAGTCAGCAAAATGCAAAAGCTGGGCTGAAGTTCTCTGAAAGACTAACAGCTACAAGATCTTTCTTGACGGCACATGGCTGGCCTGTTTTGCTGGAGGAATGAGAATTGAGGGACCAGCCACTGAGGTGCTGGTGAGGGATAAATCGAATATTCTGGATCATATAAAGATATAGCATAAAGGGCAATGGTTATAGCAAATTGACTGGGAAAAAAACAATGAAAGCTCTAGCAAGAGATTTCTAAGCACAATGCCAGTGACTTTTACCTAATCTACATCTACCCATACCTGTGGACTTTTGGAAGAAATAGTGCATACAAACCACCAGCTTCCTGCCAGGACTCTTCCACAGAGTGGTGCATGTGATACCCGTATCTCTGCTCTTGCGGGATGCGAGTCCTTTGACATTATTAAGTTTGTGAGCGGCTGCCATCATCACCCATTTTTTAAATTAGCTCCAAGGGCAGATCCACCCAGCATTAGCTGGGGTGCTTCTGCTGTGAGGAGCTGCCGGGCACACCATGAGGCCAGCATGGGAGATGGCATCCTTGCCCCAGAAGCCTGCCTGCTTGTCGGGGGCACCACTGCACGCTGCCCCAAGTGCCCAAAAGGACCAGGCAAGGGGAGCGGTGCCAGCTGTCCCGTCATTGCTCACCGCACCGTGCCAGCCTCTGGCAAAGGTTGGGAAGCCGAGGGAGGTTGTACCACAGAGACCTGCTGAGCCAAAATTTCACTTTTGCCGTCATATTGTTCTTGTCATCTTCTTCTGCAGCCCTCTATAAAAAAGGGTCAAGTACTTATTTATTAGTTTATAAGGAAAAGCTGAGGCTATAAGTACCTTTATCGATGCCTCTACTCCAAGCTGGAACATTACAGGCTCTCAGCAGGTGTTCTGTTCAAAAGACGTAGAGCAGGAAGCACTTTGAAGCACAGGAGAGTACCAAACGCACGCGAGGAGAAGAGATTACATGAGCAGGGGCAGGCAGATGGCATTACGGGCTGGGGAGGCAGAGGACAGGTGGCAGTGGCAGCCCAGATGAGGCAGGAGTGTCCGAGGACAGCCTCGCCGAACGCGAGAGAAAGGCAGGCAGGCAGGCCACATGCTTGGAATGACTGCGCTGCTCACGGAATGACTGCAGCAGATGCTCTCCCAACAGGCAGGCAAGGGGAGATGGCATGAGAGAGATTTCTTCATCTGTTTTAATGAAAGATGGGTGTGCTAAGGGATGGGAGGAAGCCCCCAGCCCACCGATGGCATGGAGGGGGGACACAGGGAAGCTTAATGGCCCCATGGCAGCACAGTAGGATGCACAGGATCCAGCACAGCTGTTTGCAGGCAGTCTGAGAGACTCCTAACATCTTCACAGGGATGAGCATCATCCTAAGAGGTGGAAAGCTTCTAGTGAGAAGCTAAAGTTGCATTCCTAGAGCACAGTGTCGGGCAGAAAACCTTAACAGCTTGTGTAAGGAACAGTTCAACATACAGTGGAGATGATAAGAAAAAGTCCCCTTAGCTCAGGGGGTCTCACAGAGACCCTCTTTTTTTTTATCCCTTGCCCAAGTTTAAGAAGCTGGTCCTGATGCTCAGAAGACAAAATCAGAATACTTAAACCAGCTTAACATCCACCAGTGCTAGTGAAGTTAAACGTGTTTATACCCCTGTGCCTTGTCCCCATCTCCATCCTCCATGCCTTGAAAGCTAAACTAAGCTCAGTATACACCCTATTTATACATGCAGGGACAGCACATGTCTTATGTCCCCTGCTTTAACCTAACACCCCCCCAGCCTGTCCAGAGCTATCAGTTACCAGTAGCTGAGCACACACATGGCTCTACACTCTCTTATACCTGCGGGGAGCAGGGGTGAAAAAGCAGCTGGTACTAGCTATGCCTAGACTATCCTTCTACCTGCAGATGGGAAGACCCTTTCATCTTAGATAGTTGGCCATGTTTACTTGATGAAGTTGTAAAATTTTATCAGACTAAAACATCCCCCTGGAACAAATGCAAAGTATAGAAGAGTACAATTGCCAAGTGTCATATAAACAATGAACAAACAGATTCGCATGTAAGCAATTTGGTAAAGAAGAGGATTTGGAGATCTATAAAAATAAACAAGCCCAGAACGAGCCGCAGACATAATTAAATCAGTGAAATGAAATATCAAATGCTGGCAGCCCACAAACACTTTGATGATGATGATAATAATAGGAACTCAGTGGATGAAAAGGAAGAGAGAAAATTGGTCCATTAAAAATAATGGTGAACAAAATGAGGACCATGTGATGGAGAGAAGGGCATGTTACACAATAATTTTAAAATTTTGTCTTTTTGTGAAAGCGAGAGACCTTCTAAGGCAGTCATTTCTTCTTCATCAGTGAAGTGTAAAGTGCCAGCCTTGGAAAATTCAACATCTCTAGACAATAAGCCAGACTCTCAGCCAGGCTCTGAATTTGGCACATCTCCTTCACTCACTTTCAAAGAGGTACATTAATTTGAAACAACTGGGGAGCTGGATCAGTATATAAAAATCCAGAATATGGACCATGTACTACAATACCTGTTTATCCACTGAACAAGCAGTTCATGGGCATTTTCCCAGCTGGGAATAAGTATGGATTGAAGTATAAATTTTATTCCCATTATAAATATACTGGGAATAAGTATAAATGTGTATAACATAAATTGGGGATAGAAACAATGTAATTCCTAGCAGGGCCAATTAAAAAATCTGCAAGTCCCAAAATATCAACATTGTATGAAATTTATCCCAGTGAGGTGCATAACTAAATGGAAATATTTGTATGAGGAAGTACAGACCTTTGAAAATCAGTGTTTCATTGAAGACTGATGATGGAGTTAGGCTATCTTGCCTGGCTAACACACATACACATCCTTGGAATACACTGGCTATCACTTCCTGGTATTTATAATATTCCTCTTTCATTTCACCGGCTTTTAGCAGCTGCTTGACACACTGCCCTGGGAAGCAGCTTCAGCATCAGCCGTGGGAGACCACAAGCGGGGCAGGGTGGGAGGGCTTTATCTCAAGGCACCTGCTTGCTATAGCTCTGTGCACACATACGCCTCTCTTAAATCAAGTACCGTGATAATAAAGAGCATGAAAACATGATGTATAAACAACTTTCTAAGTTGACAAGGAATATACATCATTTAACCTGACACTTTGTTTTATTCAGCTCGTCTACCATTTGGGATTTGCTTGGTGTTTCTGATAACACAGAAAGTAAATACAGAAGAGATTCTAGTTTCCCTGCTAACATACTCAAAACGCCATGAGATATCATTGCCAGTGCGCTGGGGTGAGCGCTGTTAAGGGGTCGGGATGGAGATGGACAACTCAGATTGCCATTGTCAGCTGCAGCAGAAAGGCAAAAGGCAAACTCTGACTTCTGCATCCCTGTTCATTTCTGCTCCTGTAACTTTATCCTCCTACTCGCAGCTATTGGTATGTAAATCATGGCATCGTGTCTGACATCTGCAATCGAAATGTCAGCCAGCATGAACTGCTGTTGCTCCTCTGGGCCCAGTGGAGACGCACTGATTGACGCTCATTTAAGATCTGGGGTTAGTGTGCAAGAGGCACCCTCCGCTGTGCTAATTGCCTGTGCAGAGCCTCGTACAATGGAGCATGGAGCTTTGATCCTCGGTTAGGAAGGTACCAACATATTAAAAATGCAAGTAATGTTGATGTATATGATATGTTCTCGTGGAATACTTGAAATCAGCAAAAAGATGAAACAACGTCTGCTTCATCGAAGAATGAAGGGAGCTCTGTGCAAAGCAGCTGTTTAATTATCTAGCACTATGTCATATAACGATTTATACACCGTACTTATAAATCCCAAATCAGCTCAGTGAGAAGAGTTGCTTTTGGGAAGTAAGAAATAGAACTAGCACAGACAAGTCTTGAACTGTCACCTTTAACATTAATAAATTAATAAATAAATAGAATCTAAATAACACCTGCATTTCCTTCCTACCTTCCAAGTAAGATACTCATCCTGAAAACTCCAACACGCAGCATTTTTACTCAAGCTAGTCAAACCAAAGCAGGGCCATCTTTGGGATACAAACTTGCAGTGAACATGTTTATCACAACTTATGAACACTATAGCATTAAACTACCCTTTTCAAAGTTCATAACAGCAATTGCACTAGCTCTGGGTACAAGCTTCTGAAATGATAATAAAAAGACTTGATGAAGCCTGACTCCAGAACGCCCTCATAGTTTTTTAAATAGTCTTTGGTAAAAGGAAGAAAGTGTCATTGATTAATGATCTGAGGAATTTCCAAGAAGAGTTAAGTATTAAGAATCACATATTTTTATAATTTTTCAAAATATTTTCTTAAATGTCAGTGACAGTAAATGGGAAAATAGGTCCATACAGCAGTCTTTATGTGGCTGATGTAAATGCAAGATGGGTATTTTTCGTGTTCTGAAATATTGCATATGGTCAGTTAGGAAAGGTCAGACATTTACCTGATGAAATAGTTTTGTAGAAAATCATGGTCAGGGAGTACAAAATATTTCACATGGAAGATTTCTAGATAGACATACTGTTGTGGGATCCAAACCAGCCAAAAGAGTGTTCTGCATCTCTTTGGCAGACTAGCTGAAAGGACCATCCCAGCAATGCAGCACCACAGGCAGCTCGGGTCTGGTGCCTGGGAATGTTCCTTGGCACCATTTAATTTATTAGTAGGAAAACAGCCTTTGAGTCCAAGAACCATATCACACAGACCTTTGATTTGCCCGGTTATTCATAAACACTTAGAGGCTGCTATTCATCCTGTATTTGACCCAAGGTAGCTGAGAATTGGTCTGGGGGATAAATCACGTAGTAATTTGAAATGCAACTGCTTTTGGCTTCTGTGAAGTCATATGAGCTCACTGAAATGAAGTCTTAACCAGGAGGCTGCAAAGCAACGACCCATCAGAAAGCCTAATGCGTTTCAGTCTCCTTGCAGACTTCCCAGTCTGCCTGAACCAAGACATGTCAGATGCAGAACCAGGTTTACAAAGCTAATGCAGGCTGTGGAGCCAACTACCTCAGCATCATGTTTATCATATTACCCTTAAAAATACCTTCCTGGTTTTGTCTAGTCATGCAGAATCTTGCAGTTTCTACAAATTTGTGGACTACGTTTCCTGTCAGCATGCTGTCTCTGTTGCCCAAATGTATTGCCCCCTAGACCTTGCAGCCTTCTTATTTCAGCCCCTCTGTGCTCTTTTTCTTGTCCTGTTCCCCTCTGCAATTGCTTTTATTCCACTTATTGTAATTTGTATCCCCCTTACCTAAATCCATGTGAAAATAGCGTGGAACTAGTATGTTTGCCTGAAAATATTTGCTACAAATACACCAAGAGGATCATATTCCCTGTTCTGTCTGTTCCCTTGAGGGAACGTACTCATTAATTTGATTTCCAGCTTTCATTTTTTTAAAGGGAACAAATGACAATTATTGTTTACTTTGAAGTGTGTTCTTTAGCACGAATAATTCCCCCAAAGAAACATCTGCTTCGCAGATGAGGTGTGACAGCAGACAATATGCTTCCATATTTTGCATTCATACTTGAATGGCAAGAGCTGGGACTGGGACTGACTGTCCAGCATCACAGTGCAGTCCCAAGACACCAAGATCATTTCTCAAGTGTTTCTTGGCTTTTGGGGGTATTTTGTAGCATTTTCTGGTGTTTTGAAGTGTGGTTGGCCTTGATGCAGTATCTTTGTGCCTCAAGGAGGGCATGTGCATATGCCAGCTAGCAGACATTTCTTGGCCTTTTGGGAGGTGCCTAGCCCCCAAATGACCTGCTTGTATGTCTGGGGACCCTGGACATCAATGTTTTAATGCATTTTGCCTTTAGCTACATTGTGCACTTCCTATTCAGCATGTGAAACAGGTTTCTGCCCGTGCCCAGCAAAGCTTGGCTGGCAGCCCATCGATCCAGCTTGTTAAAGCTACTGTCTGCACACTAGAATGGATTTAAGCAACAGTTGGACCTAGGCCAAAACTTATTGTCTAAATTCAAGTCCATACTTCTCTAGACTTTCAGGCCTTTTAGCATTCTTGGCTGACACTTTCTGAGCTGGCCAGTAGATTCAGACTCTGTTTTCATATCCTTATTGGTACACATAGAGCACTGCAAGATAAAGATCAAATGTAGAAAAAGATCAGGTGTGCTAAACTGTGAGCTCTTTATGAAAGGAATAATCTTTTTCTTTTGAATGTCAAATAGATCAAGTAGTAGTACACAGAACATTCCAGACACATATCAAGAAAAATATCTTATGGAAATGGATATGGAAGAAACAGATTGCCTGGAGGCAGAGTGGTCTCCATCACTGAAGATATCTGAAGACAGGTTAGACAGACAGCTGTCAGGACTGGTGCAGTTATCCCATTTGGAGGAGGACAACTGGATGACCACTTGAGCCTGGAATTTTATGATTTTTTCTTTTCTAGTAGCAGCTCACCCTGTGCTGGCACTGGAGGGAGAAGCTCATACTGGAAACATCTTCCTGCAGAAAACTCCTCATCTTTCCTCCATTCTACTTTACCATAAATCCACTGCTGACCCTTGGAAGCCGATGGTCTCTCATGACTGAATAGATAAGGACGATGTCATCATCTAGTGCAGAAGTGAGATTTGATCTCTAGCACCTTCAACAGACTACCAGCCTCCAAGCCACCCCACCTTCCCATCCCACCCTGTCCCCTGAAAGGTGCCTGGCAGGGGATTACAGTTACAAATTTTGATTTAAAAAAAGAAAAAAAAAAAAAAGAGAAAGAATAGATTACATCTGTCATATGTTCTTTCCTTTCCATTCATAATCTTCCAAAAGAAAGCAATGGGTATTTTACCTTAAATGCTAAGCTGAACTATATGACTGTGAGTACACTACCTTAGACCACCTTTAAGCAAAGTGTTGTAATTGTTGTTAGGAGTTTAGATTCCTTATAAAGCTATTTTCCTTGACATTTGCCAGCACTCCATGTATAACTGTCAGCAACCACAGCACATCTCCAGGACTGTGCAGTATGGGAGCCACCAAGCCCTACAGGCTTTGCTGAGAATATGTGAGAGCTGGAAAGCCCTTGGCTCCCATGGAATTTGAATGGGGATTTGCAACACAATCTGCTTCAGCAGCAAATACTCAACATTTTTTGATTGTTTTAATACTTGTTATTTTTGCTCTCACTGTTACTGAGAAGTGGCTATATTTATGTCCTCTTACATATGAAAACCAGCAACATTTAAAGGTGGAAAGTAAATAAAATGATGCATAGAATATACACAAGCACACTCTTACCCTTTATTAACAAGATGGAAATTGTGCAATAGGAAATATTCCTTATTGCCCGTAAAAGGGTACAAACCTTCCAAATTTTTTTGGCTGCATTCCATTTAATTTTTTTTTGTTTAAGAGATTAGGAAGAAAATCTAAATCCTGCTGGTTTATAAAGTGCTCTACCAATACCAGGAGTTGCGATGCTATTTGAAGTACACATGAACAATTAGAAAGCTGCTGAACAAACATGTAAGAAAATGTTTTCTTTTTAAGGCTCCCCATGATCCACAAAAGCCCATTTTCAACACAAAGCCACCCTTAACTAAGTATTTCAATATAGTCATAGCATTGTTAGAAGGTGTGTCATGGAGCTGGATGTTCTTTATTAAACTATGAAAATGATCCCCTCTCTCAGAAAACACAAGCAGCACAAGAAAAACACAAACCATGTTTACAACCTGATAGAAGAGCACTTTGTGAGACTCATCTTTATGAGATTTTGAAATTCAAATGGCTAAACTGTTGAGCTGTCTGAATATTTGAATTTACAGGCAGATGCTGCAGGAATAGATCCTCATCTCATGTAGCTGGTGTAACTCTACAGACTCTAAAGATACTTACTTAGTTGTTGAATTATTTACTTACTTACATATTAGTTTAAGATCTCAGAACCCGGTGTATAAGGTGACTAGCACTGTTCACATGAAAACTGAGTGAATGTCCTACTGATTTCCCTGGGAACTGAATCAGAAACAACTGACAAACCTCTCTGTCCATAGCCTCATCTCTCTATGAATTCACTGTCCTGACTGCACTTTTCTTGTATTTTGTTAAGCTCATTTTGCATAGGTTAATTTATTTATTTAGTCATTTAGTGGAAGAAGTACACATTCAAAATGGAAATGAAATTACACTGCAAATACTTTGTGTCTTTAACTACATACAAGATGTTTACATGTCATTAAAGCTAGTCCAAATTGCTCACTGATCCATACCCAACAACAAAGACCTGATCCAAGGCTCAGTGAAATCACTGGAAATCTTTCTAACATCTTTTGCAAGGTTCAGATCTGGCTGTGTAGGAACTACGCTATCCCCTGTGTCTTACCACATTTTGATCACAAGAGAAAGAAATGGAAAATCTGAGCTGATCAGAACACATTTGTATAAATATGTACATTTGTATCCATATGTCCTTTTTAAAAACCATATGTTCTTCATTTTTAATCTGTAAGAGGAACTTAACTTTGGGTTTGCTATTCATTTCGATAAAATCTAAGCTGGAAGACTGCAGAGAATTAAATGTTCTTTGAGGACATTTGCAATTGTACAAGAAATAGAGAAACTGCCTTTGCAATGTGACCAAGATCAAGTTTTTGAGACCGTTATAGATAACCTGAGCCAGAACGTCCTCCCAGAACCTAATGGCATCAGAAACTTCTATGACAAAATTTCACTGGGTCTTAGGGGGAAAAAATAGCATTTAAAAATTTAATAGAAAGTACTGGGACACTTTGTGCCTTTAAGCAATCATTTAAAAACAGAAGAAATCTGCATGAGATCAGCAATCACATTTTTACCAGTGATAAATCTAGTAAGGATTAGACCATCTTCCAGGGTGAACTGAACTCAGGGCACTTCTGCCAAGTAATTGTGATAAGGAGCTGCACTTCAGTACTTATACACTCAGTTTATTGTTTTATCTACCCACTACGCAAATATAGCAAGGCTCTGTCACAGAATACGTTGACTGTGACTAAAGGTATGCTCCGCAAAAGGGACAGAAAAGCATCAGAGCCAACTGGATAAAGAACTAGTGTGGACCAGTCTCAAGCTTTATAAATGACAGTACCATAGGAAAACCAGATCTGGGGTAATTCATTTTACCTTTCTGTGTTTCAGTTTTCTGATCTGTAAGACTGAAGATAGTGACACTCATCTCTGCATTGCAGCTCTATGGCTCCTGGATGAGACCTGCCTTGGGACTGGCCAGCTCAGTAAGCAGTAGGAGCAAATGTAAAGGTGTGCATCTGCCTACTGCCTCTGCAAGGGAAACAAGATGCTTGGTCATATTCCTACCACTGAAATATCACAGTCTTTTTAGTGTGAGAGTAATGGATATAGTAGTAAGCAACACAGTGATTTCCCCCCCTCCCCTACACTACATAACCATCAGCTACTTCATTTATAGTATTGAGTTTTGCAGCTCTTTCCGGGTTTATTTGTTCATTCTGTTTCTCCAGAGTGAGGAATATGACTAGTAGCTTTCAAGTATTTCCTGGGGACTGCAACAGTGCTACAATGAACTGTAGACAATCATAAGCTGATTTTAAACCAGTCAGCTCTAGTAACTATCACAGACTAAAGTGGCAAAGGGAGCTCAGCAACTTAATACCAAGCACTTTTTATTTTGTCTTTGTCAGCTTTTGTCACCCACAGTTAACTCCATGCAACCATGCCTTCAATCATCCAACCTAGCTAATTTATAGCACATTGCTGCAATACAGAGATATCCTATGGGAGCTACAGACTAACAATCATTAAAAGTCTCTCACTCATGTTTTAAGCAGAAATGACAACTCTTCTCCCTCTCCCAATCTGCCTAATTCTCTAAGGCTGTGTTTGAAAAATATTTAAGCAAAACTGGTCACTTGGTAAATGGGGCATTCTCAAATTTATGAGGCTGAACCTCAGCTAAAACTGTCCTAGTAGTTTGTTGCCGGCTTTGAATTCATTCTCACAAAGTAAGTTGCTCATGGCAGTGACACATTTGGAAATGTGGTCAGAGCTGACTTATGAAAACTGTTATAAAAGTCTTTACTAATGATTATATGCCACAACTGCTTTTGGCTCTTGTTCCCATAGCATATTTTCAGCAAAATCAAATGTAGACTCCTACAAGCATAAGTTGGAAATCAACCTGCCTCACCGACCCTGGACTTCTCTCAAGTAGGACAGGACTCTGCTGAGACCTCGTGCCTGGAAATGACTGTGGGCAATACTTTCAAAGAACCTTTGGAGAGTTACTCGTATAGTTAGTGTCTCTTAAGAGAGATGAAGTTAATTGCTACAATTGCTTTATTTATGAATTTTAGAATTAATTTTAATCCAGGCTTTTAACAAGTGTTCAAGGCATTTTATTTTATGATTTTCAGGTCTTAAAAATAGATCTTTTTCTCTAGGGCTTAACTCCTGTCACTTTGGTCATGTTACAATCTGAAGTTAATAATACAGTTTGAACAGGTAGTTGGTAGAAGTAATACTTAACAGGTCACAGTAAATCCCAGCAGCACTTACTGAAAAACAAATGATGCAACAAGCAAAGACAAGGCTAGTCAGGTAGATGGAGATGACTTGAGATTAACTTTATTGGAAAGAAAGTGTTTCAGTAGAGTGAAATTGCAGTGCTTTGTAAGACTTAAAGTGCAGTCTATCATAAAAGAGTGAACTGATTTACTATATCACTGCTGGTGAATAGCAGTACAACTTCATGAGGGACCAAATTCTGTCTTCTAGCATCAAAGCTGTAAAAAAAATAATTTTTATATGGCCATTTGCCAGAATTTTCACTATTTTTACTATGTTAAAATTAGAAGAACTAAAAAGATGAAGACTAAAAGAATACCAAAAGGGTGAAATATTTTGCAATTTTGAAGTGTTTGATGTATTGAAGCTTTCCTATCTTTTATTATCCCTGTACTCTGCAGATATCTTCCTTCATTAACAGACTGAAGTAATCAGTCTTTCCAATCAACTCTAATACAAAGCATGCACAGGCATTAACATGCAAGTAAAAAGCGTATGAAAAACTGTTTACATCTGTACCAACTCTCTCTCCAATGGAGTCACCTTTTCTGGAACATCATACACTTGTCTTTCGTGCAATAGCTGGGCATGAACCATCCTCAATCAGCTGAAGTTCAGATCCATACTTGATCTTTGCAGCTAAATTTGCACGCAAAACTCTTAAGCTTCTAGTGCCTCTTAGAGGGGAAAAGTATCTCACCAGCCCCAAAGAATATTGACCCTATCATTTAACAATTACATTCTTTGAGAAACCAGGTGTTCTGGACGTTTTAAACTGTACTGTACATTCAAAAGAAATAAGAAAGGACAATGAGATGAGTAACAGGAATAAAGACAGACAATTATTTGGGAAAGTGCTAACAAAGGTGGCAATGAGCCACCTCAAAGAGGTCTGTGGTGGGATGGGGAACAGGGACTGCTCCAGACAAGGGAAGGAGTAGCAGCCCTGTGGTCAGACAAGGGAGAGGGATGGTGGAAGATGCTGCAGGTCAAGGGAATTTGCCAGTGTCAAGAGGAAATAAGAGCCTGCCTGTGTGTGAGGCAAAACCCTGTAGAGGAGAAGCACTGGGTGGCATTTTTAAGGTGAGAGCAAGGTCTGCGAAACAGATGACAAGATAGGAAGCCATAGAGGACTGAGAATATGCATGTAGAAGGTATGATCAGAGCAGGAAGGAAGATAACTTGAGCTGGGGCAGGCAAAAAGCACAGAGCTGACAACTGGATCTCACTTCATTCAGTGCTTAAAGTTAAATACAAGCTTAAGTGCTTCAATGAACTGAGCCTTCTGGAAGGATAATCTTCTAAGTAACCAGTAAGGAACATTGAACTCCCTTTTATTATATATACACATGATCCCAGAAGGATCAAGAAACTAACATTTCTTTCTGAGACTGATTTTGATCTCCTCTTGAACATTTCAGTGAAATTGTTACAGCTGTCCTGTCCAAGCCACAGAAATGTGGAAGACCAACAAAGTGCCAGGGCATTAATGTGGAAAGGGTTTTAGCAGATGCAGAAATAAGCCCTGACTATCAAAGAAAGGGCTACTTTTGATCATGCCTACTCTCACCCACAGGTAAGCCTCAGAGGCCAAGAATCATGTAGGAAGATGAGATGCTCTTTCACTGCAACTAAATCTTTTAAACCTTTTCTCCTTTTCTTTAATATTTTTCAGACATTATCTTTTGTGTTTCAATAGCCTCGGATGTTGTTTTGAGCATATTGCATCCTGTTCATGTCAGAGCAAGAATGAAAAGAAAGTCACGCAGGAAAGTGATACTGTATAAAACATTAAAAGTGATTCCTAGTCAATTAAATGGTATATAATTAAGATTAGTTTAAAACTTCAGAGATGTAGATTTAAACTCTTGCTCTGCCACAATCTTCCACTGGGCATATTGCTTAAGTAGGAGGCGGAATTTAGCCAAGACAAACATGTACCTCTCAAGCATAGGATGAGAATATATTGCAGGTGGCATAGGACCAGAATCACAGAGGGAGACTGCACAGACACCCTGCACAGGGCGTACGCTGCACTGGTCATGCTGCCCACGCAGACTGGAGGGCTGGTCCTCCGGGGAGATAGCGTAGTGAAATATTGCATTTAGACACTGTTTGTTCACTGGAAATCTTAGAGCACAATCTCTTATAGCATCTCAGGATAGGCTCTTTAATAGCTGCCAGTAACAGGCAAGAACAATATTTCCATTTGCCTTTGCAGCCACAATGTGAATGAGAAGCACATCTCCTCTGTGGTTAGCTTGCAAATCAGCTGCCACTGTCTTTTGCCAATACGAGTGACCCAGTGCCAAACCTGTGAACGTGCTGATTGTTGAGGAATTGTCTTCATTGTGCTTCATGAGCAGGTGACCCTGCTTGGAGCACACCTGCCCCATACACTAACTGTGGTATTTTTGTATTATTTTGAAATAATTCTTTTAATTCTTCCCTTATAGATATCACGCCAATAACCTACTCTCTGCCTGACCTCCAGTCTTAAGCAATTCAATGATTTATTCTAATCCTTTTGCGTCCCCACTGAGGGCACTTATAAATTAACCTCGCACTGTGTTTAGAGTACTTGGGTTGATTTATAAAGATGCCTACAAAATAAATATCCTTGCAGACAGACAAGTTTTTTACGTATTTTCGTATATCAAAGAAATGAATTGTGATGCTTTAGAAAACAGAGCAGTGAAACTCCAATCAAAAGAAATAATGGAGAAAAAAATAAGAGACCCATTTACAAGACAGCTCAGACATGCAAAAGATTTACTTTTGTAGATTAAAAATATAGATGAAACTTTGAGTTCCAGGCTTTCTATTCTGTAAGACCTTGTGATGTTACCACACACAGGGTAATATCTGCTACACACAATATACACATTATTAAAAAGTACTTTTAAATACCTTTCAAGATCTGAGTCTCAATCAGAAAGAGAGAGCTTATTTGTGCATTCAATGGAAGAGCTCACTCAAGTTGGGTAGGTTGATTCTCAGAAAGCCACTATTTTCTGCAAAGATGAAAAAAATAGAGAAATGCCAAAATGAGTATGATTTTTAGAAATATGACTACCATAACATTGCTGAGTTTCTCATGAATGACAGCACTATAGGACTGACATTTCATGTGCTTCCTCAATGTATGCCACATTTCTATTTAGAGCCCTTATAGAAGTTAGTGATGGAGGAAATGATCCAGAAACTATTCCCACTCCCCCACCATTCTTTTCAGGTTTAATATACCAGAGCACAGAATCAAGTGCTAGAAATGAGCTGAAGTGAATAGGATTGCATGGGCAGAATGTCAAAATGTTTTTAATGATTCACTGGCTAACGTTGCATATAGAAGAGGGTTCAAGCTACACCACTCAGATCCACACTCAAATTTCCCCAAAGTTTGAGAATTAGTTTCTGTCAACTCCAACTTACAATGTGCACTCGCTTCCCTGTAATAGACTGCAATATTAATGGGTAAACAACATAATCACCGAAAGCCCCTTCCCTCTAGCTGCATATTACCTTAGCCTCCCAGCCCCCACTTTCTTAATTCGCATATACCCATTGGTAATTTCTTTATACACTGAGTATAAAATCAGCCCCAAACGTAGGTTTTGCATTGTCTGAATGCATTACCCTATCTTGGAGCCACTAATCAGTCTGACACCTGGTTAAACACTAGGAGAAGAAGAGATTTTGATGCCTAAAAGTATAAGGAGGACTTGGACCTCTCCTGTTACTTTTCACTGATGCCCTCTATACTAGGAGGCAGAGGAGAAGTGCAAGGAATTCAGAGCCCAGGCAGCCCTACCTGGGCTATCCATGGGCCAATCCTATCCTGGACTTTAAAAAAAGTGAAGCACATGGATAGCAGTGTGGTAAGTATCCAGCATACTGAAATACATCTGTTCTTGTGTGGCGAATCCATAGTAACCGTTTCCCTCTCTCAGTAGGAGACAGGAGGATTGAGCATTTTTGGAAGTCAAGCAGATGCTTTAAGAAATTTGATCTACATTAGGAGTGAGGGGTGAAAGAGGGAGAGAAATCGGGAGAGAGAAAAGGAGCCATTGCTTGGGTTTGCCTTTGCAGTAACCCCCTGCACAATATCTCCATGACCTAGTTTGCAAAGGTTGGCCTTTCTGAAAGCAATGTAGTCTGAAAGGGCCTACTCACAATGTCACCTTCCTAAAAAGAGGTAAACGCTTACCCCATATGAAGGAAGATCTCACTCTAAACACCAGGACACACAAAGAGAGGTACTGTACGTGCAAGGGCTTGGCTGTGGCTCCCTTTTTAGTTAGGTGCTTTATATGAGACCTCAATGGTATTCAAGATATAGGTGTCTGAGCAGTTGCTTTCTGATGCTGTTTCAGCCTGGCTCATTTTCCAGATTTTGTCTTCCAAAACTGCTCTACAGAAAACTTGAGCTAGGAGGTTTCTATTAAAAGCAACTCTCTTCGCTTCAGTTTAAAGATCTATTACCATTTATTTTGCTAAGAACTCATTTTCTGAGGAATCAGGAAGTCTGCTGTAGCTTGATTTAAGAAAATACTTTTTAAAATAAAGTCCTTATGACAGATAGGATTAAAACACCAAAACACATAAATATTTGAATATTTAAGTAATGAACAATATAACATGTCTTACATTCTTCTCTAATACCAGCTGAACCAGTGGAAGAGATTAAACAGAAACCAGATAGAGATTAAACCAGCAACGAACTCTTTCATCAAAAAAACCATACCAAATAGACATTAATTAGTTTTTTTTATATTGGTGAACCACAAGTTAATTACTGACTTGAAACAATACTTGGTGGATAAAAGCTGTGCTTCCTACTACATCAGTAATACCTAGCAAAAAGATACATAATAATTAAACTTCTAGTTAAAGACTGCTACCTGGATAAGTGTGCCTTCAACTGGTTACTAATATAAAAATTCAGGCACCGTTATTTCTAATTGTTGAAAGCGATCCACAAACAGATTGAGATTTAAGGAAACACGGAAAGAAGCATCCAGAGGCTCACAGAATTGTACTCAGCTTCCAGGGAAGTACCTGCTAACATGGATTCAAACACATGCATGTGTCTGTGTCATGTCTCTACAAATTCTATGCTCATATTTCCCAGATTCCACATTTTACATTGTCCTGAGGAAGCAGAGACCTTATGCATTCCTTAAGCAAACCAAGACACCACTACATGGACCATTATATTCTAAAATATAACTTGTGATACGTGATTAACAGACCATTATTTAGCCATACAGCTTGTCGTAGCCCCAAATACTCCATCATTAGCTATTCCTAATACCAAGACAGCGCATGTTAGACCAAATGTGGGTTTAAATGTGTATAATGCATCTCAGTCCGTGCTTTTAACTTGTAAAGGAATACAGTGGGGGCGTGTTGGAGAAAACATCTCTCTCACACTCCTCAGCAAGGATATACTTGAATGAAGTCCCATTTTGAGAGGGATAGGTAGAAACTCTCCAATGCAAAGAGTGTCTTAAAGCATAACCACTACCTGGTACTTACACAATAACCTAGAAATATTATTCAGTCCTTTATCCTAACTCCACAGATTTGGCGGGATCTGACAGTTTAATTTAATTGTAAGTTGGGTACCTTGGAAAAATAAAAACCCCTCGCTGACTCGCAAGCTTGCAAAATTTATGTTCAAAATAGCTCTAAAGGCTTGTAAGCTCAGGGCAGATATAATTAATGCAGCAAGTTTAGCTGGAGCATCAGAGTGGCTGCATAGATAAGTTGATTGTTTGGGACAAGTGAGCAGCCTGAACATTGGATCTGCAACTGGCTTCCCATGGACGGGCAGCTCCCTCAGCATGCGCAGGCTGCTACACTGGGACACAGAGCTTGTGCAGACTCTTTGGACTAGGGTTCCTGTTGATGTTAAATCGTAATATATTTGTGTATTTGGGACAAGACAAACGTTATTGAATATTTATCCTACTCTGACCCAGGAATATTTAAAAACAGCTGTATGGAACCCATTTCCACAGGAAAATATGGAGACCCCAAATAGAAATTATTCTAAGAGTGATTAAACAGATTCATAGGTCTGTGACTACTACTTAAAAGCTGGGAAAGTCTGTAGCCCAAAAGCTCTACCTGGCATGATTTCCCTGAAAATCTCAACCAATCAACAGAATATCTATATTAAAAACCAGAAGAAAGAATCACACTACAAAAGCCTTGTCTTTTCATACTCATAGCAATTGCTTTTGGCCATCATTAGGGACTATCCAGTACGATGTTGGTCAAAACTCAGTCTGAGACAATACACTAGACACAACATCTGGTTCTGCTCACAGCAACAGAAGACTTTTTTAAACAAATGTTCCAACTCAGAGGAAAACAAACTGAGAGTGAGCCATAGAAAAGTATACATTTAAGACAAAAGGAATCTGGGACAAAGAGATCAAGTAGATTAACACCTTCTGTAAACATACAACATATTTTTCTTTAGAAACCTTCATTAGACTTAAAATTCTGGAGGTCTCATTAATGGTACAAACAAGATGCTGGATAGTAAAAAAGGAACTGTGTATCTCAGTCCTAAACTGACCTGTAGCATGAAATCCCCATCAAACACGTTTTCCCTTCAAGTCTGAATACATCAACAGAAGTATCTAATTTACCATTCCCAACGAAATCAAGGATTTCTTCCAGCCCAATATCGTGTCTCAGGTCATAGCCAGCAGGGAGTACTATGAAGAAATCATCTCTAATCTATACAATAAGTGAGCATTAAGTGAAGAAAATTGGAGAACTGTTTCTTGGGCAAAAAGCTATATTAATTTTTCATTCACTTTAATTGTGATTTTTTTTTCTTTTAAATGTTTCTGTTGCCATCGTAAATGAGTTAGAGACATAAGCATACAGCATTCTTCATTTACGTCCTCACTTTAGCAACTTTCTACATTGTCTCCTTCATACAGCCTGCTCCCTCATTTCATATGTTTTTTATTGTTCTTTTACTTCTGCTTATTCAGCAAACATAATTAAGTGGTCCACAACTGTATGACACCTTTTTCTTAAGGACGCATTCAAAATTGTTGCAAACCCTACGTACAAGCATTTTAAAACGCTTTCTTCCAATTTTCATTGCTTTAGATTTGCCCACCATGTACTTCATCTAGCACCAAAAAAAGATGTATTTCTTCTCTATAGCCTGCAATAACCCGCATCCTCCACACTTAAATTAGTCCAGCCTCAGTAAATTTATCTGTTTTAGAGAGACTGAGTTGTTATCTCTATTCAATGAACAGGCAGCAGGGTATGCATACTAATCCTGTTCCCTACAAAGTATTCATTTTCTAATTTGACCCATTAACAGTATTTCTGTAACTTTTACAGCCTCTGTGTTTTCTCTACAGGGTTGGTTATGGTCTATTATTAAGTTTTTTTCATTAGAACTGAATTCCTAAACTAATAAAAGCTAGGAATTGTCAAAACATTTTATGCTACCACATTTAAAATATAACACCAAAATGTAATTTCCTTCACACTCTTCTTTCCCCAAATGTCATTTCATGCCAGCATAAGCTTTTACCCATAACACTATCAAAATTTAAAACCAAATATGTAAATTCAGAAACTTGAATAATTCAATTAATCCATTCCATAAATATTATTGAGTTTACAAAGGCATTCAAGATTTCAATTATCAGATTTTTTTTAAAAATTAAATAAATCAGAGCATGGAAATCCTTTTTCCACTGTTCACTGCTCCTCTGCTTCAAGTTTCTTCAACATCTCCACATGTTTTCAATGTGCTCTTGCATGTTTGGAAGAGGTCGATGTTAGAATTTCACACAGATCTCCTGGATCTTACTTGATGGCAGAGGTTTTCAGGCTTTCATATTATGTTAGTGTGCCCAGGTGTAAATCCATCTTTCAGTACAAGGTTTTCAGAGTCTTTTCCCCCTCTGGAGACCTTCTGCTTGGCATGCAATTCACATAAACTGTCAGATTTACATTTTAACAACCTACATTAGGATTTATGGGTTTTGATAGACTGTCTGTGAAATGAAGCAGCACAGAATACATAATCATGGGATGGAAGGGACATCCAAAAAATGCCTAGGCCTTTCCCAAATGCAAATCAACTCTATCTAACCATTCCCAATAGAAATCTGTCTGGTCTTTCCTCTAGGAAAAGATCTGTAATTTCTTCCACAGTAATATACTCCACTGTTTCAATATCACTGTAAGACCGTCTTACTATCCAACCTGAATTTCTAACCTAATTTTTTTTAGGGGTAACCCTGAGTAGTACAGATGTACTCACAAGTGTTGGCATTTGATTTCTTCCAAGCACGGCTGTACACTGTGTCTTGGTAGCAGTGTCCATGGGAACATGAGCACCAAGGAAGAGGCTGTAGGATGGTCCTCTGAGGGATTTTGTTCATATGCATCCACACCCACATTAAGGACTCGCTACAATAAATGGAGAACATTTCAAACAAGTAAGAGTGATATGACAGATATTATCTTCAGCAAAGTCACACTTTGATAATACTTCTAAGGCTTTTTATCACCAAAAGAACTTCATCTTCACGGCATAAGAAAAACAACCAACCCTTCAACCATGGGATCGTGAGAAATGAAACATGAAAGAATGACAAGAAGAATGTGAGAAAATGCCTGATCACCAAGAAGCAAGCTGAAGACACAAATAAGCACATCTCAGGGACTCACAGGTATTTACGAGGCAATAGCTTCATACAGTTCAATGTATCATGTACGGTTAGAAATGATAACATTAAACCATGCAGACTTGCTACCTAAAAAGATCTTGCTCCTGAGAAATTTTGTCTAATATCATCCATTTAAGGTGATATATAACATGGGTCACAGCAACAGACAAAGCAGGATGAAGATCACAGCCGTAGTACAGTACATGTATGTAAAAGATGTGCACGGAAAGTAGTGTGATTTTCTGCCAAATCGGGCTTGTCAGTAAAATCCTGCAGCACAGACATGAGGATATCTGGTTGCAAAACGATCCAAGAGTCAGGAAAGACTCAGGCTGCAGGCTTTGACAGCATTAAGTCCTTTTCTGTCTGAGGCTTCCCAAAGCTTAATTTGCTGAGACAACAGGATAACATGGCAACCACTCTAAGAGCCAAAGAAAAAATTAGAACATTGCTTTCTCAGAAGCGTGTGGGGTGCTTCTGTTCTCAGTTAAACAGCCAAAGTAAGTGTAAATATTGCAGCACAAGCCCTTTCCTTGCTGGTGCTGGAAACGATGCTTGCCGAGACTCCCCAGGGCTCCAGCCCACGTAGGTTCCTCTGGGCAGCCAGCTCGTGCTCCCCCTGCTCCCAGTCCTACCTCTACCCACACTCCCGTTTCACAGCCCAGCCACACACATCCAGCCATTCTCTGCACTACCACGTAAGGCCCCAGGTCTGCCAATTCAGCCCTCAGATGGTTAAACTTGAGCTCTTCAGCAGTTCTTTCATTGCTTTTTCCTGCTCTCAATTTCACCATTGCCCAACAACCCCGGAGTCCATGATCCTGAGCCTCACACATATATCTCAGTGTTATCCCTTCCCATCTCCTCCCCCTGCAACAGAATATCCTCATTTTAGCCTACTGAAAACAGGATGAGCCATGCAGTCCTTGAAGCATCAAAGCCCAGACAGCCCAAATGCCCCATCTGCCACCGCTTATCCTGATCTCTGGAGCATCCATCAGCTCTCATTTGTCATCTAACAGCTTTTACAGGGGCAGCACAAAGCCAGGCAGAAACAGGGGCGTCTGACACATCAAAGTTTCCTAGAGAACGTCATCAGGGTGCTAGGCATGTCAGTAAGCATGGCCAACGGAGGAGCAAGTGGGGTCATTGCAGCCTGCAGAGAGCTGGCAGCCAAGGAGCATTGCTCCACAGAGCACAGGAAACTTTGCTACCTTCAAACCACTCGATTGCTGCTTTGACTTGAACTATCAATTAATTTATATAAGGGCACGACTATGTAAATACTTTGCAGCAGGAAACATAGAATACAGCATCTTCCTTTCATGCTGTATTGCTTAGCATTTTAGAGAAGCCAGTGCTCTTTTGGGGGACAGCAAGTGCAAGCTCACACAGGAGCTTGTGTTAGTAGTGCTATGCAGTCTCCAATAATTTAATTGTCTTGTTATCTGTGATGGTGTTTGAGCTACACAAGGTACCTAATAGTGCACAGAGAATGGGAAAAAGAATTTCCCTTGGTAGCAAGTGAAGTCGCTTCACTAACAAAGCACATACTGCAGGAAAAATACTTGAGGCATTCAGATTTTATATTGGTTGGCCCTTGAATGCCAGGCACTACAGGAAAAGCATACATAATCCCCTTCTCTACATCACTTATTCTGATACTTGTTGGGGGTAGAGTTGTTGAGTTACTGAAATAAATAGAAGCACAGAATGTTTAACTACATAGAATAACCAAGACATACAAAGCACTGGCTTTCCCAATCATCTTGATAGTATTAGAAGTATAATTATACAGCTCATCTGTGATGCTGGAATGAGTGAGAATAGCTTAGAAAATTACAAAAGAGAGTCATTGTTTATGGTTAATATAATCCAAATAAAAATTAATGGAATGGTAAGTTGGTCCTGCAGTCCAGGAGGACTTTGTCTAAACACTTACATTGTAATGGTTTACTCCCAGCCCATCTTCTACCTCTTAGGTGGGGAACATCTATGGACAGGCACATGCCCTGCAGTATTCGACATGACATTGTGCAAGTTCTCTCCAAGTGGGGAATCTGAGGGATCTGCTGCAACTGCTTGAATATTTGAATGGCAGAACACGAAATGGGTTGTTTCTTCAGAAGTGCCTTACAGACAATAAACACAATGTCTGGCTTTTTAAAAACAAGTTTTCCAAACATTTTTCCAAGGTTCTTTATATAGGAAGAAGGTTATTTATTCCATATTCTTTGTGCAGTCTGCCAGATAAGCATGATGTCTGACAGCAGAAATAGATCCTTTCAGCAATGATAAATTTATAATGGCATACAAGAGTTTTGACTGCTTGTGAAGTTCCCTAATTAATTCTTATATAGAGTTGCATTGGCAACAAAATTTATGTTTTGAGATAAAATGAAACTCAGTGGAGTTACTGAACACTCTGTTCTTTTTTGCCGATCTTATGTTTAATGTCATGTATTGTTAATCTCTTTGCTTACTAAGGGGGGTAATGTTTATCACTCTGGTGACGCAAACTGGCTTTTATTATTGGAAGGCATAACCCTCAATAAGGCTTACAGCTGCCAAGTGGCTGCACACATTTTGGATATGTCCTGAGGCAGCATACGAAATGTTGTCATTAACCCCCGCCTGGGTCTTACTTCAGGAGAATCACATCTCATGGATTTTCTTTATTCTCCTTGGAAATTGGCCTGGAAAATATTGTGGCCTTGATTTCGCAGCGGATAGAGGTCTAGCAGAGACCGAGTTGTGTGTAATTCCTGATATTACTCTATAAATCAAGACAATGAACACTTGGTCTATAATATTTACAGGATATATGTGACCCAGCTGCACTCTGTAAATAAAAGATCTAACACTGCCCTTCGACAAGGCTGGCTGCAATGATTCCAGTAATGCCTGTACTACACACTGAAAATGCAAATCACCAGGCTTCCAGTTTAAAATCTTAAGAGTTTCTTAAATGAGTATTTTAAGCATTTAACCTGATCTATAGAAATCATGCCTTTCCTAACTTTCTCCTATAAGCCATGAAAATTGCACAGAAAAATGGCATCCCAATCACTTTGCTCAAGATATTAATATCATGCACATTTAGTGGGAATTGTAACCTGCAATGATCAAAGCTATTTTTGGTGCATAGAGATTAATAGCATGACAAGTTTTTAGTGTTCAGTTGTAACACAGAAAAAAAAAGTATCCATGGCCACTAATTCTCAAGAGGATACCAAATGCAAAGACTTAACTCTGCAATGGCAAACATATCAAAGGATGTTGTTGAAAAGGAAATTATCAGACTAGCATGTCCCTGCTGAAGGGCTACAATTCTTCTTTAAGCTTTTAGCAATTTGAGCAGTTTCAACCCCAGCTCCATCAAATTAAAATTTGGAAAACAAATTCTGAACCCGTCAGCAATGCCACGCTTCAGTAAGCATTTTTCTATGGACTACTCCATCTTATTTTTCAAAGTTCAATCTCCTTCCAGCAAAGAGAGTATTTAGTTTAAAATACATAAGCAAACAAAGTTTGCACATCTAAAGTGACTGGGCACTATGGCCTGATTCAAACTACACTGAAATCAGAGACTTCCCATCAACTTTAATGGAGGCACTATCAGACCAGATAGCCCCTCTTCTCTGGCTCCCAGAAACAGTTCTGGGATTTGGGAGACAGCTTGAAGAATGAGAAATACCTCCAAACACAGAGCAGGGGGAGGCAGAGAGGTTCAGAGGAGAAGATGAGCAATTTCTTGATCAGTTTGGGTTTTCCTTTTTATTTTTGATGACTGGATTTAAATGGGATCTGGAAGGGTTTTATCAGAAACTGGTACAGATAAATCTGGAAGTGGTCAGTGCCAGCAACTAACACTGATGGCCCAGGGGAGAGTACGTTAGAGAAAACATGTGGTAATACAGCCCCTAGATACCCACCCAGGGTCCAGCAGTCTGCAGCTAAGCCTCCTTGAACCAGAAATTGTGTTTAAAGGAAAAAAACTTAGCAGGGACCTGTCTAATCCATTTTGAAACACATGTAAAATTTTAGCACCCACAAAGTGTAGGGCAAGAGGTGTAAACTCAGAAAGTTTAAGAGGAGAAAAGTAAATAGCTGAAGTCTCAGAAACATTGTTAAATTACCTCTAACGCTAAATTTAAATGTTCACATTCTCCCCCAAAGTTTTTTTTTTTTTAAATGCAGCAATTTGGTGACTGAAGCAATGAACACAAAGATGAAATCCAGCAGAATGCCAAGTTTCATATAAGGCAATGATGCAAATATCTAGATAACATCCTTTTTATACTATTTTATCCTCATTGCCTATGCTCTTCAGCCTACTTGACCCAACCTACAAAATCTGCCTAAAATATCTGTATACATTTACATATAAAAAGTTAAGGAAGAGCTAATACCAGAAAATCAAAATGACCTGCAGGTGGTACAGTTAATTCCCAAACTGCAGCCTGGGGTTTTTTGGTTTGGCTGGGGGGCTGGGGGGGGCAGATTTCTTTTCTTCTATCAAAAACGTTGATGTCAGTTCTAAAGTTTTTCCACTTTTGTGTGAAAGAAAAACAGAGCTAATAAACTTACATTTCCTATAGGTTTTGCCCTCTATTAATTTATTTTGTCATTTTTGCACCACAGTTATTCCAGTTCCATCTGATTATGATGTCCTCCGATATTTCTAGTCATCTCATGTTCTTCCCCAGCAACAATACTGTCATCTGCTTAGCACAGCCCCTAACTACCAGCCAGGCAAGTGCTGCATTTTCTCTAGATCATTCCAAGCTACATATATACACTGACCAGCTGGATGTACGTGTTTGCTTATTAATTAGTTGGAGAGTGCTCCAAGCCATTTAAATATTGCAAGGCATTAAAAAAAAAATTAAAAAAAAAAAAATCTTTCCCCAAGAAGCCATAATCTTCAGGTAGAAAATAGAGAGAGAGGAGGCAAAGAAAGATGCCTTCGAATGAGGGAGGTGTGGCAATACTTCCCCACTCCATCCCACCAGCAGGAAAGGAAACTTCTCCAGGCAGGGAGAAGGGGAAGGAAACCCCGGAGGCCGCAGGTTGAAATTTGAACGGGCCAATCGAGACGCGCCAGGTACACCGCGGTGACCCTCCTGGCCAATAGGATTAAATGACCACTGGTCAGATTCGACAGGGGTATAAACGGGGTCCCACCGGAGGACACGTTGGAACCAGTCCTCCTGGGAGCAGCGGGGTCTGCAGTGGGGGACTCCCCCAAGGTAACTCCTCGAGGGAGAGAGCCCGCGGCTTTTAGGCGAGTGATACGTGCTTTTTGGAGCCATCGCTTTAAATCTCAGGGGTTCTTAAGTTGGCCGTGTAGTATTAATTCTCTTTACATCATTGAGCCTGCGGTTTTATAAGATGCTACCGGACTTCTAACTAACTTTTGCTGAAGAATAAATCTGAGTTTTAACACCTATTGGATTTGGTTAGTCGTGCATCCGTAACAGGAGGTAATGGAGAGAATCATTAGGTGCCTGATATTGTCATGGGTGGCACTTATCCCTATCTTTTCCTTAGACAAAGGACTGAAGTCCACCACTTTCTTTCACACTCTCCATCAAACTTCTCACTAAAAGGAACAGAAGCATGATGTTCAGTGGGGAAAAAATCTTAGACCCAGTGAAGCCAACTTCAGGTGTCAGACTCATCTCCCACCTTCTAGCTAGTTGCCTGAAACTGAACTTAAGGGATTGAGTGTGTCCATCCACGTGTGTTACCTGCTGAAACACTGAGGTTTCAATAGGTGTGCAGACCAGCAAACTGCTCTTTGCACCTGCTGTACCCTCAAAAGCTATTTTGATAGGGAACACTGGGATACAGTTGCTCCTGTTATGTTCCTATACTACACTGTATAAAATGTGAAAGTTCTCACCAGAGCCTGCAGAGGTTTTGTCATCAGTAATCTTCCTTAGATAATTAATCTAGAAATCTATTTCTACAAGAGTAATAAAACTCTAAAGCAATGGGAACTCTCATAGAACTGACCATACTTGATGCAGTCAGTCCTAAGAGCAGGCAGTGACCAAGCAGAGTTTCTGCACATGGGCCAAACCAGGGTATTGAAGTCATACTGGGTTTTGTAGCTCTGCCACAGCTCCCATTCTTATGAGCTTAAAGGAGGTCTCCTGATTGCAGCATATGTTAGATCTGTTCAGACCATGCCTGCCCAGGGAAGCAGACATTACCTGTACTGCAGTGGTACTTAGGCAAGAGGGATGCACCTCTCTCTCTCAGCACATCTCACATTTCCAGCCTGAGAAAGAAGTCCAGTATCACATGACGCTGGAGAATAAGCCTTCCATGGGGCTTTCTTTGATACCTACACTCTGCTGAAGTCTCTCATTGTACCTCGTGCACAGTGAGGCCAATAACACCTCCTTACTGCAAAGGGGACACGGTATTTCATAAATCTGTTCAAGACTGATTCACCAGTGGTGGTTAAGATGGAAAATGCCCGACACAAACAAATCTGACACCTAGCCACAGAACTCTCCCACTGATGGCAACATGTCCTTGGGAAGTTACTTCAGGCTTGTCCTTCACTTTTCTTGTGCCACAGAAGTAGAATATTACTCACATTTCTTTACAAGGTACATTGAGATCCCTAGATGAAAAACATTTTACAGGTAAGAAGTATAATATGCAGATACACACCTCTACCCGCCATTGTTCATTTATAAACTGAAATGCATTTGCCGTTAACCAGCTTTCTTTGAACTGAGATTGTCCCATTAGTTTTCCTCCCTGCTCAAGACTCGTCGGCAGTGTTTATAATATAAGCACAATTTGAAGGATTTGTCTCATCCTGTTAAGTTGTTTGGGAAATGGGAGTAGAGGAGATGAGACTAACTGAATGGCTATAATGGGGGGAACAGGGTTTGCTTTTCATTGCAGGAGACATAACAGGCATTTGCTTCAATGAAAAAAAACCAACACACAAACCCAGTATAACTATTTCAAATTCTGCTTTCCGTAACAAAGCAGTTACAACATCAAACTGTAAAATATAAGCTCACATTAGTCCTTCTTACAACTCCTAATAGTTTTCTATGACAAGAATGTCAAAAATATAGCCCATGAGCCAGACTGATCCTTCCAAGTACTTTAATCTGGCCTGCAAAATCCACAGAGCATTGTAATCCGGATCTGCCCTGCCAGTCAGCTCCAAGGTCTCTGTACTTGTGCAACTTCACTGACAGTAACACGAGCAAGTGGGAGTGAGGGGAAGATCAGGGTGCATTTGAAACAGGTGAGATTCCCTGGGGAGCAGTGGGGGGGCAGCTTTGCTGTGCTATATAGCAGCCCAGCTTCCTTCTCCATGCAGCTTTACTGTGGAACAACTGACAAGCAAACCATTAAAAAAACCCAACCAAACAAACAAACAAAAAACCAAAAAAAACCCCCTCGAATGCTTTAACAAAACTGCTCACTTGCATCAGGAGCTGTGAAATCTGTGTAAGTCCAGTGCTGCATGAAAAAATATATACCAGCAGAAGCGGCACTATGCAATAACATAATCACTGCGCGAATAAGCATTTCCACCCTTGAACGGGTGTCACTACACAATGTTAATTGCCACTGGTACTTCTCTAAATTAGCCAACTATTAATAGATTGCGGCTGAAGATAGTTCCACTGGAAAAGCTTTAAAAGGAATCCTTGTGCCTACCAGCTATTTAAAGAGTCAGCATTCCCACTTCAGATACCTAAATTTGTGATTTCTCATGTGGTCTCAGCAGATCTAAGACCATGGTACTGCTGAATGGGCAGGCCTGCCCTCCCTCGTCCACACAGGAGGAACCTGCAGAGCATCACCTCTTCCCTTGCACCGGGGTGAGTGACCACTGAAAATGAAGCCAAAGCACAGGGGGTTTTTTCAGCCAGATCATCAATATGCCCTGACCCACTTCAGAATAATGCAGTCACTAAAGCAACATGGATGACAGGATAGGAGTAACAGCCAGCACAGAGCTGTACTGGACTGTTCCCTTCCACAATAGCATGTATAAATACATGCTTAAGTTAACTGGCAAATCTGACTCCAAGTTAGAAGCTGACGTGAGACCATGCACCTATCCCTCCCTAAAGTAACACAGTGTCGATGGATGCAGAACTCAAAACCATCGCTCTCATTGGAGGTCGAGGTTCAGCATGCGCATCTGAAACACAGCAGAAAGTTTCTGCATCTAGCAATGCAATATTTCTACTTCCCCAAGTACTTAAACAACATTATTCAACGTTTCCTCTCCCCTCTCATATAGAGGATGTAAAGCTAGGATTGAAAAGTAAGGCAGAAGTAAGTGAAGTCATCTGACTATCAGCCCTTGATTTCATAAAATACGTCAGAGAGAGTGTGAGTTATAACTAACAACAGTGGTGGGGTTCCCCCCCCCCCCTCAAGAGGCCTCAGGAGACATCATTTGGAGGCGGTTAAAAGAAATAAAATAGGTTGTCTCTCCGTGGGCAAAGTAGGAAAAGTAGGTTTTCATGTGGGGGTGTTGCAAAAAGAACAAAGGCAGAATATCTGCTGAATCACCACAGTCTATCCACTACCCTCAAACAGCTCTAATTCTCCTGAATTTGCAGTACCCAGCAATCAAGCAATAGTGCTGCTGAGAGGAATTTTAACCAACACTATAGCAATCAAACAAAAGCAACTCCACTGCAAACTAGCTCTTCCAGATGACATCTACTGCTATCATTCAGCCCCAAATAAATTTGTTGGCATGCAATAATAATGATGACATGCATCTGCTGAAAGTCAACACACAGGTCTTTCTGCTGATGGAGTCAAATGATTAATTCCACAATAATCACTGTGGGGAGTCACTCGAGAGATATATCAATCAAGAGAAAGCTCCTTGGTCAGCACTTTTAAGAAGATAAAAAATGAATACAAATAATGACCGTGGTCAGGAAAACAACTGTGATGGGGAAAGAAGAAAGCAGAGGGACTAAAGGGAGAGATTTGCCATTGCTTACAAGTAGGTAAAGCTTTAGATTATCAGCCATGCAATGCTCTCTGCAAAGCACCAAGGGATCTCCCAAGTTTCCATCCAGCCTAGCAAACTGAGTTACTCTTTCTACAGGCTTCACAATTGGTACAAAACCCAAGAATGACAAAAATATCCAGTTTATTTAGTTAACTTTCAGGATTAAAAGGAGTGTTTGCATTACAGTATTTAAAGACTTATTTTACCTTCCTCCAGCTATAGAATGGCATGCATCAAGGAGTTTTGTGATTTTTTTTATTTTTTTTTTAAAAAGGATGATACTGGTAATTAATTATCTCCTCCTCTTTGAGAGGAGGAGAAAGTCTTGCACGCACCATGAGCAAGTGCCCACATAGCAAAGTTTACATTTCTTTTAAATAATCACTGCTAATTCCTTGTACCTCGTAAAGGTCTTCATACTGCAAGATGCAAGCTGACTTTAACTTCCATTGACTTCAGGGGGTACATGTTTACACTCAGCATCACACAAGTTCAAAATTTTTAATTACCAAACGGAAAAAACACATATGTACTAGACTGCTTAAAGTAATCATGTGAGAGAATCTCATTCTTGGGAATTACCACATTTAACTATGCAAGGGTGTCAGATTTTTCTTCCTTGCCCCAACTTCCACAGAAGACACGTCTATTCTCAGCTTTGCACTCTTTCATAGCTGTCACCGCTACCTGCGTCCAGCCACATCCATGCGGACATGCAGTTGTTAGTGCTTGCATTTTCCTTGCTGGAATCAGACCTGACATGCAGGCACACTAAGACTAACTTTAACTAAATTGGATAACGAGGGCTAGAATTTCAGCCTAGACTTTATAAGGATGTTCAGGACTTAAATGCAGATTCATTCTTCCAGGTTGAAACATCTAAGCAGAATACCTAATTTAGCAGAATAGTCATTTTGTACTCCCTCAATAGTAAATGCAGATAGGCAGACACCTCCAGAAAATTAGCAGATTGGAGACTGAGTCATACTCTGGGGGTGTTTGTCTCTCCAGCGACATAAAGGAAACCAAGGGTTTCACTCCTAACTGGCACGGCAGCGACTACCTGAGCGATACCTCCAGTTAGGCAGGACAGGCGTAGGCTGCAATGCAGAGGGTTGAGATGAACTCACCCGGCAGCTGGGAGGGGCTGAACTCTCTTCCCAGGATTTAACTGCTGTGGGTATCCAAGATACCAGCATAAGCTTGTCCTGGATAGGTCTGTCCTGACCGGGTGATGCTTTCTCAAAGACACAAACAGCATAAAAAGCGACATTTTCATTACATCCCTGTGCTGGAGTTTGAGACAACGATTAAGCAGACTGTGAAACAGGGAAATTACTTGGTGAGAAATTCTTAATTGTTTTTATTTCCTACCTTCAGCAACACTTACATTTGTTTTCTTAATATTTTAGTTGCCTGCTTTATAGGGTTTTGCAAAAATTATTGTACATGGGAAATGAGGTAGCTATGAGCAGCAATAAGGAAATAGAGCTTTATCTTAAAGTACCAATCCCAACATGGTAGAAGCTGGGGTTTACTGTTCTGTCACATTTGTGAAGAAAAAGTTGAATTATGCTTTTCAGTTCTCCACAGGGAGATTTCCACCAGAGCTGGCCAAGACCCAACCAAAAGCTCAAACACATCTACTCACATTTGTAGTCAGACACACTGCTGAGGGATCCTTGCATCATGGTTTCTGTGGGTTTTGATAACGGTGAAGTGGTAGTATTCACTTGTCCCATTTTCACTTTGTTGTTGTTGTTGTTTAATACAGAAAGCATCTTTTTATGTTACTACAGCAGGGTCATTCCCAACACAGTCATCTGATCACACGTAGATACCACACACAAGGGGAATTTTTAGCAACTAGAAGTCGTGTGGGTGATATGCTATCGATTTTAACGGAGTCAAAAGGCCCCCACTGAATGCTACACCTTACAAAATAGCACCAAGAAAACCTGAGGTAACCAGCAGACCGCCAGGTAAGCACATTATTCCTACTATACCTCCCCTATCCCAGCTCCACCAGGACTCATTTTTTATACCTTCACAGACCTTAGCTCGAAAGAATAACAACCCTCCTAGGAGAATAAAATTGGTTCTCTTCCTAACCATCTTTGTTCAGTACCAAATGCAATATTTTCTTTTCTAGAAGGCAAAAATCAGATAATACTGAGCTTGGTGTCTCTCTTGCACATTTCCCACCTTCCCCCCAGTCATTGTCCAGATGTGTGTGGGCATGTCCAGTAGCCTGTGCCTGCCAGGTATGGACATGCACACAACAGTGTTTTCGTAACAGTTTGAATAAAAATCCTCTTATACTACACAACTGGCAACTTGCCACAGAAGAAGAAAAGCCACTTTTTACAGAAGCTCCTGCTTCTTGTTTAAATGAGCTACCACTAGAGTCACAGAAGTGGTGCAAGTATAGATCACATATAATTAATAATACATCACAAATAATTGGTGATGCAGTAAAACAGTAGCAGAAGTCCAGGGGGATCTGAAGTACTGCTAACAAAGCAATATGCTTTGTGATTCAGCAAGAAGGAATTAATGACTTCAGCCTGAAATAGAAATGTGGTCAGCTGGCATTAAGAAAAGTTTGATCCTACTTTTTGTATAATGGCAAATGCTCTATAAATGCACAAAAACTTCAGTAGTATAAAAGTTTGCTATGTGATTCAGTAGAGAAACTGAAGTTTAAAACTTCTGTGAATTTCACTGAAAATTTTACACATTATTTTGCAAATAGATTCCTAGCTAGTGCCAGGCTTCCATTCACAGAAGCAGTCTAGTCTAACTCAAGACATTTGTAAGAGACCATGGCTGTAAAGCCAATGGAAACCAGAGACAATCATTTACCCTGTATATTGGAACATGGCACCTTTGGCAAGGCTTTTGCATACTATGATGATACAAATAGTAAATAATAATAACAGACCCAGCTTGATTTAAGTAAACTCCATTTTCCTAGATTTTATTCTTCAATAACTAACTGAAGTGTTGCAGTGACAACCTTAATCTTTGAATTTCCAGTTTTGGAAAATTCATAACTATATTAAACACTATTTTCCATTTGGTATTTCCAGAAGATGTATAATAGATTTGTAGCATCATTTAGTAAATAAATTCATTATGTTTTCTTTAAACTGTACTAAGGGGAAGAAGGAACCTTTCTCTATTATTGATTCTTGTGGGCAGTCAAGCATGAAATTTTTGATGTAGTTTTTTTGAGGATTAAAAAGTTGAGCATAAAAATGTATTATTGATTGAGCACTGCAAAGTACAGTATACTGCTCATCCAACTCATATATTATTGATTAAAACACTCAACAGTTCTAACCTTTCACTCAGTCGCTCCAAGGTAATTTTTTTCATGAGGATGTCAAGGTACTGTGCTTGCAGATTGTACTTCCCAGGGAGTTTGGAAAACTCATGGAGCAACTACTGGAGTTGTTTAAAAATGCTTTGTTGATAATCTTAGAGTCCATATGTTCAAAGAAGGGACTAGTTGGGGTGGAAAGACACCTTGCATCTTACTTGCATGTTATGTGGAAGATGTAGCTGATGGAGCACTCAATCCATATTAGCCAACAGAAAGTTCATAATTGGTTAGGCACACAGGTGTCAAACAGGGGTCCACAAATACCAGTCTGCATGCTGAATACAAAAGCAAAATTTGCCTGACTTTGCCACTGCTATGCCTGGAACAAGAATAGAATGAAAAGGGGATTTATGACTCAGGAAGTATCTCCGGGATCAACACCTCAATGGCTTTTCCCAAAGTCTGGAGCACGTTATGCACCAGCAATTTGTCAGAGCTGAAATTGAAAGTATGATCGTCACAAATGAGGTCAGATCCTGTGGTTGTCTCCACATTGCTGGATTCTTGCACCTCACGGATTTGTCTTCTAAGCCATGGTTAGATTTACCCAATCTGCATTTATCTCTTTTACAGAAGTACTTAAAATAAAGTATATATATTTATTACATTTGGTACAAGTAGATGAAATACTGGATGATGAAATTTAAAACATAGAGTTACTAAAACGAATCTCTTCCTGAACTGGTCTGAGGCTTAGAAGAGGAAGTGGACAGGAACATGACCTTTCTGTCCTGTGATCTGTAAGCAGGAAAAGCATCTTCTATCCGTAGAAAATCAGTGGAGATATATTTAACAAAAACTCCTTTCCACAATGATTAACACCTTACTCACAGAAATCCTATTGGAATATTCTAGTCTGCTGTCATAATAAAAATCTAGCTCTACATACAGGCAGAAGTGACAAAAATAGTATCACCAGGGTGATGGCTACTTGATGGATTTCACAGAATGATTAATCCAATGAAAAAAACTGAACATTGCAGAATTGATGAAGAAGTCTCTTTCTTGAGAGTATCAATTCACAAATGTCTCTAAATAACACAGGCTAGCAGCCCACTCACAGAAAGACCATAGAATATTTGTCATCGTGTATTTCATGAATGATGTGAGAATTTAAAATAAACTGAAAACTATTCTTTTCAACTCCATGGCCTTAGTAAGAATTCAAAGATAGGTCTATCACAAAAAAAACAAGTTAGAAATCCTTAAAATGCAACTTTAAAAATGTCTTTTGTCTACATTTGGCATCATGACTTTTATGCTGGTGGAACAATGCCAAGATGAAAAACCAGGAAAAAAACAATTTCCCAGGTACCAGGCCAGCACCACAAATCCTCTCGTCACAGACTCGTCAGCAGGGCTTGACTTGCGTGGATTGCTTTGCCATTCAGAAAAGATTGCTATTTGGCCCTGTATCTGAGTAAACTACTCTGCAGATATACTATAAAGTAAAATTAGAAATTTCATTGAAGTTAATCTGCTCCATGGCCTGGCTACAGAACTACCACGACCAATTGCACATCTGGTAATGATTTGGATTGCGTGCTCTGGCATTCAGTCATCCTTCCTCTCCGCTCAGCACTGGTGAGGCACATCTGGAGTTCTGGGCCCTTTTCTGGGCTTCTCAGTATGAGAGACATGGACATACTGGAGTGAGTCCAGCAAAGGACCTCAAAGGTAATTAAGGGAGTGCAGCATCTCTCATATGAGGAAAGTCTGAGAGAGCTGGAACGGCTCAGCCTGGAGAAGAGAAGGGTCAAGAGGGTCTCGTTAATGTGCGTAACGAACTGATGTGAGAGCATAAACATGAATGAACCAGACTCTGCTTGATAGTGCCCAGTGAGAGGACAAGAAGCAACAGGCACAAACTGAAACACAGCAGGATCTGTTTGAACATGAGAAAAACCTTTTCACTGTGAAGGTTATCAAAGACTGGAATGGGTTGCCCAGAGAGGTTGTGGAGTCTCCATCCTTGGAGATACTCAGAACCTGACTGGACCTTGCCCCGAGCAGCCTGCCCTAGCCATCCCTAGACAATCTTCCAAGATCCCTTCCAGCCTCAAACATTTTGTTATCCTGTGGTTTCAAAGTTCAAGCAAGCAGCACTGAAGATGCTGAGGCAGGCAGAATGGAAGGAGAGGGGCAAGAGGAACATCAGACAATGAAAATAAAACAAGCAAGGGCAGGGCAGCTGTACTGCTGCAGCAAACAGAGCAGATGCAAGCTCTGAAAGATTAACCAGCTCCTGGAGCAGCACATTAATATCTATACTGACCAATCTGCAATTCCTCCTTGCTTCAAGGACCAGGTACCCAAAGACCTATGTTCCCTTAGACTCCATGTTTCTAGACATGCCTGGAGAGGCAGTGGAGACACCTGAAGAGAGAACACGGTAATCCAAGGAGGGGGGAACCCTCCTGCCTACTGCATTCGTAGTTCTGATGCAGTTAAGCACTGCGTGCAGAAGCACCAAGGAGGTTACTGTCTCATCCAGCCAGTTATCACTTCTCTTTTTCCACCTCTCAAGTTTTCATTTCTCTTTGCCCAAAATGATGCTTAAAGAACCCGTCTGTGTCCCGCTCAGAAGCACGCCCTTGCACTGCCACAAGGGATGTACGTCACCGCTGCTGCTGGGCTTTGACCAAGTACCTATTTTAAAGTCAGGAGGGAATTTTGCCAACCAGCAATCAGGACTGCCTTTTCACCCCTCCGCTTCTCACGCATCAGAGAGGCACTGCTATGTTAGCAGCAGTGGGATAGTGCAGGTTGCCATAAGACAGGCAAGAAAATCGCTGCTCACTGCTTGCGGCCTGATGTGGTGGAAACCAGAATGGGATGACTGCCAGAGACAGGCAGTAGTGGGGCTGCTCTGGCAGCTGTAGGAAGAGGGAGACCTGAGGCGTTTCCATAAGGAGATTTACTTACTCCAGTTACTTCTGCGTTCCAAGCCCCTTACACACACAGGGAGGCAGCAGGGGAAGAGCAGAGAATCAGTCTCGCACAAATTGCTGAAATTAGCTTTTAACCTCACTGGAACTAACTGAATTGCTGGGCTCAGAGTGTGGATATAAAATGCCTGTGTAAAAACAAGGATATGTAACTAGAATGGCAGGACATGTGTATGCCCCATCTGCCAGGTGGCTGTTCCCCCTGCTCAGTTCCAGACGAGCTACAGGGAAATGAGAGCTGCGTGCAAGTGGATAAACTGGGACTGGGTAGCCATACAACGGCATTGTAAGTGCATCTCCAAACTAAAGGAAAACTTCAGTGAGACATGGATTGAGACAACAAACAAAACTACCTACAGCATTATTTCCTGTAGTGAGCTCAGACCATCCTCCCACTCCCTTTCGTCTCAGCCTTAGTAAAGAGATGTCAGATTTACAGGATCATCTCTCCTGCCTCTGCATCAGTGAAACTGTACTAGATTTTGCAAGTGAATCTCCCAGATAAGAAATGCAAATCAGTTTGTCTCTTTTTCTTCATTGTGCCAGTACCCAAAATATGTTCTCTGGGATGAAGCAAAGGATTGGCAGGCTGCACGAAGGCTGCAGGGGAGGAGGGAGGAGGCAGAAAGGGTGAAATAAGGGGTAAAGGGAAGAATCTGCAAACCCAAAGCAGTTTCCGGGAATGAACAGTGCTTCATTTCTTCGCAACATCTTGGAATGGAGATGAAAAAGCAACTGCTGGGTGAGCACTGACAGCAACATAAAGCAGCAGCCACCACCTGAAATACCCAGGTGGCATCTGTACTGCTCTTAGTTTATTTTTCAATGGTAAAATCTCCTCTTTGTGATTCATTACTGTTGATCCCTCTTTGTGATTCATTACTGTTGTTTGAAGAAGTATTTTCACTCTAACAGTTACCAAGGAAATCTTCCACAAGAAGAAAGATAACAGGATCCATAGGAGAAGCAGAGCAAGGAGATTCAAATACACTTCCAGATTTTTTGTTCTAAATATATAAACAAATATATAAACAAACAAACAAAACCCCACAAACAACAACAACAACAACAAAAACCCAAACAACTTATCTTCTCTGAAACAGTTTGTGCTTCCTGCTCATTTGTCTTGCAGGACACCTTTCTCTTACTGAAGGTGCTTAGTGGCTCCAGACATCTCAAAAATCAAATGTGATGCACTGGCCCGGAGCACCGCTTTGCTTGTTATGCAGTCTGGTATGGCCAAAGAAACGACATCACCTAACACAAACTAAGAACTCAGCTAAACAAGGTTAGAGTGCTGCTTAAGTTGAACCACAAAAGGCACCTGTAATCTTCTCTTCACCATCCCTTTCTTCTGGAACAAACCAGAACCAGGTGAGATCCTAAAAGCCTTATTTATTTTCAGTTATTCACTGCTGTTGTACTGTGGCATTGAGAATTACCAGTCCAGGGGGTTGTTTCATTACAACCTTGTTAAATACTTATACAAGAGAAACAATACAGCTCAAATCGAATAACAAAAACATATTGGAACAGTTTTGATCATCATGAAAAGTAATAGGCAAAGGTTTTATCTTAGAAGAGAAGGAAGGTAATGGGGTAGTTTTCAGTTTGCAGTGTATAAAGTTCCCATGCATAACTTACCTTTTCCTTTCTTTTACTTTCTGTGAGAATCTCTATAGCTTCTCCCTATTCTGGAAAGCTATGCTGTGAGGACATGACAGAAACTCCCAGTAAAACATGAAGCACACACAAGCATCTTAGAAATTATTGCTAGAAAAATAGAGGTATAAAACAGTTTTTAGCATCCTCTCCTTCTTTAAGCAAAATGAAATCCACAGATTTCTCATTGGCATGAGCCTGCACAGTATGCAGCAGGAATGGTGATTTTTATCCACTTATGAAAGCAGATTTATATCTACAGTCACAACAGAGGCTTGTCATATTAAAGCTGTCACTTTTTCCACCTCCCCACCCTTCCCAAATATCTGGTTTAGGGAACGGGTCAGAATCCTGGGTCAGCCTGACTGCCTTAGTCTGCATTTCTAACCGGCTTCCCGTCATATCTAAATGCTTGGTGCTCATAACTTGCATGAAAACAACCAGAACTACGTAGAGCAGCATTAGCATCCCAACTGCCTTGATGCGGTACATAACACTGGGGTTAAGACAAAGTATATATATCAGCCAGAGACAAAACTACAGTGATAAGTTGGCTTGCTTCTATCCCCTGCTGCAACTTTGGGGAAAGTCTAAATACCAGAGGAATCTTTTATTTCCCAGCATAAAATACCTGTGTGAAGTTTTACCGGCTACTGACAACCGCCCTACGGGTTCGGAAGGGCCAGGAGCACTGCAGACAGTGGCAGCCTGGGCAGGGCGAAGACAGCAAAGGTAATGGACTGATCTGGTGAGATCTGCCTTCAGCTGCCAGCACCCAAACGTATGAGCAACACAATACTCTGAAAGACCATGAGCGTTAAACATGATCTACCCTTGCACTTACTGGCAAATTCATTATATGACTCCTCCAGCCCAATTAAACAGCAGCTGCTGATTGATTTGCATGCACCATCATTCAGTCCATGATTACTGCTGACATGACATGAGCTGTATAAAAGGCTCTTTCAGAAAAGGATTGTGTAAGCTGAATAAAGGCAGTTGGCTTTTATTCTAAAGAAAATGCTGTGCATCAAGTCTATTAGATTTGCATTGCACAAGAATTACTCCAAATAACGGCTGAATCTTTAATGCTGCTACGGAAAAAAAAATATTTCTCTACCAAACAGGAAGGTAAGGCCAAGTGAGAGGGTAATAGAGATTTATTTTTATTAATCAGGATTCAGAGGGCAAACCACAGGTTTTACTAAAATGCTGCTTATTAAAATAATTTTCCAATCAAACAGTTCATTGTATTTACTCAGCATTGCAAAGGTGCCTGCTAGGTCAGCTCAGCCTGGGAGAGAGGTACTTTTAAATGATAACTAGTCCAGGCTGTCAAAAAAAGCTTTGCACCTAATCTAACATCTTTTGAAATAAAAGGGTACAATCCTGAGCCCACTGAAGTGGATAGCAAAACTATTAGCCATGCTGGGCCAGGATTTTCATCTGTTTTTAAACACTATGGTAAGCAAATACTCCTGTTGGATACAGAGTACTCCAGAGAAGCAGTAAGAATGGGCACAGCTCGTGCTCGCAGCTCCACAGCACAACATGCAGTGGAGACAGATCCAAACCCTAAGCAAGGAAAAAGTGAACCACAATACAAAATGGTTAGCTTTTAAGCAGTCAAATTAAATAATGCAGATTTAGGGCTAATTTGGCAACATCCTTAGACTGTAAAAGCCCATCTGGGAGCTTTGAATTTGGAAGGGTTCTTGATACAGTTTATAGGCAAGAGAGAGAGATAAAAATCTTAATGACTTAAACTGACCTTTTGGATGGGCAACATCACTAAACAACTAAACAAAGGAAAATTCTCACAGTTATATTAAATACTACTGTGGAATTAACAGTGATTTTTCTGCAGATACCCAAGTTAAAACAAAGTGTACCCCAAAAGGGTGGACACAGACATTTGCCATGTGCCTGCTGAGATGTACTCTTAAATACATGAGGTGAGACTGAAGGTGAAGGAATAGGAGAGAAGCCACTGCAGTCAATTCACTTCTGACAAAAGCCAAGTAAGAAGCAAAAAAAAAAAAAAAGACACCCTCTTCAGAAGTGCCCAAATAAGCCACCTACAACAGAGGCAGCTTGCAAAATATTAGTCTGATTTTTGGCTGCATGTTTTGCTGTAGTCTCCACCCAAAAACCCATGAGAGCATGGGCATTCAGGATGAAATGGAAGAAAAAAAGGATAGAGTCAATATTTTAACGTGGTATTTTAATTTTAAGCCAGTGCTCCAAACAGACACAAATCTCAACCAACTCTAAATGCTTAAAAATCAGCATACATTTAGCCTAAACAAACTAATCACTGTCAGGGATTAATTGGGATGAATTGCCTTCAGGAAATGCTTGTCTGACTCCACTGACTGGAGAAATACTCTATAATAAATCCTTATGTTTTAAACAAATTGTCTTCAGAGTTATACTGGCACAGCCTGTTGGGGAAGGAAACCAGCAGCCACTGTCAGCACTGCCATCAGGACAAGCATCAGCAGATCTATGGCCTCACATAAGCCAGTACAAACAGTATCAAGAGGAAACAGGTTCTGATATTATAGCTCCTCAAGGCCACTCGTGGCAAGATTTGGCACAGAACTATCAGCCAGTTTTATCAACGGGGGAAATGAGGTATCGACTATGAGAAGGCTGATACGGTGCTGGTAGAGAAGTGAGCCTCCTGACCACCAGCCCACTGTCCTAGTTGTAATTTTTATAGGATAGCCTAAGAAACAAAAAATAAACCAAACCAAACCCAAGGACATGCAAATCTTTAAATTACCATCAAATCAGCAGTGGCATTTAAAATAAAAAACCACAGGATTTCCTGTGTTCTCTTCTCCCCGGTCTTTTAATTATTCATACCTAACATCAGAGAATAGGGAGAGCTAAACATTCAGAAGCTGAAAAGGTCAACAGGGACAGTAGCCTGCAGGAAAATTAAAGGGATTTCTTGCTCTCCTTCAGCTGGAAATACAGACTCTGGGACCCCATCCAACAGGAAGGACATCTGGGCAAAAGAGAATGGGCATATGGATTGATCTATGCCAGAATGGGCACTGCCAGCAATGAAAAACAGCTAAAGAGAAAGCAGAAGAGCATGAACTGGTTTGTTACTGTCCATAGAGATATATGCCAGGAGACTTGGTTTTTTTCAGTTGTCTCTCTCTTATCCAACATTGTAAGCATGGGAACACAGGTACTTTTTGGCAGATTGGCACACACAGGAGGCTTATGGTTCAAAGGGTCTTTATACCTTCAGCATCAGTGAGCTCAGAAAACCCAAGGAAAGCAAAGTGGGGACATCCAGCATAGTGGGCTTGAGCTTGACTGCCCTTCCAGAACTCACCAAATTAAACAGAACCAGAATTAAGACAGTATTCCTAGCAGTTCAATCTTTTCACTCTTCCCTTTTTGCCTATTTTTCCTTTTCTAAAAGGAAAAATTCTTAACTTGGAAGAAAATAAGCCCTTGTTTAATGCTCAACACACTGCTACCCACACTGCTAACACATGCCACCTCCTGCACCCTCCTGAGAGTCTGTTTCACAATTCAGACAAGTGTCTGCTGGCAATCCTGGCACTCACAAAATCATGAGTCAGGCATTAAAATCTATCAGATTTTTAATACTATATATTAATGGATTTCTACTTGCCATTTGGATATGGATTTATTTTATTTCAGCTGTTAAGCTCCTTAGAAAACATACCTTCGAGCTCATCACCTTAAATAGGAGGTGGAAAACCAACCAACCATTTGGTATCAAGATTGGCCAGACTAGGAAAGGACCCATAAGACTTAATAAAAATCATAGCAGTGGGCCATGATGGTTCCTTAGTGCAAGGGGTGCTCGATCATTCCTAGCAGTTAGGCAGCTTCAGGCCTAACTTACAACCTTTTTGAGGTTGTAATGTGCCTGTGCCTTTTGCCAAAGGACTTTCCTGCCTATCTCAACATTAAGATAATGAAAAATTATATGTAGCCCATCAATTACTTATGCATTCTCTATTAATATTTCAAGGTTTGTGTGCATAAATAAACCAAATTAATTAGAAACTTGCAATCTTTTTTTTTCCCCTCAATATTTTCCTTTGACACCAGTCCTACTTAGAGACCCTCACATGCAGATCTTTATTTGTCTGCCATAAATCATTCAATGTGATGTTTCAGCAAGTAGAACAGCTTTCTCCTTACATCCCGTAGTATCAAATACACACGTTGAGAAATCAGCCATAGATGTTTGGCTTGGTAGAGCTGCCAGTGCAGTACCTGAGCTTTGGCAGGAAAAATTCATCACTCTGTCACCAGCACCCAGAACAAGCCCAAGAGTCATTCTAGTTATAGTAGATACCACGATAGGAAGCAGACGCAAAGCTGTGACAGTAGGACACTGGCACCTCTTTGGTAATTATGTACATCTATCTGGTACCTGGCATCTTTCATATATACACAGCTCACCACTATTTGATTCACAAAGACATAATTAGAGCATAATCAACTAGCAAAGAAAGAGCCAAATGAGTCACACAAGTGAAGGCATTTATGTTACTACCTTCTCTCTGCACTAACTATATATCTGCCTGTTTCTTTTTTTATTCTCGAAATCGTTTTTATTCCCTTACTTTATTTCTCGCTCCCCCATGCTCAATTTTTTCTTCTAATTTTCTCCTTTTTCTCTTTTTACATCCTCTATCTGTAATTATCAGTGCTCGATGCCTTCATACAGATCAGTAAAGCCATGCATAGCACACTCACTGTGCTCCAAGTCAAGTTGATAGGATTTGTTTGGACCCAGTACCTACTCCATAATTCTCCTCCACCCCAGGACTTGTATTTTGTCCCCATAAGCCTACTGGGAATTACTTTAGAGCTCTTCTCTAGGCTTTACACACATCATGTGGTCTGTTCCCATACAGCCTTATGCAGCACAGAAATAAAGTTACTGTTGTTTCAGCATGAACTTCCAGTCCTCTTTCTATCTCTGTTTTGATAAGCCTTAGCCACTGAGGGCCCTGTCCCAGTCCTTAGAAAGCTCCTCCCTTGGGTTATCAGTTGCTGCTTCTTCCCATTTTCTTTTTCTCCAGCAGCTGAGTATCTCTAGCTCTTTCCATTTCCTTTTAGCATCTTTAGTTATCCTACCGATTCAGGTAGGAACAAGACTCTTTTCCTTCTCATTTCCATTTATTTACACCCTTCAAACCACTCTAGAAGACCCCTTTTCTGGCAGGTCACCTTTGCTGGGGAGCAGCAGGCACGTCAAGGACAACCCCATACCACCCGGCACAGTCCCTGCAGTACCCGAATGAGTTGACAGAGCAGGGCCAGCAACAGTTCCACCCTCAGCAGACGCAGGAAGGGAACGAGCCAGATCTCAGGTCAATCCGGGAAACCAAAACAGCAACTCAAGAGACCAGGCTGATGACAGGAACACCACAGCAGAGCTCTGACCAAGCCCTGAGCTCAGCTGGAGCACCCGGGCCATAAGTAGGGAACTGCTAGGGGCAATTAAAGCCTGTTAGTGCCCTCATGGCTCTGACAATCTCCTCCCCATTTACAAAGTAACCAAAGTCTTTTTGAAGTTGTTTCTAACATTATATATGATCAAGTACCATACCCATTGCACAGTGACAATATGCATGGCAGTGACGCCTCTGAGTTATGCAGCTTGGGAAGAATTCATTTCTAAATTACAACCATTGATCACCAGCTTAATGTTTTCTATTGAAAATTTAATCAATAAAAGGGGGAAGTACAAAGTTTTATTAAATTGGGTCAATAAAGGCAAACATCAAGAGTTTCATTAAATTCTCTGCAAAAAGTGACATTTTTTAGAATATTATCTTTTCAGAAGGTTTGCCAAACAATTATTCTTTTTGACAACACACTTCAAAAGATGCGTTACAGAAATGACAGTGCTTTATTATACCACTCTTTGAAGAGAATATAAGTAGTCCTCTCTGGTGAGCCTTCTGACTGAGAGTATGTAAATTGCAAAGTATATAGACTATCTTCATGAGCATTCAGCCTACAGAAATGCCTATCCGTGCTTATTTTTTTTTCTTGCATAGGCTTTCACTGGGGCAACTGACTGAGGAGAGCCAGAGATGCCAGCCTTTCGAGCTAGAATGCTGAGTAGTGCAGTTCTTACATCTCTAAGAGCTTGTTGGTGTCAGTGTGTTAGTCTATAGCTCTGGACAATTGCTATTAAATTAGAATGAACTATCTAGTCTATCATCCTTTTTTGAAATTTATTAAATAATATCTCCATTTTTAGGCCATAAAAGTTAATATTACAATTAACTTTTCAACAAAAAAATGTGAATCCACTACAAGGGGAAAAAATATGCCTAGGTATTTCTCAAGCCTTACTCCTTTTTGCTATTCGTCTTCTTTTCTGCTTGCAGGCTTATTCTTTGACATCCAGAGGAGAGTTCTCCCTTTTTTTCCCATTTGTGCCCCTGAAATACCATTAACTTCTTCCTTCTTTGTAAATGAACTCAGTCCATGCTCCTTAACTCAATAGCTCAATGCTCAATAACTCCATGCTCCTTGTCTTTTAGCCTGTTCCCACCAACTGCAAACTTCTCTACCATGATTTTCCCCTTCTTTCCCCAAAGTGATACTTCTTTCCTAACCAATCTTCCACAACTCTCCCTTTCCTCCCCCTCATATCCCCTGTCTTCCCTCTCACTTTTTTTCTCTCTCTTATGTACTCTTCCCTACTGCACCCCTGGAGAGACATCCGCTCCCTCTGACATCTTTCCCAGAGGGAAATCTATGGTAGTATGCATGTAGAAGAGTTGTTAACCATACTTTTCTCCATTAGAAAGACTAAAAATACAGACTAAAATCTTGTAAGATAGAGCATACAGATTTGTTTATCAGTAGAAATTATTTTTATCCCAAAAGATTTGGTCATTCTCTGCAGAAAAATGCTCTGCAGTCCTCACATTCAGGATATGTCAGTGTTTAATAACACTGCAAAGGAATGAATCTGAGATGAAGTTTTAATGGTTCTCTGCAGATTTTAGCAGTTTCCAGCTAGAATAATTGCATAAATGGAGTTATGAAAGGGAAATGCAGAGTTTATAACTTTGCAGGAGAAAGATATTTTTTAACTTGTAAACATTCATCCTAAGGCCCTCCACATTCATTTGCTTCATTTTCTTTCCAGGTAATTTACATCCATGTAGTTTTATACTCTACCTTCAAAATATTTTGTTGATATTATGTTGACTTTGCCTGAGTACAAATAAGGTGAGTGTGATGCACAATTATAACTCTGCCCTTTGCCTGAGCTAGGAGACTGAAATGTAAGGACCAAAAATCAGTGTAGAAAGATACTGGATGTAACTACACTGGGTAATTATTTTAAATTATTGTTCCCTTTTTCAGGCACTTCATGGGGAAATTGATAAGAAAAATAGGGTGTTAAGTAGGATGTTTCTCTTATGGTGCTGAGTGTGCAGGCATCCATGTGATTCACAATCAGTTGCATATTTTTGAATTCCTTCTTTTCCTCTCACAAGCACAGCTGCATCCCGCCTGAGACCGCAGCTTCTCCAGGACAGTGCATTAAGCAAGAGGGTATAAACAGAACTCACAGAAGAGTTTCTTCTAACCTGTATCTCTGCAAGATTCCCGATTTGTTAAATCAAAAGGGAAAAACAGAGCCACCACCACATCAAAATATTTCTTAAAACATATGCTCCCTCAAGATTTTGATTATTTGGCCATGAACATCAGTGTCAAGTGGGGAAGTAGATATTTTAAAAACAGAATTGGAGAGAATCCATCTAAGGAAAAGAGGTCTGCCAGTTAAATACAGAATGTATTTGACTAAGTATCATTAATGTCTTTATAGCCTTCTGTTTAAATATCAATAGCCAGGGTTGCCTTTGCCCACAAGTAAAAAACTGAGAAAGTTGCATAGATGTCGTAATGTACATTTTCAGAGTTCATTAAACATGAATGAGAAAGGAAATGTCTGAAAAAAACTTCTCAAGCATTCTAGAAATTAATTTACTAGGATTTATACTGCCAGAGCAGTAAACCATTGAAATTAACTACCACATGGATTATCCCAGTGTAACTTCTTAAATGATAATTCAGTTAGGGCAACTGCAACTATCAGAAAATGCAAATTCTCATCGGGTTCACTTTTTTAGCTACTTTCTCCGACTACTAGTAGACCTGTTATGCATGCTAACAACATTCAGTCCTTTGTAGGCAGCAAAGGTCTTGTATCCAGTGTGCAGGATTATGCAATATAACTCAAATGAAGGATCTCAAAGTTACTGAAGTTCCCCAATGTCTTTCAAAGCCAACCCCCACACCCTTTAGCTTCTGACGTGGTTCCTGTTTAATCCTCTGCACTCCTCCAGAGGGAAAAAATTGCAAATTCGAAGCAGGCCATTTTCAGTGCATGGTCTAAGTGATCATGGTTTGTTAAGAATTGTTAATTCCTGCTGCTGAAGCAGAGTGAGTCCCTGTGATGTGATGAATGCTCTCCCAAAGAGCTCATGTGTGGTAAGGCACCAGCTCCCTGGGTGCCAACACACTGTCCCATGCAGCTGATAACCAGGACCCCTGTCACAGACGTTCCCGTCAACGGCAGCACTATTACAAGCTGCTTCTGTCGCCTTCCCCGTCTCTAGCCCCCGATTCCTGTCCCAGCCCACGCAAGTACGATTCAATGAGCCAGATCAGGCTTATTTTTATCCTGGATCCGTTCCCCAGCTTCATTCACCACGCAGTCCTGCAAATGGCCGTCCTGGCAGAGCACAGCAGCTAGAGCAGGGGTCAGGGTTGGGACCAGGTTGGTGCCTGTGCCAGCACCACCGCCAGCCCAGCACAGGCTCCGCTGCGCTGCAGCTGGCTGCCCAGAGCTGATGGGAGGCACACGGGAAGCCTGATCCCCTTGAGATGTTCCTTGAGTTTCCTGCTGTAGCTGCCTCTGCCCCAAAGATGTTGGTGGCCGCTAGAGAGAACGTAGCTTAGGACTAGGGTAACCACTCAATGTTGCAGATGGGGCCTGATCCTGCCAGTACTTGGGACCCTTCCTCCCATGGAAATGGGGTGGGAAGAGGCCAGAAGCAGAGACAGGAGCTGGTGTTTTGACTCCTACCACTGCCAGGCTTGAACCTGGTTTTCTGGGCTCTTACACAGGCAGTGCAGGCAGCAGCCCGTCCATACCCCTCTGCCCCAGTAATCACGTCTTGGATGACCTGCCGGCACGTAGAGCCAGTGCCACTGCCCTCAGCCTGCACCGAGACCTGTCCCCGTCCTGCTCAGAAAGGTGCTCTGTCTGTCTGTGCTGTGTTTGCCTACTGGAGAGGAGACAGACAGACAAGGGACAGAGGAAGAGAATCATCCAGACAAGAATGAGCAGGGATTTCAGACTTCAGTTAGACATTCAGCAATGTACTGAAATATAGAAAAATGGCATTTACAGCCTCGTTAATTGTATTGTGTAATTTGAGTAGCATGAAGCGAATCAATAATAATATGGCTGGTTTATTCCATTTCCTTTTTATGTTCTTACTGACTGAAACTTTTCAGTATTAAAAGAATTTTAGTGCTGAATATTCTTGTCCTTATTAGGTACTTTTTAAAATAAATTAGTAAATGCATTAGAACTACCAGAGTCTAAAATTCACATCCACAAGGTTTGTGCAACATAGTACTTCCAATATTGCTGTTTTACAATTCCGTGAACAATAACATCAGAGACAAGCACAGTGAAGCCCATCAGCCCTTTGAGCATATGGTACCTGTTTATAGCCAAAAATGAGGAGATGCCAGTTGAATAGAGGAAACAGAAATAATGAACAATAACCCTTAGCAGATTTAAAAGGAAAGGCTGTTGAGCAGTTCACAAATAGCTGTTATTCAACACTCATACACTCCTATTTATCAGAATATTTTTTAAATAGATCCTTTGAATTCTTAGTTGCTTTTGTTATGTCATTAATTAAACACAAGTTGCTTACTAATGCCTGCAAGCATTCAATTGCAGTGTTCTACATTAAGTGGCATCTATTTACAGTTACCAGCAAGCCAAGGGTTTTTTGACTGGCTCAGCTAGATTTTATTTTTGTAGCAAAATGCCAGCTCAAGCTGGAAACATTACAAATAAAAACTAAGGGTCTGGCTCACGACTGTACTATTTCCAAAATATACCAAGATAACAGTATGAGCTAGATCCCTGCCTTAGCTGCACATTCACAACATGTATATTTATTCTGGCACTCTTACAAGGTAAAATGGCTCTTGATGAGATTCAAAACATGTGATCCTCTAGATGGAGGGGTCCTAAGGTGATGACTCCATATCTGAATATCAGACATCTTAATAAAACAGTCCCACCTTATTCCCACATGTTATCACCTTTCCTGAGGTCCATCATGCATCATTTACATGGAAGTGGAAAGCAGCTGTTGGTGAAAAGCTATTTTTACCTTCTATTTCCCTGTGGGAGACTACCAGCATAGAGAGCGTCCTCGGGTACCCATGGCAGATGGCTTTAAGTCATCTGAACAACTGATCATCACTACAGCTCCCGTGAGAGCCGAGCTAATGCATGATGCAACATGGTCTCTCTTCCCCGACTTTAGAAGAGGCACATTAATTTTAGAATGCAGCTCTTCTGACGTACAGAGATCAGAGCTATTTGATGAATATAGGTGATTCATAGGTCTCAGAAAAGTTTATATCCCACAGAAGAAAGAGTCAATGCAATTGAGGGAATACACAGTACTTGCGCATATCAGAAAACTGTTCCTAAGCCCATTTTAACAAGCATTACAGAGACAAAGCCAGCACGCAACTTGAGGATCATACTGTGAATACTCCTTCCACTGCTCTTCACTAGAACTGAAACAAATAGTGAAAATAAGAAAAATCACAAATATTTTGTTGGAAAGATAGCAGGGAGTGTATGACTATTTGGTTGTTATTTAACAATCTCTGTTATTACATAAGTTTGGCCTGTTTGCACTCTTCACCTCAATATTCAGGTATAATATTTCATCGACAGCAGCTTTAGCAGAAAGGAATAGCAGCTGTTGTATCAGTGGAAAATTGCATAGACCGGATTTCACATTTCCACGTGCAATATTTTTCCCTAAAAGTGCTGTTACACCCAATGAAGAAATTAAAATGACTGCCTTATTTTTAAACAATAACAGGCATTCAGTTTTAAACTTGGACTTCAGAATAACTTTTTTTCTAATCAATGGCAACTCTTCTAAAATCAGACAAAAAGGTTTGATTTTTTACTATTTCCACACAAAAATTTATGCTGGAAAAATATTACTTGAATACATTTGATTAAAAACCCTAATTTTCTTGAAACTGTGACATGCTCATGTCTATTCAGCCAGCAGAAAAAAAAGGATCAAAATCCATCAGATAAAAAACTTAATGCATATCTCAAACCTAAAAGTTGAAGAGGTTTTTTTTAGAATTCCCATGAATAGGTGCTGTTAAATGCAGACAACTTCCCATAGCTCCCAGACAGATTCATCACTTAAACATACAGTTTCTTCCCTAAATTTTCCTTTTGCTAGCAAAATATGCTCAAGCCTTACAAATCCACATGGAGAAGTGATGTGCATTTGTATGTCTTTGAACCTTTTACACTTTCCAAATGAGAAGATGTGTATTTAACTTATGTTCTTGATTTTGAAAGATAAATTTTTAAGGGTCTAAAATAGCAATGGCCCTGATTGACTTCTGCCTGCCAAATCTGTGAATCACTCTCATTTCCAGTGATAAAAATAGAAAAAACAAGAGATCAAAAAATATCTCAGGCAATTCCAACTAGTCTCCAACATGCTACCACAAGTAAAGGTGTAGGAAGAGTCCTTTTCAAAGGTGGCAGCTTAGCACAACTAATGCATTATATTCACTGTGACAATCAGTTCCTTTGCTCTAAAACCTGCTCCATAGCTCAAAAAATAACATAACTTAATGTAAAAGTGAACACAGCATAATCAGCTCTAGCCTTAAATCCAGTTTTCAGTTAGATGCTACCCATTCATTTTGGCATCTCAACTGCAGTACTGCCATGATCCCGTGTCCTGCTACAACTCGCTGCTCCTGGAAGCAGAGCCAGGCACATCCCATGCATCCATACTGCTGGCTGGGGGGGGGATTTGCAGCTGATGTCCCACAGCCCATTCGCATTGGGAGATGGGGTTCACCACACTCTGCCCTGCAATGTCAACGTCCTGCCTAGTTTTTGCAGTCATTGCAGAAAAAATCTCTGCTTCTGGTGAATAACTCTAATTCACTTCAGGCATGTACCATTAGATGAGATGCATGATTGTGTAGAAGATGAGCAAATTTCTTTCTGTCTGTCAAATGGAAAATTTGTTGTTCTTAAACTGATTGTCTTGTGGTGACATTATCCATCCACCATTAGACATCACTGCAAGGATGAGTGGCATCTATGTGCCCATTCACACATAGTGCCCAGTGTAAGGTTGGTGTTTCCAATCTATGAGGCTGACTCTTCTGAGCACTGGTACCATTTTGCTGGGGTTTTAGTGCCTTTCTGCTCCCTCTTACTGTTCCAACAGTTACAGGCACTTTGAAGGTGTGTAGTTGGTTTTTCTAGTGTCTTCTTTTTGAAATCTCTTTTACCTTTAGACTACTCAAAGCAAATAACAGCATGGAAATAATATTTTTCTTGGAAGACTTCTTCTGCATTTGTAACTTGTAGGCAACAGATAGTTTATACAAAAGCTTTTTAGATTCCCTCCCTCAGGAACTTCAGATGATAAAATCAGTAGCCCAGAGCTCTGATTGCATTGGAGTAAAACTGACAGCAGAAATCATCTGGCAACTCTCAAAAGTTTTAAAAACATCTCTCCGTACCTCTTCTCTGTTCACCAGATATTAGGTCCAGATTCAAAAACAGTGCCTCTTCTCTTGAAAGCTTATACATGATCCAAGAAGGGTATTTGACATCTTGCCAGAAAAGCTGGTATTTCTATTTCCCTTATGAACTTGCAGCAGGCATTTACCATCACTCGTCTCCTAATGCATGCACCAAACAATTTGTAGTGTCTGCTGGGCATTATATTGATAAAATCTGCTTGTCCACATTAAGATGTTCCAATCAGTTACCGTCCAGTTATTTTTTTAATGAAAATCCAAATGTGCATAGGAGAGACCTGAATTATAGCCTTAGTCTCAGATGTTGTCAGCAGCTGAGCACAGAGCCCCAGTGAGCCCCAGGGCTGAACTCCCAAAGGGTCAAATTGAAGGCTTCTGGCTGAATCACGGCCCTTGGAGAGCCCCTGGGGTCGTAGTCATAGTTTAAATCTCAGGAGGCTGAAAGAAGCACAAGTCAAGGGAATATTTGCTGATCAAAGCCAGAATCCTGATCATCCAACTACTCTTAAGTCTTTTAAATAATAATATTCTTAAATTAATTTTGCCCTGAATCCAAATGGCAAAGAGATTATTTTCCTTTCTAATGACTCTGGCAAATTCACATCTGTCTGCGTGTGTGTAAATTTGCCTGGAGTAAATGTTGTTTTACAGACTACTCAAAAAGAGAAATTGTTCAAAGTGTCAGCCAACAGGTCTTACTTTTGAATTATACAGCACAAGTGGTCAGCTCCTGCTTCAGTAATGCAGGTGAGCTGCTTCGATAACACGCCCCACCCAGTGGATTCGTAACACCCATAAACCTTGCAGCAATAATAATCAAAGAAAACAACAATTAAAAAAATGAACTATTAAGCAGGAAATTCTTTCAGTAGTGTTGAAGATGTTGTTTCTGCTACTTGTAATGGCTGAAATAATTTCTGCTAACAAACTTAGTTACCTTGTTTCTTTTTTTTTTTTTTTCACCTGTAATCATTTCCTTCCATCTGTAATCATTTTCTCCCTCTGTCCTTTCCTAAGCTTTCTCTTTCAGAGCTTCTTGACTACAAAACCTCATTGGGGAACAACAGTGGTTTTTATTCATGGTAGCACTATGCTTTTACCTGCTGTAGTTCCACTGTTTTGAAAGAAATGTCAGGCTATGAAGTTCACCAGACCATGAAAGAGAAGATAAGCAAGTTCCATTTAAATGTATGCAGCCCTTATTTAGAGGTTTTCTTGAAATATTTAACTATATTTAAAAGTCTACATTTTTGTAAGCCATAACTTCACTTTCATGTGGCAATATGCATTGTAAACCATAAACTCCAAATAGAACAATGTATTTTGCCTGATTAATTTCTGAGAAATAGAAATGTTTACTTCTATATTTATTTCCCAGTTTAATGACTGCTGTAGTTTTACTGACTTACATTTCAGTTTGCAAACAAGTGCAGGGGGAGTGCATTATTCTCATGTGTGCTATTTCAGTACAAAATTCAAATGCGGGTTTCATAGGGTCCATGTTATAGAAGCACACACGGTCCCTGCTCCCAGAATCCTGCCTGTTTAAAAAGCCAACTATGAGGAGGGAATACTGAGCACAGAGAGAAAATCTCATTGACCCAGGGCTGCACAGCAAGCCAGTGGCAGAGATAGAAAAAGGACTACCTTTTCTACTACTTTATTCCTTATGCTAGACAGCATTCCTGGATTTTTCTTTTCTTTTTTTTTTTTATTCTGTCTTATAAACAAGAAAAGTTCAGTAGGCAGGGTCTGTAGTTGGTGCATGATGTGTGAAAACAGACAGATTAAATTTTTCAATCCATAATCATCCTACCATGGCCTCCAGCAGGGTCTCCTGCAAAGAACTCAGCTTCTGCAAATATTGGAGGAGCCTCCTGATCCTTTTGCACTTAAACTACTTCGTCGCTTTCCAAAATTGTCAATGGCAGGCAACGAATATCACAGAGAGCATGAATAAAATCATAGTATTAAATTAGATCAAAGTCCTACACTCACAGAAATTCCCTGGAAACGTTATTTTGTCCTATAACCTAAGTAGCCTTACCTATACAAAGCTAAAAACGAGAAACGACATCAATCAGCATTACTATCCCTAACCTATTTGTGGTTCTAGCCCAAAGACCCCAATCCAAATCCCACTACGGATAATACAAATAAATACATACTTGGCAAATGCTACAACCATTGTAGTTAAGCACTGGCCACAATTCCTCCAGCTGCCCTCAGCCATTGTACCCCCAGGAGACTCACACTGTCTATTGAAGCAGGTCATCTTTTATGGTTATGGTCCTACTAGCTAGATATGTTTAACTGACCGTTCAACTCTACCTGGTAACTCTCAGAAATAAGTATTATTCAGCATGCACAGGAATTGCAAAGGAGGCTGTGCTTTCAAGATGCAGGTTACAGGTCCATAATTAAAGTCACAAAGAGCTTAATTTTATTTAAAATATATTCTGTGTTAAACAATGGCTGACTCGCTAAAAGCTGCTGGATTCAAATTCACGCAGTTGCTGCAGGTGCTTCTCTGTGAGACAGACCACTCAGCCGAGAAAGGGATGCAGGGAGCAAGCATGTGGTTTATAGCACAGAGAAGTAAAAAAACCCTGCAAGTCTACTGTGACCAGGAGAATAACTCTGTTCGGATGTTACCTCTGAGGAACAGAGTTGTGCCCACTCTTCGGCAGAGCATGGCAAGGACTTTGGTACAAGTTTGAAAACAACCATATGGTTTGAGCACACTTTTGATTCTGTCATCATCAGTGAGTCTAAAAAACTTCTCTTGGAAAACAAGCTAGTTCTGTGCAAGAAAATATCTTAAAATATTGATTTAAGCCCTAGGTGAAGACTCTTATAATTTATAGTACAAATAAACTGAACACTGGGGAACTCACATGTTACAGCCTTTCCATTCTGACAGTCAATCATTTATAATTGTTCTCTGAGACTCATTTCACAATAAGTTCTGATCCCATTTAACTTTATTGTTATCAAACTGTGTTTCTCTATCTTGCTTACAAGAAGTCACAGGCGACAGTATCAAAAAACTTAAGATATGTGACATCTGTCTTCTTGTTATAGCAGAAAGTTAAACAGGTTTGAAGACCCATTGTTCTGGGAATATCTATGTCGACTTCTACTCAAGCTCTTATTGACTTTCATGTGCTTTGCAAATAGTTAATCTATTCCCCTGTTCAAATAAAATATTTTCTAAGCATCTGGGAACACCACAGAAGTGTGTACTGAATCACCTCAATTTTTACCCTGTGTATTAGAAAACACAACTGACATGCACTCCAAAGTCATGAAATACCAGACCTCAAAAAGAAAAGCTTTCCAGGTGCAGTCTGACAGCCATCTCCTCCAGTCAGAGATATTTGAACTTCCAATACAACATTGTCATTAACGAAACTTCTTGCCGTTGCTGTTAATTCTCCCCATTCATACCGCTCATATTTTCACGCAGTAATCCTCTCAGCCTCCCTTAGAATATTAACAATTTTCTTAGCAGTGAACAGGAAAACCACAAAAGACTTTGCTTCATTATAATCAAATAAACGTGAGCTTCTAAAAACAGGTTGTAGCTAGCTCTGTTAATATAATTCTTACCATAGTAAACCACTATGAGTTTGCTATCCAAAAAAAATGTTTTATGATTGCCTGTGCTAATGCATATTTCACTGGGCTGGTGTTCTGCACAAGGCAGGACTATGTCATTCACAGGTATGCCTAGAGTATTAACAAACTCAGTCACTCAAAAAGCCACGGGGTAGTATTACAAATCACAATATTCAGGCCAAGTAGATAATACAGTGTCATACCAATATGGATGTTTTTGACATCAAGAATGATTAGATCCAATTGTTACAGTTACAGACCCGAAGAAAGGAGATCCTAACTTACATGAACAGCAAAGCTGGCAAAGTGAAGGCTAAGAAGGTGATAGCAGCCAGAGGAAAATACTGCCATAGGAACAAAGGACTTCAGTCATTTGGATTGGACACCTGAAATAGGTTTCTGACCTGAAGTAGGTTTCTGACCAGCAGGATGGTACAGCTTTAGAAATAGTGACAGTGAAAAGAAGAAACAGCTGAAGATGGAGCTTGAGAAATTTGTTAACAGAGAGATGTGCCAAGCGTGCTTGTAAAAGCAGGGGGCTAAAGCTGGTAACAGAAACACTCTGCCTCCACATTCCTCACATCCAACTCTCTTTCCTTAGGATATATACTTGGCCTCCATGGATTTACACTAATTTACACAAGCTTAAGATCCAGAACAAAAAGGTGGAGGAAAGGTGGTATATTTTATTTATGTTGACAACTTAGGCCAAATTCCCATGAACAGAATTACAGTTCTGTTAACCTCACTGAGTTTACAACAAATGCAAATGATGCTCTTCATGCTGAAATAGTTACTTGACATCAGTTGGCTATACCAGTTACAATCAACCAGCTAGATGCCTGAACTCCTATTTTGCATACAACTATGTCTTAATTTATATCATACTGAATTTAATTAATTTGACAGTTATATCATTTGCTAATATTTTTACATGACAGCTACCACTGCTCTCTGCCTTTGCTCATTACATTTAACATCTTTTATAAAACATTCACTACACACAAACAGCAACTTTGCCTCTTCATTACTCAGCACACATAGGATCTTACCTAATAGCGGAAATAAAAAAAAAATCAGAACAAGTTAAACAATGAAGAGGAAGCCACGCTAATACAGACTTCAAGAACAAGCTCATTCTTCATGTTAACTATTTCAGCTCATTTGTTTTCTAAATATATAGAAAAAAACCTAATGGAAATCAGATAAATTGGTTACAGGTTTCAATGCAAAATTACATGACAAAGTTCTTGTCTTTAAATGCACATGCGCACACATGCATCATATATCACTTTTGCAAAGACATCACAGACATATTTTGCTCATCCACTTGCTCATTACAACAGCAGTATTAGGAACATTAATCCTACCATACTTTTAAATAACAGTTTCAACTCCAGCAAAACGTAACTTATCACTGTGTGAATGGGAGGCAGAATATGTAATGTTCTTGAATATGTTTTTCTTTGCAATACAAGTCGTAACTGTGGAATAAAGGTCCAGCCCTCAGATGCTATAGGGAGGAGACTAAGAACCTGCATAAACAGAATTTCTTCATGAAATCACTAAAGGAATTGTATAAAATGTTTCTTTGGGACACATCCAAGCATCTGATTTGCTAATAAACAGGAACCCCAGTCAACCATAGCTCTCAGACACATACAATAAACCTCAGCAGGTGTATTTCACTGAAAGAGAATTCTAGCTTCTTTTCCTGAGAAATAAGAAAAAATTTAAGAAAATAATAAAATTAGAGAAAACAACACTTCTTTCAGCAGTATTCTCCATGTTAAAAGAGCATTGCACTTAGGAGACTGATGCTTAAAATTAATTGCAATGCAAGGCTAAAACTTTCTTTTCTAGCCATTTGCAATTTTTCTTTCTCAGCAGTAATCAGTGATGTATAATTAAAGGCTACCAAATATTGCTTGAGATTTTGGTATGATTTAAACAAAATTAAGGTGCTGACCAGTTTCTGGTTTAGTGCAACTTAAAGGCTTGAAGGATTTGAACAAGGCTATATCGCCAATTAGTATATAAAGATGCACCTACAAAGTATATCAGGAGGCTGGGAGGTAGAAAAGAAATACCACTATTTAATATATGAATTAAAGCAAGCACACTATTCAAGTGTGTCCCTGCTCTCTCCCACATCATGTACCAGTGAATGCCATGAAACATGGGAGATGCAGTGGGAGGTGAGAACCTTGTCTAAGGGAAGAACTGGAGTTGGAAACACTAGAGCTACAGCACCCTGTGGTAAAACACAAAATCAAAGCAACATCATCATGACTAATTTCAGGAGAAAAAAAGAAGTTGTTTTTACATACATATTTTTGTATATACAAATATACATTTTTCAGGGAAAGAGGATCCTGGAGTTTTGCTCAGATCACATTTTAAATACTATGGAAAGGAAGATAGGCAGTATCCCAGCTAAGAAGTTTCTGCCTGATAAAATACTGAAAGACAGACTGTGTGAACTCATGTCCTCTTTCCGCTTAACTGCTTTGAAGGAACATCGGTGAGTGCCAGCTGAAGGATGAAAGCTGTTCTTTTTAGTGAAATATTTTCATATTTATCCGGCCTATTTGCCCAGGATGCTTTAAAGGGGTAACTTACATCTTTCTCACTGCATACACTTCTATTTAACTGCCTGAAGGGTAGACTATGGCTGCAGCGACACCCAGATTTACAGGGAACACAATATCCCTGCATACATCCAGCACTATCCAGAAGGGCACTTTAAAAATGTCCAGTCACTTTGGAGAGGTGTGAGTTCCCCTCTCTGCAACCCCATACCAAGGCTGACCTCAAGGGACACAGAAGCAAAGGCTCCTCTCCGAGGGCTATTCCACATTGCCAGGGCAGCTGTTTTTACAGAGCTTCTATTTCTATAATATGTCCAGAGTATATAGGGTAGGTTTTCAATGGGATTTGAGCTGCTAATGCTCTTAGACTCCCTGGTAAATTCCAGTCCAATGTCTCAACATTCACAAAATTGTTTTCATGCCATGACTGTTTTAGAGGCTAGGGTGTTGGGGTTTTTTCCGTTTTGTTTTGGTTTGGTTTGGTTTTAGGGAAAACATGATATATACTAAACTAGCAGAATCATCTTCATGCATTTTGCCTCATTACAGTTTGCAGGAGTGGTTGGAGCAGACCCTGTACCCTGTAATGTTGTATCCAAGAGTAACAGAGACAGGACCTGAGGGGAATTTTACTGTCTACAATTAAAACTTCCTAAATACTATCAATTCAGTAGATGAAATTAGTGCTACTAAGCTCATCTCTTTCTACAAAAATGAAATCTGTGCTAAGTGAGCATGGCACCTTTGTTTTGAAAAACACATTTGCTCTCCTGGCTCTTTGTTGAGGCTTGTGGACCATAAAAATAGACAGTAATTTGAAGCATTTTATTGAAACAGTCTTTTAGAATGTTTAATACAAATGCACACAGATGTACCCAGCTAAGACTGCACTCTGCTAATTGTCAGGGTTTTTCCACAAATTTGCAGATCGTGGAAAGTATCCTTGTATTTTTTACATCTTGCCTATTTGCCCAGGATGCTGATACGAAGTAAACAACATCTTTTCTCTTACGACATTATCACTATCCTTGCAGCAGAAGCTTTAATCAACTTCTATTAATTAAGCAAGGGACCAAATTTTCTGCCTAGTAACATTGCTTCGAAGTCTGTGATCAAAAAACAATGATGACTTAAAAGATCAGAGAAAAAGCTAATAACTAACACTTCTGCATACAAATACAATTTCAAATTTCCATAGGAAGCATCTCATGGCAGGAACTGCAAGACTCAGTTTGCTGTTGCTGGGGTTTCTGCATTTGTTTTATTTTTGTCCAAGGCTGATTTTTAAATCTTAGCATGTCTGGTCATCAGGGACATATCTTAGTGGAGACAAACTAGAAAGCTTTTGGAATTGAATGCCACACGTTGGAGGCATGCTGAGGATGGTAGATGGTGCCTGAATGAATTTCAATAAACCTTCCTACGAGACAAGCCTTCCTAGGTACTAACAGCACACACAGTTCAGGTTTTTCCTTACGGATATTTAATTGATCAGGCTTGCATAAGATGATACCCTTGACACTGATCCTCAAACTTACTATTTCAAGCAGGTTTAAAAGTAAGCTGCATTCACCGATACATTTAAGTAAATTCAAATAGTTTTAAAATAATTGGTCTTTAAATAATAAATTATTTTTCAATCACTTCTTTCACGTATGATAAACCAATGTCCTGATTACCAAAATGTCTGATCAGGCTATTTTCTGTACATTTACAAAAGTCTTAACTGACACAATGAGACAACTGACACAGCTAACCAAATTTTGAGTTTGCATGTGTTGATCATCATTCTCTACCTGAAATGCAGTACTTAAAGCTGTTAAATTTCTTTTTCGGTTATTTACAGACTACATCTTTCTTATCAAAGGTTACTGCTATATATGTAGTACAAAACATCTCTACCCTTAGCTAGCTCTATTATAACAACTAACAAATAAGTTGTATATGCCAATCTTCTCATTATTTGTTACTTACCTTATGCCAGCTATGTGTTTATATGGTAATACTCAATTCTTAATGGCTCTCCAGCATTTTGTCACATGGGATTTAGCCTCACACTTTTTTTGTGCCATAGGCAATGCAAAATGTGTCCTTTCCCCTACTCAGTCTAGCCAGAAGTGGTTCTGTAGCTTTGTATCCCCTCTTTAAATTCACCCTCCCTGACATTTCAGTGTCCTTTACCATAGTTGTCTCAGGAAAACATCCTCCCTGGAACATGGGAAATTTGTATTATTTTATACCTTTTCATTAAAAACTGATGGTAGATCTAGTGTAATGTGGTATCCAACCATGACATATGCACCACAGTAGTAATCTGTATTCCAAAAATATCCAGTAATACTACATTTTCAGCAGAAAAATTCCAAAGCTGGAAGAGATACTCTGTTAAACTACCTCATCAGCTCTTTCTCTTCCTAGACAAAAAGCCATGTTCCCTTAGTCTGCAGAGTCTCTTGTGAATGAAATTCAAAGCTAACATCCTTTTCTGATTCAGGGCACATGAGGAAAAAGGAAATCCTCGCAGCTCTCTCTAGTCTGCTCTGTCCCTGTCCTGAGCCCCAGTCTTGGAGACACAGGGGGACACACAGGTGCAGATGACAAATCCCGGTCCACTGACACTAATGTTAGAATTCACCTTTTCACAGGATCACAATCTGTAACACAGAAGTTCTGCAGCACAAAAAGTAATTTTGGTAGGATGCTGTTCTTTCAAAGTACTTATACATCTTTCTCAACGGCCACCTCCTCCTCAGCAGAGCATCCCACCACCTTGACTCGACTCCATGCCCGTTCTATTTTAACCTCCTTCCTTTAGGCTATCTCACTAAGTTACCTTAACTTGCAAAGGGATTTTTATGAGGAAAGGCTCACAACAAACAAAACGAACCCATACTGCACAGAGGTACCAAATCCTACCTCTTCTCACACAATGTAACCTCGCCTTTGCCACAAACGGTCAGGCTCCCTCCTTTCAGGTCTTCTGTATCTCACCACCACTTGCTTTGTGGCTAACTGAATTTAGCTGTCTGAAACTACCATGTTTGAAAAATTGCCTCTAGAGAGAAAACATTTCAGTTCAAGGTAATGTTTTTAATTTCCTTTTGGTGCATGCAAGTCATCAGAAAAGGGACATTTGAAGTATCATTAATGAAATCACAGAGATATTGTCCAAAAAGTAAAATAAAGTCCCTTAATTAGATATTAGATTAACAACTCTTAATAAACTTACATAAAGTTAGTCAATCAATGCTATTCTCTCTCATCCCCAGAGCAATTAAAATTCAGTGCTCTGCAAGATCCATTTAATGATTTGGCAAGGTCTATTTTGGAACCATGTGCACAGTATTACTATCAGAACATTGTACTGGAGCCTATATACGTTATACAAGATTCCTACTGCAGCAGGTTTGTGGGTCCTTCAGACAAAATGACTCACTGAGAGACCCATCTATTAGATCTCAGATGTTAATAGGAGATAAGTCCAGTGGCTTTGAGGTCACTCCATATAAATGACATAAAGTGAACGAGATCATTAGAATATCCATCAACTGTATGATAAGTCTGACAGTGTGGATGTTGCAAGAGGTGTGGTTGTGAAAGTTAAAATAAGCATGGCTTTTCTTTGCATGCAGAAGTATTCTCAGAGGTGACGGACTGCAACATGTCATTTTTCAATGCTTTACTGAAAGAGGACAAAATAATTCACAAACATGCTTATTTTATCTGTCCCTCCAGCAGCTGCTGTATGTGTACAGCAATTACTTTTCAATATTACAGTGCTTACAGCAGAATTCATCAGTGCACACTGGTCCTTCTTAAAGCAGGTTTGAAGATAAAGAGTTCTTGAAATTGATGTAAAGGCATAATTAAAAACAAACTTAAAGACTAAAGTAGTTTTAGAAAAATAATTTTTAACAACCTTATTCTTGCCAGGATGTGTACTTGCATACAGTCATTTGTTGTGACTGGATGATGGTGATTATATTTTGTAATTTTGTTTACATTCATTTACTGCTTATTATAAGAAGTACTCAGCAATTATTAAAAAAAATGTAGACTTTATGTGAAGAACACCTTATCTGTCAGTTCAGCTCACAGGAAGCCTGTGAAGTTCTATGGTGGTCTGTGATGAAGGAACACTTTTCTAGCAAAGTCAAAAGATGTTATGGCAAAGGAAGCCTGAACCTACACTTTAAAATTTGTTCCTCCCTCTCAGGAGACCAGAACTACCAGGAACTTTGCTCCCTAACAAAATAATTTGAAAAACAGTGACAGGCTTGACAATCAAAATCATACCTTAACCTGCCAGTGGGAAAGATGCTGAATGCATAATTAGTATTGTCCATGCCCCAGTGCCACTGCAGCTCCTTCGTTTCTGGTGTGGGGAAGGAAGAGTGCCATGGTTATGAAGAACATTTATTTACCACTGAGAACAGCAACCCTGAACTGAAAAATCAAGGTAAGCACTTGGAGATAATTCAACTTCCTCCATAGTAATATACAGGGTTGTCTGGTTTTAGGGTTGTTGTTGGTTTTGTTTTTTCTTTAAACAGCATAGGTGATGTTATCTGAAGGCTTTCTACAGCTCTGAAGGTCTGCCTTATTAAAGACTGAGGTCTATGGGGAATGCATTGTGTCCCAGAATGTAATGGCTTTTAGATGCAAGGTAAGAGTCATTGGCTATTTCCTATCAATAAATCATGCTAAAACATTTCAGCATTTAGTCTAACCTCAAGAGATAATCACACATGGTGATTTTTTGATGCCTGACCCAAGACACAAGCCACAGAAAGTATTTCAGAACTTTTGGTTCTGCAAAATAAGCTGCTAAAATAATCTAGAGAATCACACATAATCATTTTGTGCTTTGTCAGGCTCATGTGAGTAGTATTTTCATAAAGGCAGCATTTTCCAAAGGGGCTGTTGTCCTACTTCTAGAATTAACTGAAAAATGACTTCTTTTTGTCTAATGCCTATAGCCTAATTTAAATAGGAATGCACTTCAGGTCTATCAGTTGAGAAAAGAGAACATAAGCAGATGGAACAGTATTAGGCAGTGAGTCTATGGCAAAACTAGAAATTGATTCATCGTTTTGAAACCACAGGAAAACTGTCCCTCTTGTAAACAGATATGCCATCCAAACTGTCACTGTAAGGACTGGTTTTGTTGGACTCTTGGAGCTTTGTCTTTTCGGCTGATTCAGACTCAGAGACCCGTGGGTCCAGCTTCTCTTGTTTCATCTATACCATATCCACCTAATCCCTTGAGCACTCAGCCCACGCTTTCTGTGTGATCCAGCAAGAGCATTGTGATTTTGTAAGCTTTAAAGCTATGTTTTTTCAGTAATACATAGTCTCTCTCCATGAAATAAGAGTACAGGCAGGCTTTCCTTAGCATCCAACACATCAAACCAAAGAAGATACTTTAAATAACAAAGATCTAAGATTTCTGTGCACACAGCTAGAACTCCTTCATAAGAGCAGTGGTATAAAACCCAGTATATTGTAGTTTGATATGTGCACCGTCAAAAAATAAACCACAGCCCAGACACTATTCTCCATTACATTCAAATCACTCTAACAGAGATATAAATTAAAACACATTTTGGAAGCTCCCTAAAATGATAGAACCTTCTTCTCCATTTCAGGTGAAAATGCAATCAATCTCTGCTATGAATCTTTACATTTTCCCTAGCTTTACTCTACTTAGAAGAGATAGACATTTAACTTCAGAAAAGGTCCCACCATTTGTCCCTTCTATTTAAAACAAATGCTTTAGGACAAGGATGTCTTCCTCTGGTCTCTGATCGATGTCTAGCATAACAGACCCAAGACCTCCACTGAGATCGTAAGAATACTTACACCACATGAGTGGGTTAGCGTACAAGCCATACAAGCAGTAATAATTTATATGACCTTCTCTTCCGCTGGTACTGTTAGCTCTGTTCTCACCCTTCTTTCTCTCTTCTCTGCAAGGAACTTCAGAAGTTATTCATCTCCTACAAGTTAAAAGATCCTTGAGTTTCACTCAAATGCATCAGGGGATCTGTGAAAGTTTGTCACAGATTATGTGTCGATGTAGGCACTGTTAGTTAGAGGGTACATTATTGATAAAAGCTAAATATTTCATCTTTCTTCAGTGTCTCTAAACAAAACTGGCATTTACTTTCCAGGAGGCTGAAAGTTCAGCCTTTTCAATATTATAACAAGGAAACATGCTGGTAATTTCTCTCTGAAGAAAACAGATACCATGGCCTCTCTGCAGCTGTAGCAGAGGAAAGTCACAGTGTTCACTCCCTCCCCAAAGAGGGGTCTGGAAATCCAGAGGGGTGCCCAGCAGCCGTGCCTTGCGGCATGCTCAGCACACAGCCCGGGGTACACCGAGTGGGAGGAGGGACAGTTTCAATTCTATGTTTCTATCACTCTTATAGGCCAAGTCCAACCCACCCTATTAGCTGCATGCAGGTGTTTCTGAGTGTGTTTGTGCTTTAATTATTCATAACATCAGCTTCATATTTTATGGATTATTCTGCATCAGTGCTGGTACTTGCCTCATGCATTATGCATGCACCTGAATCTGCTCTGATGGTAGGCATAAAAGACACAAAGCATGTCTCTCACCTGTATGCTTCTGATTAAAAAAGAGCATTTCTAACCCTGAGCCTGAATTGAATCCCAAATGTGTCCTCCTTTGTCCCATAACTGCACATCCTCCAATGAACAAAAGGTAGAATTTTCTTCTCTTCTCCCCCACCCAAACTATCCTAATTTTACTTTTTGGCCAATGTCAGCTTATAATAAAGAAAATTTCCCTTATAAAATGCGCTTTTTTTCTGAGCACTGGTTCAGAAGTAAAGAAGCAAAGACCTTTTTTTAAATAATATCTCTGAATGAACAGAAGTCATCAAGTCTAAAGTCTCAAAACACAGACACTGCATAGTACATTCCTGTTTTACTCTAACAGGCATCAGAGAAGACAAGGGGATGCACTGTTTTGATCATACTAATGTAGCTTACTGTTTAAAAGAAGTGACAAATTATTCATAAGTTTGAGTAGAAATCCAAGTGAAAGTTACTGGGGTTTTTAAATTGCTAATTGGTTCACTGTGCCACACACCTCGTTAGCAATGCTGCATTCCTCTCTTCTCTTTTTCAATGTAACTAAATGACAGACCTTCTTTCCCACAGGGCCCCAACTTTTCAAAAATAAAAGACATTTTTCAAAGTTGTCCTACTCAAGGAGGAAACAGTTTTATGGCACAAGGAATACTCAGGTTGGGTGGGGGAGACACAGGTGCAGAGGGACACAGGCTGGCATTGCTCCCGCTCAGGCTGGCGCCCCGGGAAGGGCCATGCCGATTCCACTCACTTGCCTCCAGGGAATGGCTCTGACCTCCACCAGCCCAGTGCCACACAGGAGGTCCTTTTCTTTTCCCTTGAAGGCTAACTTTCCAGTAAAATTGCCAAGATAGCTCTAGCAAAGGACAACCCAGGAAAGAGTTCTTCAATCACACAGAAATATTTTAAGAGAAACACAGCAAAATTATGTAAATAGATTTAAATAGCAGCCTCCTGCATTCTTGGTAATTGTTTTACCGCCTACACCACTGAGTTCTGAGCATGGAGAAGAGCCGAAGCTAATTATAACTGATCGACATCAGCCCTTGGTCCAAGCGGCCACTAAACAGCATCCTGCATTCAAAATACTATGGGTATTCAACATGGAGAGACCACTGTTTGATTTGGGATGTTATTCTTCCCCATTGCCTTCAGCAGGACTGTTAGCTGCCTACATTGAGGTGCCTGACAGGTTTTGTCCGCTATCCTAGCTGATCTCCAGACAAAGACCTTGGAGACAATGGATCTGTTATATGTGTCTGCAACCTAGGGAAATTATGTCATCCCAGAAAATTTCAGACCCTATTTTTAATCCAGTTTAAATAAACTAAAATTACCTTTACCTGCCTTCTCTGCTCATGCCCCTGTTTGTGAGGTTGAAATGAACCTCAACACGGTTTCATCAGATGGTGATTTTTTTCCAATCAAACTTAGGAGACACAAAAAAAAAAAATTAAAAAAATCTGTGCCTTTACTTTACAGACTTGACTAAATACCCTCCTTTATCTCCTTGCCAGAGCACAGTTCTGTCAGCTAATGTGCACAGTCTTGCTCTAAAGGTGGCAGTGGTTTGCACCAGTCTCCACTAAAGACAGCAGCTCTCTTCTCTGCGTAGCTGCAATTCGAGCTCACTATCGACAACACCATGAGATGCAACCTGCCCTCCAGCCTTCCAAGGCAACCCTGGTCTTCTCTTACTGAGCTACATTACAATTTTTTTCCATTCCTGTATTCTACAGTGTTCAGATATTCCCACCCTACCAGTTTTGACTTTGGGCTGCCAGCTCCTGGTTTTAGCTGTAATCTTCCCTCGTATCGCTTTGGACTGTGCTTTGTCAGGCTTCTAGACATTCACCAATCCAGGCAACTTTGTGTCTGAAACCCCCATACAAATGGCCACTGTACTCTCATTAAGCACCCTCACCACGTGGAGGAGGGCCAATGCACACACAATTTGATACAGACTTCGTCACTTTGACAGGCCTGTTTTAAAACGCATCCATACCTTTTCAGCAAAAGTTTCAGAAGAATGGGGGAGATTTATGCATAAACTCAAAAGTAAACACATGTGTAAGTATTTTGTGTAGTAGGTTTTGATACTTGTTTGCAAGTAGGTAAAGGTTTTTAAGCAGAAAGTTTTAGGGAGAACGTGACCTCTTCCAGACGGCAAAATCTAGGATCCTACCAAATAAACTTTCTCCCAGAATATATGAATTGGATATTTTCTCCCCAGATTTTCTAATGGCTGAGAAAAGTGCTATGTGCCAGCAGACAACTGAGAATTGTCTTGCCAAAAATGACACCTAAGGAAACAACCTTTGCTATGTTTCGTCTCCTAGTTAAACCTGAACAGTTCCCATAACACACAGATACAGAAAGTAAAAGGAGCAAGTGAGACGGGAGAAACAAACCTTTTACTTTTGAGGAGTTCATCTCACCCAGTGATTGCTTATGGCCAGACTCAGTGGAGTGCTCACATAAACGAGCCTCTTAATCATTCAGCAACAGTTTCATAAGTTGCCATTTAACTCTTGCTAACCTGTCCAAAAGAAACTCTTCAATAAAAATGCGGTTGTTAAGGAAAGGTAACTGTGACTCACTTGTCACTTAAAAAGGGCCATATTGATTTTTTTTTAGCAATGCTAACGTGCAGGAAAAACTTGTTCTTGACATTTCTTTCTTTTCTGCAACCATTCTCTTTCCTCAGTCCTTCATTAGATAGTAAATCTTCATTTATATAATTGCATGAGGTAACAATGGTATCTGCAGCACCAATTATGACATTTTAATTAGCTGGCCAAATGTTCCCAATCCCGGTTTTAACCTAATTAGTAGATTTTGAGGTTTGAGCAGTATACTCATTACCATACAAATGTTTCTATAGTGCAAACTTCCAAAGCAGGTTGAAGTGAATGAAAAGACTGTCACAGAGCTCAGTAAGATTGGAGTGGATATTTTACACCTCATATCAGAAGTATTAGGTACCTGCCTTTCCAGATAACATGAACTGGTTCTCAGCCCTTCTGTATCCAACTAAGATAAGGCAAGGAGTAAATATCCTCCATTTAGATTTACAGAGCACTTTTTATCTCTAAAGTGCTTTGCAGGCATTAACCACATAATCATTAAATATTGATATTTGCATGATTAATGCTTTGTTGTTACATTCTATGAGAAGAAAGATACAAATGTTGGGAGAAGTAATCTGCCTTGGAAGCAAGCCATGATTTTGTGCATAGTAACTCTGTAACTTGTGTTTCAGATATGCTCCTATTAAAAATCTGGCAGCTTTAGAAATAGAGCTGTGGATGTAGCCATCCTGGTGCAATATCCTCAACTTCATTTCATCCTGTATCAGTAATTTGGATGAAATTAAAACATTACGCCTAGAAGGACCATTTCCCGCAAGAAGCATTCTTTGAGGATTTATGCAGCACTAAGTCTGATGGATGATGGATCTCAGGTCAGCATCCTGGTTTGGGGATTTTATGGCCCCCATATGCATCACATCTGTAATGTTTCCTTTCGTACAGTAAAGAGAAAGGAGAACAACTGCTAATGAGACATTTTTCTTCTCTCTGATTTTACTCATTTCTTGCATGTTCTATTTTGTGACTTTGGACATAATTTTTTTTAGTTCATTGCTTACAGAGGGGGAAAAATATACATATAAGAAATATTCTTCATTTGATTAATAAGTTGCTTCCTTGTTACTTAAAAAAGACAAAACTTAGCTGCACCAAGTAGGCAAAGTATAAAGAGCAGATCCTCAGCTGTTACAATTCCGTACAACTTTGAGAGTTATACCGAGTCTCCACAGCTGAGGATAGGGTCCCCGAGGGTCTCCTTGTTATTTATTTCTCTATTACACATCTCTGCTAAGTAAGTTCCCAGTTTTCATTAATACAGTTCTTGCAAGAGTTACACAGAGGTAACAAATTAAACCCAAGAAGATTCTTTCTAACCTAGTTGACCTGCTTTATCCAGCTTCTTTCCCCTCCTTCTAATATTCCTCCTAAGACTCAGCATATGAAGAGCCCATTTCAACTAATCACCGCTTGAAGAGAAGCAACTGACAAGATTTTTTTTTACATTTAGTTTTTAAAACTGCTTGGAAAGATCGTTACTTGTGTAATACAAGTGACTGTGCTGGTAGTTTTAATACGTGGCCAGAATGAATATTGTTCCCTCTTCTTCTCAATGACTTTATAATAGATTCTGAAACTAGCAAGAATTATGGAATGCAGGAAAGTGAAGAAAAAATACAAATTTCAAGCTTATTTAGATACCAGGTCACTGAATGTTCCTACTGGAAGTGCCTAGGACTCTTTATTACACTCAAATCTGCAAATAGCTTGCTACCTTACCCAACCCAGTGATTGCTCTCCCCTGGGGAAGCTCAGAGGTGTCTGGGTTAGCTTTGGGGCTGTGTAAGCAGCAAGCCACAGCTCCCAGGAGGCCCTGTTGCATGAGAAATACTTGTCACAACACAATAAAGATGGCTTTTTACTTTATTCCTAACATGAACTCACTTGCTTCTGGTTTTATGCATTATCCCTAAATATACCCTCCAAATTCTGGACAGAGATAATAGGCACATTTTTATGATTATGATAAACCATTACAATGTGGCATAGCTAGTAGAAGGTTAGACACAGCCACTAAAATAATCCAGGAGAGGGATGGAGCCAAGATATACTAGCTCTGTGACATATTTTTCTTTAAATACCCTTTGGTATAAAATTCTTACACTTTTTTCCTTTTTCCCTTAGCTTTTGACATGCAGGATGGCAAGTGGCTTATGAGCAAACTACAAGCTTCCATGCGCTGTTGGAGAGGTATTAGCTGGCATAAATAACAGGGGTTTGAAAAGCAATAACAAAAGTCTCTGTTCTGTGCAGTAAGGAGGCATGCAGTAAACATGCCCAGCAAGTAGGAAGCCCAGTGATTACTTTCCTGGCATTCCAAGCACTACAGAGTAGAAACTAGTGCTCAAGATTTATCTCAAGTCAGAATAGAAATCCTACTCATCCACACTGAACAATTGCACAGAATGAACTTGGGACTACATTGGAAGAGCAGTCCAGATATGTAATACTCTCTGAGACACACAACAAATTAATAACCAGCCTCTACTGAGTGTTAAGTCAATGCATGCTGTTGAATGCATTCTCTCTACTTTTGCCTTTTCAGGGCAGCAACAGACTTGCAACAATTTTATATATATATATATGTTTTGGGGGGTTTTTTTGTTTGTTTTTTTTTAAGCAACACACAAGTTTTTCAGTCTCCACCATCATGCATGGAAATCTTACTCTGAACAAAGGCTATTACCTGTACCAGTTCTGCCAGTGTGATCTGGTTTTGTGATGATGCCCATTAGGAACTGGCTTAGACTGTATTTACAAACACTCATACCGGTTTTGCATTTGAGATTTCTAAATGCAAACCAACATCCCAACAGTCACAAGGTAGTTATATACTCAGGGAGTTCTGAAGGACACAAAGCAGCACTTCTCTACTGTGCAACCGCCACCAGCACCATCCAAACAACTATCAGTATCATTCTTATTCAGAGTCACAGCACCAATTTCCCAACAGAACATATGTCATTACAGCTTGCTACAATCTTGGCACCACTAGATTGTGCTGATGTTATTTTTGGCCTGATAACAAGGGCCAAGGACAGCTGTAGCACTATCCTGATCTTGCTGATATTGGTGACAGGACACCAATCTGCTGGAATGTGAGATGGAAGAAGCCTTTGCTACCCACAAGCAAACAGCACAAACTGAAGAAGAATAGAAAGGCCCATCCTATCGTATATTTTGGGGGGTTTTGGCAGGACCACTATGATCAGATATGCATATTACAGTATAACAATTTAATGAAAATACAGAATTTGTAAGAATTCCCATATAAGAGTTATGGCAGACTCTCATTCATGCTCCTGGGAGAAGGACTCGTCAGCAGCACGTTCACACTGATACACTGTAAAGTGCTGCAGCCAGCAAAGGGTTAGCAGGACCCTGTTCACCACATGATTAGGTTGAAATAGCCTGTAAAAGAAATGTGAACGTGTTTTTAAGGGGAAATTGTGCTCTGCAAAGCTGAGGTGACAGCAATGTTAGACAAACATGTTTATTTTTTAACTTTTGGTGGGGCTTTGTGATTTTTCATTTATTTATTTTTTAAAGATAGCAAGCAAGCTTTGAGAATAGGGCTTTGGAAAGACTGCAACTTGAAGCACCATTTCCCTTCCCAGCGATAAGCGTAAGAGGAGCAAGTACCAGTTTGTCAAATCTTGGTGTTCAACCATTCCTTTATGCCCCCAAATAAGACATTTCCTCAGAACCCTACACAGGTCAAGACTGCTGATCATATTTTTCTAACCCATCTCAGATACATACAGCATGTAAATCATCCCCAGAGCTCATAGATTTAAGAAGGCAATAGATGGCAGGACAAGAATGCCAATAACACTGCAAAGTTTAGCTGCACAAGGAATATTGTCTAAAGTATGCCTCACATTGACGCCAATAAGCTCTACTTAAAATCTCGTTCTGAACTTTCAGAGGCTTGTTTTGATCTACAGTAATTAGCATTCATTCATTAAAATTCATTACTTACAAATATGCCTGTTTTGAAAGCAAGAACGTTGTGCACATAAAGGGAAATAAAATATTTTATTATGGAAGAGTATTTGTATTGGTTATCTATGTTTGACTTTATATTAAAACTTTATTCTGTTATCATGTTTAAGCATAGTGTTAATACAATTTTCGCAGCACACCATATAATCAGACATCACAGCTGTGGGAATCTGCTACATTGCTACAGATTTACTCTGTGGCTCTCTACAAAGACTTGGGAGTGTAATGCCAGGATTTGTTCTACCCAGTTGCTTTGTTTGATAAAGATGATACTCTTGTGACATGTGAGCCTAATAAAGAGAATTTTTTTGCTAAAATATTTATTTATTTTGCCTTGGATCCAAACATTGCTTTAGGGCCTAAATCATTTTAATGATTGTTTTCATTCTGGTCACCACTTTCAGGCTTTGTTATGAAGAAATTAAAACTGGATACTATCTGCCACCTTTTGATATCTCAAAAAAAAACTTCATCCACAATTTTCCTAGAAAATACTGGTTGGGGAAATATATCCTAATATCCCTAAAACTATTAAAAACAGTTGACATTTTTACCATCTCCACTGATTATGTAAAGTTCTTTAAATAAAGTTTTATCTGGTTGCAACAGATTTGGTATTTTGTCTACTATCTAAACAGCGTTTTAAACTGTATTCCACAATCTATCATCCTTTTACAATTTATAGATTTTTAAATGCTATTTTTTAAAATATATTTCTTCACAGCTTCTTTATATTGGGCCTCTACTATAGTGTTTACTGCTTGCTGAAAATAAAAATGTAACATCAAATAAAGGTGAGATAAACCCCTAATATTTAACATTTCTCATAAACTGACTTGAGATGAACACCTGTGACTGTAGGCACAGTAAACCAGTACATCATTAGGACCTCATTGTGAAGAACTTTGGTGTTTAATCTTTAAATCTTAGTAAAATAAATTATGTTTATATATGCCAAAGCAATTATCCCATCAAACGAAGGTGCTTTCACACAGCTCAAGTATAAGTAACAGTGGTAGGCTTTTCATATTTTTCATACAGTTGGAATCATTTATTTTAATAGCTATTCAACAGGAAAGAAACACTTCACACTGCCATTTCCAACATCCTTAAAGTATTATTTTTAAAACCACCTAAAGAATTCAAAAGCGGGGGCACAATTCTCTGTTGATTACATTTTATAAGTTGTTATAAATTTTTTATAGAAAGGAATTGCTTGCTATTAAATACTCCAGGGTTTTAAAGTTATTTCTATAGAGCTATTTTTGATTTGTACACACACAAAAATAGCTACATTAAAGGACGCAGCAAAGTCACCCAATTGAAATTTAGCACATGCCAGAATTAGAGAGGCCCAAGAAATCTTCCCTCTATCTGTTTCTATGTGCAACTTTTCTACTGCAAGTACCAACACAAACATGGGATACCACTGTGGAGTTAGAGATTGGATCAGAAATGCTGGGGGAAGAATAAGGTTCAGTGGGCAACCACAAAACTAGCAATTTCTAACTTTTGAGGGCATGATAACAAATCCATTAGGTCTCAATTTACAATACTATAATTTTTTTTTTAAGGGAGAAATTAATAAACAATCAGGTCATACTATTACAGTTATATTTCCTCAGCTATTTCCTTCGGTTCAACCTCCCCACTGCCACTGGAGGATCTTGCAGGTGTCAGACTGTCGGAGGCATGAGCACTGAGCAGGAAGCCCATGGGTGGGACGAGAGCCCAGCAGCTCCACCTCAAACTGGGATTGCTGCTCTGGTTCTGCGCTGTGTGGTTTACGTAGCATGCGACATTACTGCTGCTACTTTGGCTAAATTAAGTTTTAGCTCTTCAGAGTGTTTCATATTCATATATTAATTAGGCCAGATACCATAATTTTCTTGGGGAATACAGAAATGTGGAAGAGAAACAGCAACTTGTAACAGCTTATAACCCAGTTAACTGGAATACACAAGAGAGGGAACTGTGGCTTTTCTATAAAACCCAGGGGCTTCCAGTTAAATATCAAACACCTTCTATGAAAGTCAAAGACATAAGACATAGTTTATAAGAATTTTAAAGTCTTCTCTGCTGGAAAAGGGCTGGGCAACCTCTGTCAGCAGGATCTTTTCTGCAGGTATTAACTTCACCCCCAAATCTTCTGAGCAAGTTTCTGCATTCCACACCAACTGTTCCATGTTCTTGCAGAAGAACAAAAAAAGCCCAGACTGTGAAAATCAACTACACGAGAACCATTTCCAGCTGAATTCCCCCACATGCAGAGTATGCCAACACCTGGCACAGTAGTCAGGTTGCAGTTAACATGTACCATAACTGCAACTAGATCAAAATCAACATGAAGGAAAACTCAATTCAGCTGCACATAGTTGAATCCTTAGCAAAGTGCCTGATGGTATAATCCACACCAAGGAAGAGCACAGTGCAGCCTTGAGAAAAGAGAAGTCAGACCCTTAGTTTTATGAACAGGGGCTTGTATAAGATTAAGATGCCAAAAAAATATAGCCTTCTCCCCCTTCTTTCTCCTTCCTCTTTCCTCTTTCCTTTTTTCTTGTTTTGCATTTGCTGTTCTAATTGATGTTCTGCAGAAGACAAAAGCCCAGAAGAACTCAGTACACTGGCACCACGCCTGGAAAGGTGACATATTGCACATATATTTTTCATATGTTTTTAAAAATATCCATGCAATGTTTTTTTTGCATGAATTACTGTACGTGTTTGGCAGAGAAACACCCCTCCCTTTATCCTGGGCAACTACACAGGGACATTCTGCCTTCAGTTCCTGCTGAAACTTCCCACAGAAAGAGACTCCTTCAGAAAAACATCCTTCGCTCAGAGCAGCTCTAAACTATTCTTGTAACTGTCAGCAAGAGCTTGAAAAGAAGCAGTGGGAATGTGCTGCTTTATAATAGATTGGGATCTGATATGAAGCAAAAAGCAAGTATGGATTTCAGGGTATGGTTCAAATCACAAGCAGAGCCACCAAACAATACAGTCCATGGATACAGAGTTCCTTATCTGAGAGTTATCTTATTTTATCCTTATTCCTAATCTGTCTTGATGTGTTACCATAAAAAAAGGCCTTTCTTGAATAATAGCTGCATTCAATCTCTATCCTCCAGATAAAAGATTTTTAAGCAAGTGAAGTAAAATCCACCTGGATTTGGAACATGAATCTAACTTTAAAACACGTCTGTGCAATTTTTTTCACAGCTCTGTATATGTCCTACCTGCACTCAAGTTATCTGAACACCTGCCAGGCTTCATCCAAAGACGTTGTGCTTTAGGGCAGCTTTGTGAGCTTGTTGGAGTGCAGCGCTGACACATCACTGCATCCTCATGGACTCCACCTCGGAGCTGGCCAAGCTGTGCTGGGTCTCTGCAAGATGCTGCAGACAGGCTGAACCCTCTTTCACACAGATGTTTGGTTGAGGACCCATGGGAAGGTGTGAAATGCTCATTTATTCAATGCAGTAATTTAGAACTTATTTTGCACCCGCCATTTTGATGTAGTGAGTACAAAAAAGTAAGTAAAAAAATCCAGCACTTAACGTGGGCATTTAGGAAATTCTAAGACTCAAGTTTTCTGTTCTTTGAAAGTCTGAAAACACATTCTCCTGGAAACAGGTTGTCTACAGTTTTCTTTGTTCAGTCATCCTTCAGTTCACGCTTGGGATGCTAAAGATCTGTATACATCCCTCTATATTTCATTTAAGAGCCAAGATTGATATTGTCAAGGATATTGCCCTCTAATCGGATAGTGAAATTGAAAGCCGCCACTAAGGTGCCTGAAGGAGAAAATGAAGTTAGTGTTGTAGTAGGTTTTATGAAGACTTAGTGGAGTATAAATTTAAGTCCATGTAGTGCCAGTGGCTTTTTTCCCCAGCATCCAGGATTTTTATCCATAAATGTAGTAAGATTTGAAAATTCTTGTATTAAACTATTAAGAACTAGTGCAATTGCCTTTTCAGTCTAGCTTTATGAATTGAGTTGTAGTTCAACTACTGCTCAATACCTATAGTTAGAAGACATAGCAGACATAAAAATACTGCTTGTGTCTCCTCAGCTATCCAGTGAGACATTTTTTCTTCTAAGCATTGGAATTATTCTTCAAAATCAGCCTAGAAGCCTGTACTTCCAGTTTTTTGTGAATATGCTAATCCCTTTTCATTGATGACAAATATTCCCACCAGGGTCAGTCAGTTTTGGATCAGACAGTACAGGCCTCAGCAGATACATCCTGAAGGGAAGAGAAGGTCAGCCAATGACTTACAGCAACACTAGATCATACCCTTTCCAAGCAATAAGGAAGAAGACGGCTGCAGGGTGTAGGGCAGCAATCTGTAAAGTTTGAACGCTCCTATAGCTTGAGCGCCAGCAGAGAGAGCTCAGTATATGCTCCCAAAGCTCCAAACCCTATCAGACTCCTTCCACCTTAAAGTCAGGCTTTTGCTCCCGCGTTCTGTTCATCCCACTAGACTGTCCCTGCCCAGGCAAGGAGCCCAATTTGAATGGCAGGTGCCTGACATGCTTTCAGGAGAAACTACCTTCCTGCTTACCTTCCCCTTCAGAGCCCATCTGTACAGCCCTGTGAAGGACACTGAGGAGCAGGAGGTTTTTAGTTAATACATACACACAGATAAAGCAAAGGTCATGTTTCTTTCCCATGTGAAGACGCTTCCCATTTTCACATTTGCTCGCACTGAATTCCATCTGCCATTTTATTACCCAGTCACTCAGTTTTATTTGCTGTACCCTCATAAGCCAGGTCCTGTATACCAGGATCTGTATCCCTGTTATAACTGTCAGTATAACGCTGGATAACTTAAGCCTCAGGGGAAAAATGAAAACAAAATAATTTAAAAGTGTCTCTTTTCTGAAACAAGTTTTCCTAAGTGCACATGAGAATGATGGATAATATGCAGGCTAACCTACACCTGCTGTATCCAGTATCAAGGTCAGAGTGCTGAGGAACTAGCCCACAGCAGAAAACACTGCTCTGTTTTATTTACTGGGGCATCGTAGTTACTTTATCAGTTACATCTTGCTGTACTTACTTACTGTGCACTCTTTCTATTGCTTTATTTAATCATCTGCATACTGATAGCTGCTTCCATAGCCATTAAAGGTCCGTACTAATTTTAAAAGCAATATTGTATGAAACCAGCCAATTGAAATAAGGAAAATGTATTATGTCACCTGTACAGCTCTAGATTTTAAACTGTTGGAAACAAAACCAATTTATTCTTTTTCCACTAAATCAGCACCTTTGGGTTCACTAGCCGTAACTATAGAGATCACTCTTTTTTGTTGTTGTTTTTGCTTTCTGTTGCAGTACTGACAAAGCCAGGGAAGTGCTTAACAATGAAAAATACAAATTAGTGCAAATATAACTTTTTTTTTCTCTGGTATGCACCTATTTTGAAATGGATCGGTACTGTAAAGTTTGCAGTCACTGTTTCAGCAGCACCATACAGGTCTCTGAACACCCTGCCTTCCAGGAAGTAATTTATTTTCCTGAGTTGGCATGATCTGGTTGTCAGAGGAACCCACCACACAGCAAACAGAAGAAGAAAAATTATGTCAACTTAACAAAACAAAATAGATGACAACTTGTGTACAAAGAAGACTAATTCAATAGCCCAAAGAGCTGAAAGACAGATTTCAAGTCTCTCTGTGTGTATGTGTGTGTATATATATATATATATATGGATTATTGGGCTTCCCTTCCCCCTGCTCAAAACACGGTATTAAAATAACTGCTGGCATGGACCAGCAGAAGCCAAATCAGCCAAATCAATTACTACTGACCGAGACAAGAGCCAATCTTTGGTGAAGTATGAGAAGCAAAAGTGGAACAACTGGGCAAAGTGATGGGCAGAGCGCCAGTCTGCCCTTCAGATTGCATTAATTTTTTTCTTTGTTTGGGGCTTTTTTACAACTAGAGATGAATGAAAACAGTCTTTATTCATGGATTTGCTGTGAACACCATCTGGCCATGCAGATTTTTATATGTAATTATCATTAAGCACCTTAGATCCATTATATCCTTATCCAGGTGGTACACCACAATGTTAAAGGATCAGTGCTAGAATCACTGAGGAAATGGATACTCATCCCTTCATATTGAGTCTTTCACTTTACTTTCCAGCACAGATACTGCTAATCATGTAAATTTGCGTAGCTCGTAGTTGAAAAAATGGCTTAAAAGATGAAACCACAGACCTGGAAAATCTAAAGGAAATAAAACAGAAATTCTGAAATGCTTTGTGCTGACGGGTTATTATTATTATTAACATGGGAGTAGGTGAAAAAAGTACACATTATACCGACCCTAGACTATATCTCTATTAGGCACTTATTATAGTCCTAAAAGATTTAGGACAGGACATAGGGATACTGAGAGGTATATCATTCATAAAAATGTGAAAAAAGTTAGTGTCTCCACAGCAGCTTCCTCAGTTCCCCATGTCTGTGACAGCACAGCCACCTCTGGAGACATGACACATGATGGTACATGATAGATCAGGGTGAGTAAAAACATGGGCAGAGTTCACAAACGGACCTCACATGAATCCTGTCAAAAACTTATCACAGTTTCAGAGAGGTAATATATTCCTCATTCCCAGGGAGATTTATTTTTCTTACTAGTGTCCCAGCATCTAAAGCACCACTTGGTCTAGCGCAGCCACAGCTAGCGCCCTACTTTTTTCTGAGCGCACCTTGATAAAAAGCTGACCGGATCCGAGTAAAATCAATTCAGTAGCTGTGGACTGCAAAAGGCAGCAATGACTTATTTGATAATGTCCTGAAAAGGTGCTTTATAACTTTTGCTGACTTCATTGGGATTTGCCTGCCAGAGAGCAGAGATTCTCAGTGAGTACAGCCCTACCTTTTCCTTACTGTCTGCATGAAAACTTCTCTGGAGAGCACCTTCCAGGTGCCTCACATGGCTGGTCTTGCTCACGAGGCCATGCACCAGAGGCATGCCCCATGGAGGGGCAGTGGGGCCGTGGCAGTACCACCCTGCCCTGGCTTTGGGGTGCCAGGGGTCCCACAGGTTCTCAAACAGCCACTCTACTGCAACCTCCAGCTCCTTCAGGGTATTCTTGTTCACAAGTACCAAACACAAAAAATTTAAAACATGGGCAGCGAGAATTCATACCAACGTATTTGCCCCAGCTTGAGCAGCAATTTAGTCAGACTGCTGAGGTAGCGGAGGTTAATGTTTCTAATAGAACGATGGTATAATTCAGCCCAAATTACGCCTTCTTCCTAACACCTTCTTCACAAAGAGCGGTTGTTCTTTGACGTGAGCAATTCAGTTTCCTCATCGGGAAAAATACAGGGAATACTAACTTAAATCCTCCGGGAACTACATCCTTCCACCATGCACCCAAAATGCAGCCCAGGGTGTCAGTGACATCATTTGAGAAATGATAAACTGGTTCTGACAAAAGCATTTCTCCCTTCACCTCCTGCAGCATGCAGGATGCCTAATGGAGGCGAAGCAGAAGATGACTGCGTGGGGAAGAAACAAAACCTTTGTCAACAAGAGCAGAGGACCTGGTAAAGTTCAGTTTAAATTTTTCAGTGATATGTCTTTGTTCCCTAGAGATTTTGCAATATCTTTCTTTCCATTTCAAGAGAGAGACAAACAGAAACACGAATTTTCATGATATATTAATAACTACTTTCATATTAGACTTATTACCAATGTTTGTTATTCTTATCTGGCTTGCACAATATATGTTTATATACAAACATATATAAGGAGCAGCCACATTTTGTAGTAACTGGTTTGATGATCTTAATGTTTTGTTTTGTTTTTCTGTAAAGAGGAACATACGGCACTAAGAAAATAAGTGCACCATTAAAAGCATCCTATGCATAGTAAAAGCAGTGATTTTAACTCATTCTGACAATTTAAAATCCTGTTAGAGCATATATAGCCAAAAATGCCCATTTCAAACATTTAATTGTTCCAAAAGTAAATAAAGCAGATCTCATTCTCCTCTCATGGCAATTTTCACAGACGTAATTCTCCTTCCTTAATTGAAGTCACTCCCAATTTATATTGATGTGAGTGAGTGAGAATTTGGGTCCATTATTCTTACAAGACAAATTTCCTGACTGCGTGACACTCTACTGTTACTGTGCACACTGAGTATAGTGTATTAGTAACCTTGATGACTTTAATATGATTGACTCGTATTTCAAGTTTAAGATTCTAGTCTTAAAACTTCAAACTTTTGAATTTCAACAACAGCAACTGGATGCTGGGACAGAAATGCTTTAACAGATGCAAGATATATTACATATATTTTTATATATTTGTGCATAGAAGTAAATTACATGGCAAGGGACCAATATACAGCTCTCCAAAATGCTGTCTTGTGTTCCTTGGTCTTACAGGACTCATAAAGCTCACTGTGGATTATGATAAAGACCTTCTGCATTTCCAGGTCAGTGGAGACCTCTCTCAAACACATATATGGTCAGTTATAGGACTGAATTAAAGGTGGAAACAGAACCACCAAACAGACCTCCTATCACAGCTACTGGCACCACAGAGGATTATCACAGAAAAAAAAAAACAAAAAAAACAAAAAACAAGGGTTTTTTTTTAAGACATATGGCACACTATGGGAGTCTACATTTCCCAGTGCAATGGAAAGTTCTCTAAATCATGCTTTTGTTTTCTGTAGAAAAAAAAATGAGGGAAACAAAAAGCTGATTATGCCTCTGTCATCTATAGTCAAGTAAGCAAGTCCTCTGTGGTAAGAGATACCAGCTGCTTTAGGTGTTTTGAACAAGAGCTTCCTGAGAAGCAAAAAGGAAATAAGACAGCCCTTGGCTGTGAAGGGAAATGCAGGGCATTTAGTCACAGGCTCTGTAGCTATGAGTAAAAAAAACGTCTGCCCATGATGCGAAGCATGAAGAAGTTTGAAAAAAATACAAAGTCCTAAAATATCCTATTTAAGCAGTTTAAAGAAATATTTGTACTAGTTCTAGATTTACCTTTCAAGATTTTGATTGTTTTTAATCTAGGAACCTTAAAAATGTGTCAAGAAGTATGTGATACATAACTAATACGTGTCTTACCGGCTGCTCCAAGCCAGAGGAGCTGCTGCTTTTGCTCAATTTGTAAGGATTTCACTGTCAGGTGAGTCTAGGGCTCTAGAATCAGCCAAGACAAACCAAAGCCCTCCACAAAGGTAATTATGAAGATGGGAAGCACACAGTAACTGGGGGAGAGCAGACTAGTGCATTACTGCATTTCCTTTCCTCCTCTGGAACGTTTCCTTTAGGGAAGCCTCATACCGTTTTTGCTTTTCTGCTTTTCATCTTTTGTAGGCAGAAAACCAGACACAGTTACATGTAGAAGAAAATTGCACTGAGATGTATCATGCTTGATTTGTTGATGCTGTCATGAAGTTAAATACCCACTTGCTGTTGTTTGCATCTGATCTGTTTGTCAAAAAAATGAAGGGCTATTATTCTTCTAAAATAATAGTCTATTTAATAGGAGACAGTGGTGTAATTTTATTTTCTTTTATAAAAACATAGCAATAGTTACGCCTGCCTATACTAGCATAGATTTTGTAATGATTAGAAGCCTTTTTTCACACACTCAGCTTCCAGTGAAGTCATCAAGGACAGAACTGTGTTCCAAGGACAGGTGGTGGTATCCCAAAATTTCTAATTTGGAAAATTCTGGTTTTCCTTATGCTTCCAAATCTCTAAAGGAGAAAACAAAACCCACAAGCCTGGAAGAATGTAATAGAGAGGACTCACATGAATGACCTGAAAGTCCCTTAAGTCCTTTTGTTTATATTCTTATGTAAATAAGCGCGAGGCACATTCTGTTTTTTCTGGCTTGTCTTCTGTCAGTAAATACATCAGCCCAGTCCCTAACAACACTCTGCTACAGCAAAATTCTCTTTTCACATAATCAGTTTTCATTTTCATCAGAGTCGAACATTAAGCCTACAACGTTGTACCCTGTCTTCAAAACCACCAGGAGCCAATTCTCTGCTTCCTTTACCTGATGTACACACAGCCCTTTGGAGGGGCTCTGCAAAGCACAGCATGTACATTGCTATACTGTGCATAGCTACAGTGATAGCTTGAGCGTTAATATATGTGTATTTGTCTTTCCCTGTAATTCATTCTACATTCAGCCCAGTTTTTAAAGTGTATTTCTAGTTGAAGAACAAAGGGTTAGACTACTAGGCTTTCTGCTCTTGTGAGCTAAATGTGTTTTGGCTGTGAACCCCAAGCTGACATTTGCCTATGTCACACAAATGCTATGTATCTGTCAAGATGGGCACCAGATTGTATTTTGATAGCTACCGCGTCGGTGGAATACTCTCAGCCAAAAATATGGGTGTCTGGCAGCTTGTTTCTCCTGTGTCCAGTTCACAAAATCATCCGTTAGCATTTACCCATAAATCTCAAACTTTGATAACGTATTTCGAGAGCAGAAATACCAGATTTGGGGTAATCATCAAACCAGCACATAAGCAGTTTTCTGGACTGTAAAGCAGGCACAGAGAGTGCCATTAAACAGGAATGACCAGACAAGATTGGAACTGTTTTTCTGATGAGAGTGTCTCTGATTGGCTATTTCTGGGTATTGATTTGGAGGCAAGTTAATTTAAGGTATTTCCTTAATCTGATGTGTTTAAGACACTAATCCAGTAAATGGATTCCAGAAGTATATGTGAATGGGCTACAATTACTGTCAAATTTCCCCAAAGCAAAATTAGGCAAAAGGAAACACAGCTTTTTGTTATAAATGGCTCTTAAAACTTTCCACGAGGACTAGCTACCACAAAGGCTGGGAAGTTTCCAGTTAGAAGATCTAGAGCAAAGCAAGAAATGTCACACTGAAGCCTTGAGATGATGCTGTTTCCCCAATTAAAGTCCTCTGGTGATAGAAGAACAGTGACTCTTCCTGTAATTTGTCACCATGTTCATATGGTAATGGCAGCCTCTTGCTCCTTACTATAACCATACGCCAGAGGTTTACCATGAGCCATTAATTATGAAGGTGATCAATTAAAAAATCCAAAACAAAAAGCCAAAAAAGCCTACTTTGGTTTACATTTGCATTTTGCCTTCATTCAGTCTCCGTATCAGTGCATACGGGATCCTCCAGAGTAAGGCTGCTATCAGTTTCCAATGTCTTGATTATAGAAAGTACTATATTGAGGTACCCAGAAAAAAAAAAAAATTAAGGATAAAAATAAAGAAAAACAAAGTGCTCTATTAAAGTGGATATCCCTTCATTATTTGTGATGGTTAGAAATTGTATTTACTGTTTCTGGGTGAGATTTTAAGTGATTTAGGCGGAGGCAGCAATGTCAGTTGGAAGCTAATTTTTAAAAATAGCAAAAATAACACTCCTCCTCTTTAATATCTTTCCTAGCCTGAGAAATCCTGCAGTTATTTACACTGAAATAAATTGAAATAGAAGAACTGAAATAATTTACATTTTTCCCCAAGTGCTCTTGTTCCTGTCTGAAAGTTCAAGCAGAGGCCAAAGCCATTAGGCATCCAGCAATGTGCATCCACATTTTTAGGAAGCTCAGTGCATGTTTCATAGAATTCTTGAAACAAACATGCGCATAAAGTGGGGTTTAGTTACATACATGGAATATGAAGCAATAGTATGGCACTAACCCAAAGCAAGCACGTCCCCAGTATTTTTGCAATATTAATTACTGTATTGATATTAATTACTGTAACAAACCCATTTTCCCAGCATCAGAGGACACCAGCCTGTGCCTTTTGAACTGCTTGTGCCCCTTAGCAGCTCACAGGTGGCTCCTATGCCAGGGCTACACTGCATGATGACTGACTGGCAGCAGGGCTGGACTGACACAATGGCTCCTGCTTAATATATAGCCTCTGCTGGGGAAAAAAAAAAAAAAAAAGCCACAGAAGGGCGGACTTACTTACATTAGCAGGATCTTTTAAGAATTAGCTTTCTTACCCTTATACCCAACCTAACCTTACATGAAGCAGCTGGTGCCCTGACAAGCTGCCGCCTTTTCCCACGTATGAGTTATCGCTGTATTTCTCCTTCAGCTCAATATGTGAAATGCAGAGCTTTTCCTCTGCAGGTTACAGATGTGGCCAAACCCATTTCACACCACATACCCTGCCCAGGAAAATCGCAATCCCAAAACAATAAAGTCAACCAGTGCTGACTCATAACATCCAATACAAACAGATGAAAAAGCCGACAAGCTAAAGCTGTATAACCCCGTGTCAGCTTAGTGCTGGTAAGGCAGATCAAACCCTTTTTGATTCAGTATCTCTAATCCAAGCCAGCGAGCACAGATGTCGTCTAATACGTCAGTGAATCAGACTTTGCAGTTCCTTCTCCAGGAGGCTGACACATGGCACCCCAGGGAAGAGTCTAAAAGAAGTAACTGTAAACTTTAATACACTACCACATTAAGTGGCATCTGTGCTCCCTTGCTGAGCTTGTTTATTTATTTATTTATTACAGCATTCTAATGTTTGCAGAACTATGTGTTAAAGGAAATTCTTTTCTTTTAATCTAATTGAACCTAAATAGCACAGCTGCACTTGAAATTGGCAAAATTTGAGTAATTTCAATATTAAAGTTGTCATTTGTTTGTATTCCTACAGCTTGATTTTCTCTTACTTGTTTATCTCAGAAAATTCAGCACTCACTTTTTCACAGAACATTTTATTTGCGTTGTCTGGCTTTGGTTGTTTTGTGTCATGGATGCAGCACAGTTTAAAACTGAGAATTTCAAGAGCTCTCTGGAGTCAAGGGCAATGGAGGATCTCAAATTTAACAGAGCACAGTTAGACCCATAACTCCTACCACTACTACTACTATGTTTTTCAGCTCTAAATGATGTATCCTTAAAGCAGAATATGTTTTCAGGCCTTTAAAGGCTGCATTCAAAGCAGAAGTTACTTAGCCAAGGCATCCTTGGGAGTACAGCTGTGGAAAGGCAATGTCTCTTCTACTGTCCCATTGATCATTATGCCTCTTCAACGGAATTTGAGACAGGTAATGTGCATGAAGATCATAGCAGTGTTGCAGAGATTTTCACTCTTATTCCTCTTAGGCAACATCTCAGAGAAGTTACTCTACCGTCTCTGTAAACTGAACAATACTACAGTAATTCTTTGTCACTTACTCTGAAGTATCTTTGTGCCAGGAGTGACTTCAGTGGTACTTCAAAACTCCACAAACACACAGAGTGATTCTGTTTCTCTTGCTACGCGCTGTAAAAACCTGTGTTCACAAAGACATGAAGTGACATCGCTCCCTGAACTACTACTTCATGAAAGGACAACTGGTCTGAAGATTACAACATCAATTATTTATATAGCAGCGATATTATTTTTGAATTCTCTCCAGTACTCTCTGAATGACACCAATAACAGTGCCATGTGTCGTTTTAATTTGTTACTCCTTTATTATCCTCCTCCATTATCATCTGGACACTCCAAATGAAATCAGACATTAGGTTGATATGCCCTGTACAAACATAGAATTAAAAATAAACCATTTCCTAAGGAGCTATGAGAGGATACCAAAGCATGGAGAAAGCAAAGTTGCTCACGCAAGCTGGCAGAGTTGAAGCCAAATGTTGGTCTTTAAATCATACCCTCTGCTAAATATCCTGCAGTGCTTCCCATTTCCTCCAAGATAGCACCTTCATGCTGCATGTTTCCATTTTACAGAAGTGTACTTGACCTCTAAGATCCACCGAAGTGCAGCAAATTACATTATTTTGAAATTTGTTTTCACTATAAACAGATTTTTTTTTTAAATAATCAAAATATCCTGCTCTTTTTTTTTTAACTGTTTCCAAACAATTATTTATTTCTTGGTTATTTCCTGGTTACTTTCAAGTCAGATCAGTGCCTTTGAACCACTGTATAAGAATTAATGCTTAAGTTATGAGATGGCAACAAGGACAAAAACCTAACATCTCTGGATGTGCAATGAGAAGGGAGCAAGGGAAGAGCACTTTCACTGTCACCAAGATGACTTGCATCAAAGCCTGATCCTATGCACCCTACGTACCCATATTTCAGGTACACCTTTCGGTATATTTTACATTTCAGCACATACTATATTTCAGTAATATTTTGCATACACATGTGTAAGAAGAGGAGCTTTGATATCAATAACAGTGACAAAAGAAAGGCAAAGTCTGCATTTCCATGGGGTTCAGCTTCTAAAAAATATTTATGAAAGAGTCACTAGTTTACAAGTTATAGGTGGAAAAAAAAACCACCAAAAGATAAATCATGCAATGTTATCTGCAAATGGGGAGCTAACCCACTGAGATTAAATGATTCATCCAAGGTCACATAAAGGAAACTTTGGCAGAAGAAAAAAGTGACTTTTGATCTCAATCTGATGCCAAAAGGCCATTCTCACACTTTGGGCCCAGGCAGTATTAACCCAAACAGGCAGGATTGGGAATGGAAAAAAAGGAATTACTTCATATACCTTAAGAGCTAGCATTGGCCCCTGAAATTGCTTTACATGAACCTTAAGTGTATAGCTGGAGATATTTCCAAGCTGACACTAATACAACCAGCAATATCATTCATAATCTGAGCTGTGCAAAATACCTCAAAAGCAAAAAATTTTCAAAAACATCTTCAGTTAATGTTAGTTTGCACATTTCATGATATGAACCAAAGTCTTTTTTAATTGAAAAATAAACTAGAAGTTGAGAAATGTTTCTTAGATTTATTTTTTTTTTTAACATTAAACAGCAGAGAGGTTTGCAGAGGAATCTCTGCAAGTGGTTGTCAGACTAATATGCAACACAAAAGAATAGCAAGTACCATGGGTTTAGATTCCTGGTGTTTTCTCACATTAATTAGATGTGAATCTTGTAACTTATTCAGCACTTCTTGGGAAATATGTTATCCAAAGAGAAAATGGCCCTGAAATTAAGTTAGAACACTAGCCATTGCAAACAATTAATATAAACTCTGTGTGACAATGTACGGTACTGCTGTTTTCCTGTGCACGGTGTGGTGAGTCGTTCTTTGATATGGTAATATAGACAGCAACAAAAGCAAGTGTCAAAATAATCTGCTTAATAAAACCTTTTCCAGGAAATCTAAAATAAAAGGTACTCTCCAACTATATGATACGAATCAAATTTTCTAGAACACATTCATTACCATGGAAATGAGAAGGTTCTGTACCCACAGTTAGCTCATCCCTTCCAGTAAGAACAAATAACTAACATCTGCCATCACCCCTTTACAGGGGAAGGAATGTGAACAGTCTTTTGGATTTTTTTTTCCTTACCACTCGCTCAAACATATGTGCACATGCACACAAATATACAGATACTGCTGTAGGTTTATCTAAGGAAAGACCAGTCAAAGAAATACACTGCTGTCCTGACAGTGCTTAGTTTGTGTCTTCTGCAATGTTCACCTCCCAGAAAGGCTCATCTCCTCCTAGATGGGGATGCCAGGGAAGTAAAGCATAGCCTTTAGTCCAGAATTTCTGTGACTTTTTGAAAGAGGACAGGTAAGTATAAAAAAATGAAAAAGCAGAGAACTGTCTAAATCAACAACCACCACACGAACAGGCTATTTATTGAAACATATGTCTCATCAAGGGGAAAATAGGAAAACTGGTGGCAGAAAAGACACACATTTTCAAATGCTCCTAGAAGAAAAATTGTCATCAGTTCTGCCCAGTGAAATTCTTCCTTCTGTACAAAGTTAGACAAATGGCAAATTTGCAGGGGTGGATTTACACTGCTTAATTTCATGCACCTAACAATGAATGTTAAAGCTAGGGAACTAGCCTTCTGGGCTTCTTGCAGAGAGGAAGAAAGAGGGTTCTCTAAAGAATGATTAAAAGTGATATTGCTGACTTAGATTCCTACCTGCAGGAGGTGCAGCCTCAGAGCTCTTTTCCTTTTAACTGCAAGGGTGTCACCCCCCACATCATTCAACATTCACTTATTCACCACTTTCCCAAATCAGTATTCCTCAATTTGGAGGTAGTTGCCTGGTTTCCTAAGGAAGTTGTGTGCACCACTTGATATGAAACCAGTTGTTCGTGTCACCAAATCTGGCAGAGGTCTCCAAGCACTGAATTTCTACAAATATTGTCAAAGCACGTGGCTAGGTAGAGGAGTGAGCCCTTATTACACTACATGCTGTGGCACGAGCATCAGCCTTTCTCAGACATTAAGGGATCCATGCAGAAACTCCACCTCCAAAGCAAACTCATAAGAAACCAGGGTTCGTTTTTTGCTGTTAAGAAACCCAGTGCAACCAACAGAGCTGGACTTTTCTTCCACAAAGAGCGGAAATAAAAATCAAACCGCAAATTAAATCTGGACACTCTGTCGTGCTTTATCTTATAGCTGCTTTTTTTTGTTTTCCCTTATATATAATGAATTTTGCCCTTCAGTTACCTGGGATTATTTCTTTCAAACAGTACTGCCTATCTGAAGTAAGAGAGTCCAATGAGAACTTCAATGTCTATTTCCAAAGAACTTCAATCTTAGTGAACATAGACTCACTTGACAATAAAACATCTCCCAGCTAACCTTAAAACTTGGAATGAGAGCTGATTGAGCTGTGATTTATTTTATATGACAGTTCATCTTAAAAATTTAAATACATTTGAAAGCAAAGGAAAGAAAACAAAACATGGAAAAGGTTGAAAATAAATCAGTATTTTCCATATTATTCAGTTGAAAAAAAGAAAAACATTATTTGGGTCTAAACTAAAATTTTTTGTTTGGCTTCAGAAAGAAGTGGGTTTGGTTGTGTGTGTGTTTGTATTGTGAAGAAGGATGGGACAAAAAGTTTACAATTTTTTTTCATTATTTATCCATACTTTACTGAAAGATGCCATTTCAAAAGTGACAGTCAAAAACTGAGTTTAAAAATATGAAAAATAAAGATTTTCTTCCCAAGGGAAAATTTCAGCTTTCTTGAAATGAAACATTTAACTGACATTTGTGCAGGAGGGGAGAGGCTTACTTTCATTAACCTGACCCTGGCCAGGTAAAATAACAGCATTCAGTCCGAAGTCCTACAAATTGCTAAATTTTCTGTTCCTCAGAAAAAAAAAAAAAATAAAAAGGTTTTATCCAACACAATTTGGAACAAAACCATCTCCTATCTTTATCAGCCTACAGAACAAGCCACCAATGCAGTCATGTAGCTGAACAAATTGAAGACATTTTCTTAGGAGATTGAATTTTCAGTTAATATCTCTTCTCTCTACCTTGCGTATACCCAATAAGTAGTCAAGGCCAAAGAATATAATGGCTGTGTTTAGCTTCTTTTGCCTTTGTCTTAAGCTTCGCTTCACTTGCTCCCTTGGCAGTTACGTCTGCCTGCTTCTTTCATGAAGACATCACCTTTCGGAAAGGACACAGAAAAGCCATTTGTCATCCCAGAGGGGCCGGTATCTGGTATCTAGCACTGTTCTCTCACTCTTATCAGATCCCAGATTAAATGCAAGTTATCAGCTGCCACAGATGGTTGTATTTTTTTCTTTGCAGCCTGTGTCTTCTGTGAGCATGGCAAGAGGACAGAACTCCTACAGCCCTTCACTCCCAGGAGCTGTAAAAGGACTTGACGTCGGGACGCTCAGAGCCCTTTATGGCTGGAGGCTTCTTCAGCTCCACAAAGCTGTAAATGCTTTTACCCTCAGATTTCTACAGCAGCTCCTTATCATGTTCTTTCCTGTCAGTATTGCTCAGTTTGTTGCTGTCTGGGAATGGGTGAATGCAAGAGCATTCTACTACTTTTCAAAGTTTTCCTCACGGGTGAAAGCAGATTCCCTTGTCTTCCTCTGACATTTCAATAGCTTGAGCTGGATCTGGAGAGCCTCTGAAAAATCAGTTCATTTCAACTAGTCACCCAAAAGACTGGAAACTTTTTGAGGATTATCCCAAACCACAGGGTTTAGCTTTTTCTCCTCAGTCTTTGAGACTTTTTTCTCCTGAACAACTCTCTTTCCCCTTCCACCTCATCTGTTTTCTTTCATCTGAGCTCTGCAGCAAAGACAAACCTACAGCTTCCTCTGTTCATATGTTTCATATTCATTTCCAGAAGGAATCCAGGTACTCTGATGCTTGTGTTTAACACAACTTCATGTGCTCTGCCTTGGAGCAAAGCAATACTGGTAAAACCTCAAAGTAGGCAGAATTTGATTTTTCAGCCACCCCCACAAAAGCCTGACCAAACCAATTATCAGTAGCAATAATGCAAATCAAAGAAGCAGAATTAGATTGTTTACCTACTGAAAAAAACTGTTACATGGCAAAACATTGCTTGCTTCCTTTACCTAAGAAAATGTCCACTGAAGGGCAAAACTGCTGAATGATTATTGGGATTTTTTTATGCAAAGAATTAGGAATAAGCATGTATTACTAACCCCTTCAATCCATTATGAAAAATTATTCTCTTCTTACAATCCACATAGTTGGAGGCCTAATTAAATTATCAATTTCTTTTAGCTGACATTCAATGTAGAGCCCTAAAAGAGCTGGTGAAGCAAATACCTTGTCACTCTGCCAGAAGTTCATGCTGCTCAGCATGGCCTGTTATATGTCTTTAATCGGGAATGATGGCTCTAATGTCCCTTTTTATAACAAGAGTCAATGCATTACACTACCTGTGATTTGAGCTTTAGTCTTGTCATTGTGGGATGTCAGATGCAGCCATATACAGTACACGTTCAGGTGAGAACAAGAAGGGGAACGGGGAGAAAATAATTTAAGTATAAAGGACCTAATATCCACCTGGGTTTCTGCCTCACTCACTTCACTGATCTCAGAGGGGCTGGACACTGCACAGGATGAGATGGAATTTGCCATGCTAAAGATCATTATTATACTTTTTAAAAAGAAGGATGATTAGGCATGATCCAGATTAAACAAAAAAAGTTTATATTCTATTTCCCACATATGTGATTTAGCAGAATCTTCCTCCCACCAGAGATATTATACATTTACATGAGAGGATAAGACCCTTGATTTAACAGAGCTAATGACTGACAAAATGAGGTTTTTCTATCAATATTTCCAAGAAGATGACCTGGATCAGGAAACATGAACTCCACCTAAAATGTCAAGATTTCAAATGCTTTCAAATTTTTTTACTTAAGAGGAAAGGAAGCCAGAGAGAGAAAGAGCAGGATCTGGACATGATATTCAGGACAGGGATCTGAATCTGGTTCCCCATAGCTCAGTTTGAATATCTTGGGCTCTAAGCTAGTGTCTGTTTCAAGATCTTCCTCCTGTCAGCTGATATGTTTCCACAAAAAGTTTTCATTTTGATGAATTTGCCAAGGAGACAGTTCTGCTGAAAATGCCCTTACCAGGTTTGTATTCATCTCCATGGTAATTCACATGTTTCTAGTTTCCATGCTGGCATTTTTTTGTGCATCCATCACTAGTACCCGCTGCTGCAGAAATGATTCCATCTGATCCCAAAATTGTGATGCTCCTGAGTTACCATTTGTGCTTCAAAAGCCAGAGCTCTTCTCTAGCAGAAGAGTCTGAGGAGGTTTATCTAAAGCTGGAGGCCTGTGGTCTATCACCCCTTCTGAGCCTGGTGTTGGGACATGCTTTCCTGCTGGGGTCTGTCAAGTGCCAATGAGTGGACTGGGTAGGCTGAACTATGAATCATGGCATGGGAAATAATAATAGTCAAGACTGTCCAGTTTTCCATTTGCTCCAAGGGCCCAGATAGAAGGTTATAACTGTGGAAGCAGCATGCTGCTCGCTATTCCACAGTGAGCAAACAGCAGCTGAACACACCACCTAAGCTTGCTACATACGTTCAAACAGGAAAGAGCTGTCAGAAATTAGGAAGGATAATGCCACTTTCTGGGCAGTTATCATATAGAAAGGAAAAGAAGGGATGAGGTCCAAGCAAGAGTGGCAAAAAGATCAAAAGACGAACTACTCCCAGCAAAAGAAGGCAACTAAATTCCACCTCAGCCTCAGCTGCCCCAGCTGCTCTGCCAAGGTAGTGACAACTCTGGTTTTCCCTCTGTCCTTTCTGTTTGCCCTTTTCCATGCCCCATTGCACAGGGATGTCCAAATTAAACTTCAAAGCTGCACCAAACCCAGTACGTCCACCCATCACACCCCCGTGTACCTCTGTCAAAGGATCGAGTTCAATTGTCTCGCAGAGCCCTCGCTTCCACAAAACTTCTACTCCAGGAGCTAGGCAAAGCAAGTATGTCAAGGCTAAAAAGCTTTCAAACACAGTGAGGAAGTGCTAGACAGCATCCAGAAAATCTGGTAAATTGAGCAAAGGGCACTGTCCCGTGTGGATTCCTGGAGCCCCTTTCAGGCAAATCACACATTGTACCCAAAACCGTATTTGGAAGTTTTAGAAATGGATATTAATCAACATGTCAGCTACTAATATTGAATCATTGACTTCAAACCAGAAAAAGTGCTGTGCTCAGCACTTCTACAGGATACTTCCAAGAGCCTTAGATCAAGATAAAAAAAGCTGGAATAGTTTTAACAGTCATTATACTTTCACTGCTAGAAACTAAATTGAAAGTTTGGTGATACAGTAGGAAATTAAAATTATAAAAGCCAAGAACTAATAAAAAACATGGAAGTAGTTACCCATCCAAGTTACCCTGCCAAAATAAACTACAAAGTCCCAAAATTACATTAAGAAAGATGCTTGCAACTAGCATAAGAATATAATGTGTCGGCATGTGAAGTCAACTTAATACATGAAAAGCAAGAGATCTTTCTCTCTAAGCTTCATACCAGGCTGGACAAAGGTTTGAAATGAGTAGCAAGTAGCTGCATTTTTTGCTTTTAGCAATCCTCTTTCTGTCCATCTAAACATTCCTCTTCTAAACAAAAAGTTTTAAATTCCTTTGAGTAACAGATCACACATCACAGCAAGTCAATAGAAATGTTTGCCTCCTTCCGTTATCTTTCCTTCTACAAAGTGTAGTGCTAGGATGCTGAATTCAGTTATGAAAATAAATGCATTGCTTTTTAATGTGTGACTAAAGGATAAAGAAGTTTAATACCAGACACCAGCAAAATATACAGTGAGGGTTTAGTCATGCACTTTGATACACATGAATCAAGAAGGCTCTTTCTACAGGCTATTATAACAAACTGTGTGGTTATAAGTTGTCAAGCCTTAAAACACAGAATCAAGGCCCCAAAACAAAACAGACACAGAGATGACAGGAGTGGAGAGTAAGAGAAGCAGCAAGATATTTGCAGCAGGATCAAACAGAAGAAGTTGTACTGTATTAGAAGGAGACTCTGTTTCAAGACAAATATGTAGCAATACTCAAAGGAACACAAAAAAGAAAGTCCTGGCTTTTCTACTGGTCCATTTTACTGCAAAAGTGCCACTGACACACAATTCAAATCTCCAAACTTTTCCAATATTCATTCTGGCTAAGACTGACACTAGTAGTAAGACTACTTTGAGCAAGACTGGAGAGCACAGCAGTATGATATACTTGCAAAGCTAATGAGCAATAGCAACCTACAAACTGGAACACTATTGGTTTTAACTCTAAGAAATGTACCTGAGGGATACAGACTGGTAGGTTAAACAAAGGAAACGGCATTCCCTTCCTCTAGGTAACAGTGGTGATACTACATGCAGCATTTCTTATTTAAATTATATACAAATTGCATCTATAAGGGATTTTGAAAGTAGGCCAATAACAAACATTAAAGCACTAGGCTCACTTATTATACCTGATAACTGAACTGGCAGTAAACAGTACAGATGATTAAAGGCATACAGGTTACAGGAGCATTAAGGAAATAGCGAGATTACATTTTAATTTTCTTAAGACTTTGTAAACACCAGCTTTATCAAGGGAACCAATTTTGTGCATTTCTTTTAGCATATGTCTGGACCAGCTAAGGAGATGGACACTATAATCAGAGCAAACGCAGTGTAGATTTTGCAGGGACATGCGAATTGTATTGTTCCAAAGCCATTGTGTTTCACTCAGCATTAGAGTTAAGAATACAAGAGTTGCAGATGAAACACACTGCAAAATTACTTTTCATGAGCATAGATGTATAAATCCCTGGGTTATGACTGCCATCCCTGAAACACATGAGCACTCTGATACAGCCATGATATCTCAGCTAGCAGTTACTGAGCATAGCAACATACAGATCTGTGCCATTACTGCATAAGACCTACTGAGACCCCAGTGATTTCACACAGATTGTGGCCCTCCCTTTCCTTCTTCCCCTGTGAGCAGTCCTCAAGTCAGGATTTTCACAAAACAGACATAGCAGAAATGAGCAGTGCTAGGAAATCAGTGTTTCTGTCACTCTTAATGTAAGTTCTGAAACTACATGGTCTTCTAAAATGGCAGAGAAAAACAGATGGCAGCCCTCATTCCCAGTCTGAACAGATGCAGGTGTCAGAACATCTACTCTGACCCATGGGGCAGCCAAAACTCTTCTGGACATAGGCATCTACATCCCTTTACAGCCACAGAAGAGAGAGACAGATGAGTAAATAAAAATTAATAATTCATTAAAGTAAGGTGCAGAGTCCAGCTGATTAATATGGAAATGGAAGCACATACACTCATAATTTGGTGAATTAGATGTTTGCATCAGTAGGTCCTTTTCAAAGACATGTAACTGTCTGACCATCATGAACAGCAACATGCTTTTCACATCTACATGCCTGTCTGGTGAAGGACTCAAAGCAAAAAAGCAACATTCAGCACAACAGCAAGACGTCTTGGTGTCTGACAGGAATGTTAATATAGCATGCCCATTACTCCAATCTAACCTGCTAGATTTATCTGAGAAGACGGGTATTCAAAGGAAGATCACACAGGGAACCGCCCATGCCTGTCTCACTGAGCTAATAAAAAATAAGTTTGTGATCCATGACCATATTTGTTCCATTCAACCTCTTCCAGGTGTTGTGGCAAAATAATGTGACATCTTTTCTGAAAAAAATGGTAATAATAAGAAATTAAGTGACATGCTCAAAACCCCATAAAGCACCAAATATCAGAAGCCAATAAAGAATGCATAATACATACTTCATAGTCCCACGCACTGCCTATCCCCCTTATACTGCACTTCTCACTTCAAAGAAGCTTAAAATACCTCCTTGACTGAAAATAATTTCCAGACTTTGCACAGAGATTGTTTCACCCATCAGTAAAAGGCAGTAATTTCTGAAGTAGCATTTAACAGAGCACGGCAGCCTGGAACAAAAGGTGAAGAATAACTATTTAAATGAAATGTAGGAGGAAATCTAGAAAGGCAGAACTTTCCTTTCAAAATTAGCTCAGGATATTGGGTTAAAAAAAATTCTGCAGGTTGTGAAGATTACAACAAGCCGTTGAAAGAACAAGTTCTGAGATGTTTCACGAGTTGATCAGTCCATCTCCTCTCACCATCCTGATATAGCAACTGCATATTAACACCACTGCTGAAGGATTTTAGCTAGAAAGCCACCAACAGCAGCTCAAAACCATTCCTTGGTGACCCCGCATCCAACACTGACTAAGCTAATTCAAATAGCCTGAGGAAATCAGGCAACAGGCAATGTAAAGTTTAACAAGACTGTCATTTATATGGGAGTTCTTTCTACTGGCAAATTAAAGGCTCATCGGACAGAGTTCCCCACCCAATCATGAGTTTGCTGACCTGAAGCAAAACCCCACGGTTCCTTTTCAGGAAGCTACTTGTCACGTTGAAATGTGCCCTGGATTCCAACATGTCCCTCTCAGCGTAGGTGTGGGAGCACAATGTGGACAGCTGTCTGGCCTGGGAATCCTTCCCTTAATAAACACACTTACTGCACATGAACAGTGTTTCAGCAGCCTAGAGTTATTCCCATCTGTCTGGATGGCATTTTTCCCTGCACTCCTGTTAACAGATATTTGCTAAGGGATACAGCTACAAGGCTGTTGAGGGGCTTTGCTAGTCATCCCATTGCATACAGAGTAAGACATTTCTATTAAAGGCACCCTGTGTGCCAGGAACCAAGGGTTAGCATCACATCCTCTGAGACTTTCTCACACCTACTGTCTAATGCAAAAAACACCGCAACTCTGTAGAGAAGAGGAAGGGACAGAGTTCATGGCCACCACAGGCTGCCAACAGGACAGCTTGCGTTGCCTCACATGACTAGAAAAGCCAGGAAGGTCGAGTCATCTGACTGCCTGAAGACCAATTGCAGGAAGGAACACGCTATGAAAGGTTCTGATACAAAATTTCATCACATAGCATCATAAAAGAGAGACAAGTTTGGGACATTAGAGTTAATTGCACAGAGCTGATCCCACACAGGAAGAAAATGAAAGCTGCAGCAAATGGACAATCACATGACATGAAAATAACACATTATTTTTTCTTTACAAAGTCTCTGCATTCTCAGTATTTGAATGGCAAAGCCAAAGAAATGAAAGCTCTTCCTTGCAGTGGTAGTTTCTATGGTACCCAGACAATTGTCCATGCTCTTATTTTAGGAATTCTCTGCCGTTTTTCTGTTACATTGAGATTTTGTGGAGCAATGAGGAGTTGCAGGGTACAAAGCCTCTGGCAGCAGCTGTTCAACACCTTGTGAGGTTTGCCCTTCTGAGCAAAAAGAGCTCCAAGAAGTTGACCTATTAATGATGGCTGCTTGCTGTCAGCTTATACAGCTTCCCCCAGCTAGGGAGAGTGAAGGGGGTCGGTTGGGGTTTTGTCCCATGAAAGTTGTAGCTACTTCAGGGGCAATTTTAGGGCAGAGTGAAAGACAGATGAAGTTATCACTCTGTGCTAACAGGAAAAAGCGTCTTTCCTAAAGATGTTCATAGACATCTAATGCTAGAATATTTTATTAAAAAAAAAAACAAACCAAAAAAACCACACCACAAAACAAACACAAAAACCCACCCAAACCAATAAAAATCTGCTCAGTAAATAATTCTTTGCTTATCCTGGATATTCTCAAAGATAATTATCCTTGAAAAAAATGTCATTTATTGAGGTTTCCCCCTCCCAACTAGTTTACCCTGACTGCTCTTGCAATGAAATTAAAATCTCTTCCTCTATTTAGGATTTAAAATAATCTATTGCCTGAAACCACCTATCAGAAATCCACATTATAATTTTGCTTGAAGAGTAAAGAGGACTAGATAAAGAGAGGTAAGTCTCTTCTTTGGGATACAATTATCTTTCACAGCTTAAAAAAAAAAACCAATGGTGTAAGAAATCATGTATTATAAATGATTAAATACTGCAACATGAAAATCAGCCTGTAACAAAAACCCACTCCAGAGAATATTCCTGAATACCAGTATCATCACTTTCTCACATGATCAGAATTCAGATTTGTGCATCCCTCTGCATTAGGTGTTAACTATTCCAAGTAAAGCTGATAATTTTTCTATCTTGCAGCAATAACAGGAAGGTAGATCACTGCATTGGCAGCCTCAGAAAGGAACTATATCCCCAAGTTATCATGTTGCAAGTTAATTTCATTACTTTCATGGCTGGAATATAACAACATTGTTTTATAATTAATACTGTTTGCTTTGTGTCAAATCCTGCACTCTTTTCCCATAAAAATAACAGGTGGAGAGTTGTTTAAAAACTTTATTCTTACTGTTGGTGGGGGAAAAAAATCTATTCAGTTCCAGCTGTCAAAATAACGTAAACCTCTAACATAGCCAAAATAATTGTAATATCCTTAATTCAACTGTGATGAAAAGAAAACATCACAAATCACCTTTTATAAAATCCTTATCTGTGTTAGAATACAGTTCTTTATACTAGGTCTTTCCTGACCTTGTCTTGGCCTACATAATTCTCTTGGCCTCTAAAAGAGAATCTTTTTACTTAACTTTAACATGCCATTTGAAAGCTCAAGTAGCAGGCATCAAACAGTGATTTACATGATGTGTTCAAGTAGACAATCATTCAGTAGCTTCACATAACAAAACTTCAACAGTTATGATATCAGTACACATGACACAGAATCACATAAAAAAATAAATGTGAAGGAATCTTTAGAGGTGTCCAACCCACCCTCCTGCAGAAAACATCTATCTGACTGGGATGGGAAAAATCCAGTTTCTCAGAGATCACCAAATTCAGTTCTGGCCAACCAGAAAAAATTCCCCCAGAACACAAAACCCATCATATTCAGCCATCTCACTGACAAAACCAGCACAACTTATAAAAATTCTAAGTGTTTCTTTTATCAAAATTCATCAACAAAGCTATAATGGAAGCTGGGATCTTTCAGATAATTTTATAACAGACATAGTGGCTGTGACTCAGCTGTGGTTAGTGCACTGTCATACTCACAGCATACCACTGGCTTCCCTAATGGGACATGGGTCTCCCTAGTTCTTGTGTCATATGTCCCAGCCCCATCGGGATGTCTTAGCTATTATAGAGAATCTGAAATGCCACTAATCTGCTGTATTAAGGCTGCATCACTGAATCCTGAATACACGTAATGTCTTTGTTAGCAACTTGCTTCTTGCTCGGTCTAATGGGAGAAACTCACCTAACATCCAGCTCTGGGTATCTACAGTTTATATTTGTTTGAAAATGTGAATTTCTGACCAAATATATGCATATCAGGGGCTTTCAGTATTTTACTTCATAATAATAAGGCAATGAAATCTTAAGTAGATCTAATGTGTAGGCTTCAAATTCTAATGTGTCACAGACAGGATATTTAGCGTATGGTGGTGTGTGTGTACCTACTACAATCCACAGGCTCACTACTGATGATACTGAAGGAGTTCTAAGTGCCCCAAGTCCTTTCCTTCCTCGTTTTTTACAAGTGAGAAGCAAAATATTGTAATAGGCACTTCTCTGAAAGAGCTTCTTAAAATAGTATTTGTGAAATGGCCTTTGGTGGATTGCTGAGGTTAGGAGAGAAATATATGTGGCAACATGAAACAAAAACCCAAATAAGGGCTAGAAAAATGATTTCTATGCCTTTCTTAAATGCAGATCTGCCCGAATTTATACATCACTGTGCTATTTGTATGTAACTTCAAAAAACAAGCAGCAATGAGCTTGTGCCTGTGTCTCCACCAGCTGCACGGAGCCCTTAGCATTTTCACTTGATTTTCTTTCCACTTCATATTCTGGCCCTCAGCCCATTGCATATCCAAGTCCTCCAATCCCTGAGCATCCCTGTCACCCTTCTTTCACCTTCTTGGGGCTACACTCAAAGGCATGTGCAACCATCAGCCAGGGTTTCACAGTTACATGAACCAGATGGAACCTCTTGTTAAGTTCATGCTAGTGTCACACCTGATTCAACTCAGAGCCCAGTAATTAGACTGTCTCCTGCTCCTCCCTGCATTTCCCTCTGTCAGAGATACACAGGCATCTTATATAATATTTGGGCTGCCTCCCTGGAGGGTATCCCTAGAGAAAAACTGCCAGCATGTACACAGATACCAATAGCGTCTTAACGTTCAGTACAACAGTGCAAATTCTTACTAGCAAAGGAATTGGTGCAATCACATCAATCAGGTCATCTCTACTTTATATACAGAAGTGAACTTAATAACAAATTAACTCTCTGAACTGCCTTAGCCTTCAGCCCCTTCCAGCCAAGGGCACTTACTGCTATGGCTTCTTAACATGGTTTTATATTATTTGAAGACTGAAAATTATTTTGAAAAATATTTTGGAAAGGCAACGTCTCTTCAAAGAAGTATTTCTCTTCTCTTGGTAAAACTGCTACTAAATATAAGCAATGCTGTCTTTGAAAACCTACAGAGAGCTAGGAAATGAGACATGATTCCTTAAATATAGCTTCCTATTTCTGAAGTGTACCTTTACCTAATACGTCCATAATGGCTAGAAAAGAATAGGACTGTGTAGGCACTTGAGCGGTGCTAGAAATGGGGAGGAGGAGGTGTTGCTTGCCTAGATTATTTCTAATAATTAAAAGGTTTTCATGCAGCCTTTAACCTACTAGAAATTGTATAATATACATTAAATTGCCTTTTTTTGGATCTTCATAATCCATCCAATGAAAGTAATGCTATTATCAACTGTCATTGGAGAGTTAATGATGAACTTTATAATTTCATGGATATTTTTTGAAAGCTTATCCCTCATGAAGATGATCATTACTTCCTTCTAACACCATTTGTGTTAGTTCCTTCTTTAAATTGCAGATTCTCCCAGGAACAGAGCTTAGTTCTGCTGGCCATACCCCACTGCTGACAATGACTGTCTCAGAAGTACATCTCTTAGGACGTAATACATCAAATTCAGACATGCAGGATTCTGACAGAAAACACAGTATTTAAAAAAAAAGAGAGAGAGAGATTTTTTTTCATGACTAAATGCTTTTTTCCAGTTTTCCTGTCCAGAAGTATTTTGATTTCTAAACACAATATTTCAATTCTACCCAAACTGCACTTCATTATTTGCTGTTTCTTGAAACAAAACATTATAATGCTGTGCTATTCTTACCATACCTGTTAAAACACTTTGCATCATTAGTTCCAGCAATCAAACAGGTAAGGAGTAGGATCTGATGTGACCACAGCCTAAAAGTACCAAGAGAAAGAGAGACAGACAATCAATATTTCTGACCATGAAAGATATTCTAGCTAACCAATATAAAACACAGTTCCACAGTTGGAAATCAAAACTGGGAAAAAGGCTTGAGGAGAGAGACATACTGTCAGCTACCTACTGACTGATATAGATGGCACATTTCTTGAAGTTTTTCACTCAAGACTGAGTATCTTTCTAGAAGAAACACTAATTTTGGTATGAACTACCAGCTGGGATACCACAGTATGTGCAGTACAAGGCGTCTAGGGTGATCACAGGGGTGCCTTCTGTCATTCATATCTCTGACTCATCATGGCTTTATCACCCTCTCCCATTTAAAAATAATAAATGTAATAAATAAATGTATATAAACTGCCTCCATCTTGAAGACAACTTGACTCATCACATCCAAAGTCACCTGTCAGCTCCTGCACATATCTCTATTAAAAAGGGCTTGGCAGAGATGAGGATTTCCCTGAAGCACCAAAGCCACTTATCTCTCTCTCACTCCCTCTATCCTCCTTTCTTGATCTCAAACCTTGCTGTGTTCAGTGCAGTGATATTTACCTGAATTCCTATCACATCCTATTATTCTTCCTTGTCTTTTTCAGTTCTCCTTGTCTGGCCCTTCACAGAAAAGTGATAGACTGCATTTTTTGAATTTATTTATTTTGCTTGAAAGTTATGGGCATGCGAAGTTTGACTGTAGTCTGAATTTCAGAAGTGACTTCTGCAAACGGTGCTATAGCTTTTGCTCTTCTGCCCAAGTCAAAGAAAGGCATTTGAAACATATTGCCAATTATAAGACTGCTTACAAATGCCATATTAATGTATTCTGAAGCACATTCCAAATAACATTTGGAGTGGATTATATAAAAAGCAGCCATCGTTTTCTCTTTAGCTATACAGGCAAATTCACCTCCTGTTCCCTGTATAGCAATGAAATTCATAGTGGTAAACAAACAAAACCTCCCAAGTTGAGACAAGATGTCTCATTACCATGGCAATAACGTGGTCGATGCTATTAGAGTCTCAGTCTCTATCTACACCCGAAGGCTTCTGGGGAAGGAACAAATTACTAGAAATCAAACAGCTCCACCATGGTCTATTGAGAGACAGTCACCAACAAGAACCAGATGAAAAACGTTAGCTCTTTATTAGTGAAAAACACAAACCCAGAGCTTGCTGTGGTGCTCTGTGATGCCTTATCACAGACAATCTGCTTAGGTAATACATACTTGGTTCAGCTGGTGATTTCTTCACAGAGTAATCTCCCCAGACTCACAGACTTCTTATTTCAGGATTGAACTTCTATCTGGAAAGTGCTCGAGAGTGACTTTTTGCACATTGCCTTGCCCACTTGACTAGGAAGCCCTGGACTCTGGGATGTGAATATGTAGCACATACTGTGTGTACCTTCTTCATCTTTCAGGGGAATTTTTGTTTCCCCTCAATTGACAGAGTCAATGACTGCAATGTCTCGAAGAATACTTGGAACTAAATTTCCATTCTAGACAGGGGAGAAAGCTGAGCAATGGAGAAAAGCTGGATCAACACTCATAGACTTAAATATAACCTCCTAAGGTCCCATCCAGCCAGTTATCTTATCATTCCCTAACTGTTTCTAAATACAAAAAAAACAGGCTAGGAAAAGGCTTCCATCTTGATTCCAATTTATAGCATAGTGGCTGTTTTGCCAATTATGCTTTTTGATGTTATGCTTTCTAGTGTTAACTAATTTATGAACTGAAAAATCAGGAAAATATTTCTCTCCCTTCACTACCAACTCCACCTGGTTTCTTAAGCTATAGACACTGATTCACACCTGTTTATAGATCTCTCATTCACCCCTGTCTTCCTCCATTTTTATTATCCCCCTGTATCTTCCAATCTGCAGAGTAGAGGAGGAAAGAAAATGCCCATAGCAGAAAAGCCTAGTTATTTGTTTCTCAGTGCAATCTTTCTTCAAGGAGCAGTAAGATCTTAAGCTAAAGACTGTCATGCCTTTCATCAAAGTTGGCTTTAGTTAGGAGCATTGTGACAACAAGAGTGGATTTACTAGGTTTGCACAGCATGACCTGGAATTCTGTAGAATGCAGTTCCTTCATTACCCAACAACTTGTTTTGTCAGTTGGCTGTCCTTCATTTCAAGGCACACCATTAAATTTAACCCAAGATACCCATATTCCAGAATAATTTGCTATTTCTATTGTTGCACTTGCTTTACAATAATAAATTCTTAGTAGGAATCATGGAACTGATGAAAGATCTGTTTCTGTCAATTAGAAACAACCCAATCCCGTAATATGTATGCTACCTTCCAGAGTAATTCTTTTTACACCGTTAGTTAGGTCTGGTAAGACACAGACTGCCTTCTTATAGACCTTACAATGAAAAAGATGACAAGCTGCCTGTTGGCTGCATCACATAACCTATTTCAAAGACTCAAGAAGCAATACATGGTCTTCAAACTCCTGCAACACCATTTCCTTGTGTTGTAACTGTGGTGCAGTCACTGCATTTCACACAGAAACATCGTCCTTTTCCCATCCACTCACTAAATTCCCCTTTCCCACCTGCCTTTACAAAACACCAAGCAACCTCCCTGTTTCCAGCCTATTTCATTCTTTCTGCCACCACAGGAGGTTTCAATGACGCGTGGCAGCTTTGGTGTGCAGCAAGAGCTCAGCTCTGAAACTTCACAACCCTTTAAGTTCAAGAGGTATCCCACAGTGAAAAGCTACAGTGCTAAATCATGCAGTTCAAGTCAGAACGATGAGTAACAGGTTTCTCTGCATCACACAGTAGCAGAAGTCAGTTAAATCCAGACACGGGGCAGGGAAAAAAGTTGACTATATTCCTAAGTCCTCCTGAGCCAGCTCTGATCTCCCAGCCTACGGCAGGAGGGCAGTGAGGCAGTGCTGGAATGTGCCTAGCTTGCACAGCTTTGGGACAGACCCCTGGGTCACACAGCGTCCCTCCAGGTAAACACAGCTCCTGGGGATGGCATAGGAATGGCACTGACTCTGGGATTGCCTTTGGGTTGTTTTCTACACCTCCTGCACGATGGCAGTTCAGTCATACATATACCATAGTACAAAGCTTGTTAAGCCTGTCCATTCTGCTCTGATCCTCTTATATGCGAACATGAGTATATCAAGCTCACACTGAGAAATTCCCTCCCACTAAATAGGCAAATTTTGAACAATTCAAACTTGGGACAAACTCTGCTCAGCCTGCCTGATAAATGATCTAGCAGGGACAAAATTTCTCCAAGCTATTTTATTTTTATGCATTTTCTTCATTTCTTTATGTGTTTTCTTTTATTGATAGGTTCTTCTTGATGAAAGATGAGTAGCAAATATATTTTCCCATTTTATGTCATAAATATTTTAGTAATATGGGTGTATATATCAATAACATAGGTATATAATAGAAGCTGTCCTTGGTTTATTTATTAACATTTGCCAATGCTTTAAGAATCCATATTCAGAATGTGATTACAGGTTGATTGTTTTCTTCATCATCTGCAATGACATTGACTCTATATTCAAGTTAAATCTTATACTTGTATCACAGCCTGATTTATTTATGATGTATCAATTTACAGACAGGGGAGAGCACTGCATGCAAAGTTAAACAAAAATGCCCAGAAAGCAAGAAGTGGTTGTACTGAAAATGACAACATAAATACTGGGCAGAAAAATCACAAGAGAAATAGTGTGGAGAAAAGTAGGGGAAAAAAAATACAAGCAAACAACAAAGATCAGCTGACCAAAATACTGTACTGCAAAGTTTGCATCAGTCACCTTGAAAAGAAGTCTTTTAGGTGCCATGAGCTAAGAAGACTCAGAACAAATGCAAATTCAGATGGACTCCTGAGTTGGTTAAGAATTGCCACAACCTCAGTTATCACTGAAGGTACAAGATGATATAAGATTATTCAATGATCTTAATTTTACAAGCAATTTCTAAGACCTAGATGAATATATGTGTTTACATGGGGTTTTCCAACCATTCAGTTTAAGAATTTCAGAATCTGAAAGTGGGGGCAGCTGATGTCATTTCACTTCAATTTGTATATGCAATTGAAATAGTATTCAGAAATATTCCATTCACTAGATGCACATGGATATGGACACTTCAGGAGTTGGAACTGGAACTTATCTACCCCTGTACAGACTTAGTGTGTGATCTTGATCAAGAGCCTTTTGAATTCAGTAGGAGTTAGAGATTTTGTTGCCTCTAAAGAACGGTGCCCTGGCTGCTCTGAGACTCAATTTAAGTTTAGGTTTACATGAAAATAACTTCCTTAATTATAGGGTCATTGTGCAGAGAAGTATCTTAAAACTGTGATTAGCTAAAATGTTGTGATGATAATTACTAGATATAGATTAGTTGTGAATAGGCTTTTGAATAGAATATGTGACTTCTGACTGGACCATCAGCCCTTTTTCTTCACTTAATTTTAAGGTTCAGAAAGCAAATTCTTTCTCAGTTGCTCCAAGGTGAATATGGAGTAACTCTAGAAGCAGTCTTTTAGGTCCTGAAATCTTGTTCTTATACCAAGTACAGGCAACTATATCCAAGACGACAGTATAGTGCCTATAATTGCCAAAGGAAAAAACCCTAAATTTTTAGGATATAATACACCAAAAGATTCCAGTTCTGAAGCCAAGCTAAATTTTAGAGAGTCTTTCAGAAACTTTAGCTCTGAAATTATAAATCTAACATTAGATGCTGGAATCTATATAAGCTATACCAGGTTTTCTTTTATAGAGTTCATAATAAGAAAAATCTGATTAGGATAAGGCAAACAATCCCTATTTAAAGATAACTTGTCCAACAAATGTAAGTTTTAAAATTCACTTATGAGAATTGTCTCATCCACCTCACGCTCAAACTCTTGGACAAAAATCCCACCATTGACAATCCCCAGATTATTGTGGTGAGATTTTCTCTAAGCACTAAGAAAGCACTTGTCCACACGGGCTAGTATTCCATATTCCTTGTAAAAGAGCCTTGGGTGCAATTCTACTGAAACCACAGAAAACTGTCAGCAAAGGATAAGTGATGACACTAGAAAAGGGTAGATGAAAACTATTTTCATAGATAAACTATTTCACCCTTGTCTTCAGATAAATGCTGCCAAACATTAATTTTTATGATAAATTAACATTTTCCCCACTTTCATTACAGAGATATTAAAATTAAAAGTCCATTTTTGGCAATACATTTGATAATTACTGACATCAAATTGCAATGAAAAAACTCAGAACCATTCAAGGGATATACTCTATGGTTCAGACCCATTAAAGTTGATGCAAATCTTTCCAGTGAGTCAGACACTAAAGAGTCAAGCTAGAACTACATGAACATGATTTATTCTTGTTCCATTCAGGCACAAACACATCTTTCAATAGGACTTACCTGTCCTCTTAGTCTTACAAAGTATTGTACGAATTAGGATAAAGCAGAACATGTTCTCCTAAAAATGTTATTTCCACAGTGCTGGATACGCCGTAAATATTTGCTTACTAGGAGTGAAAAAACATTGCTATTTTTAGTATCAGTTTCAAATCATAGTATGTTTCAATATCCAAATAGTATCTGGCATCATAGATGTCCCTAATTACACATTTTGCATATCACGTCAGTTAAAAGATGGACATTTTTTGTACACAATATATAACCATTGCACTTACACAAATACATATGAGCTATGAGGTCCTTCTCTTTGCTTATTATGAAGTCCAGTTCAAGGTCTTCTTATACACTTCTGATTTATGCCAAACATGTTTCTCTTACATAAACAAATAAATACTCACTAGGCAGAAAAAGTAAAGTCATCAACTGTTCTCAGCACTGTTTTGAGGTTTTGCATATCACCATTACAAAGAGGAAGAGGGGGATTGGGGCTGAAGAAAAAATAAAAATAAAAATAAAATATCTGATAGGATTGCCTGGTGTCACATGCTGATTAGCATAACACCTTAATCCCTTCTTGCTTATGAACAGTCTGGCTCCCAGCCCACTTGAGCATTTTCTTGCTCCACACGGTCACCTAAATAATTTCATCTTGGATGTTTCTGGACAGACACAAACCATAAAAGCGTATTCTGGGAACCCTGAGATGCAATAATTACTCTGCCTCTGCTACGCTGACCTATCTCACCAGTTACTCTGGCATATTAATACCTACTTTTGGCACTCTGCTGATAGAGCAGCAAGACAAAGGTACCATCTCACATGCAGGTTGCTAGTGCAACAAAGCCAAGTATTTATTTTTCCAGTGTCCTGATCAACAGAAATCTCTAACTGCTAATCAATCAACCAGCTCAGCCTAACTCAACAACTCAAACCCTCTTGCAGTCATTGTCTCAACAGGACCCTTTATAAAGTAGCTATCATGTAGTCAAGTACAGATTTTAGCTGCTGTTCACCCTGCAGCCATGGATAAGGTTTCCACAATTCAGTCATTACTTGTTCTCACTATGGATTTTTTTCCTTTTCAAAAGCAGAATATAGGTCTTCCTTATTTCTGAGTTAAGGCTACCACTGGCATTGCCAATCCTCTGACCCATGACACTTTCCCCTGAAGACTTCCATGTCAGTCATGCATTCAAATCTGTATCTATCCATCCATCTTCATGGCACTTGTTCACTGCTCAGGGGAAAAGTTATTTTTATTTTTCATTTGATTGATATTGCAATGTTCAGGATGAGAACACATGGTTAGAACCAATTATATAGTGGACAAGGATTCTCTCTCAGTTACCTCTTTCCTGAATACAAAGGAATAGCAACATTTATATGCCATAAAAAGGAGCTATGTCTGCACCATCCTCTGCTGAAATCTACCCAAGGATTATATAGGATACGCAGCACCTCAAATAACATCTAGGATGATATAATCTGCTAAAGCACTCACCGTTTTCAAAATGTTACACATTCCTTGCATGAAGAATCAGTCAGAATCTGAAGACAGATAATGATAAGAAACCTCAGCACCAGCAGTCCTAAATGTGAATAATTTGAAAAACTGTTTGGTGGGAGTTGTTTGTTTGTTTGTTTCAAATTTTAAAAATAGTCTTTAATTTGGAAGATCATTGATCTCAATATGGTCAGGATTTCCACCTGAGACTCCATGAATTAAAGGTCTTTAACATGGAAATATTATCTCCACAAGACAGGCTAGGCTGAGCATCACATATTTCTGTTACTACTCTGTGTCATAGCCTCTCTTCATGGACTCTGATGGTATCATACCACTTTTCTGTGAGATAATTGCTTTGCTATCAAACAGTACTTTGCTGGCTGCAGTGGAACACTCCGCTATTTTGAGTTCATCAGCTAAGCTACACTTCCTTTTTGGGAATATATACTCAAACAATAGCAATATACCAAATTCTTTTTTTCACTACTTTAAAATATCCATGTAAAGAACCATTTTGCAAAGCTGTGATTAGTGTTGGAAAAATTAAAGCAAATTAACTGACTGGAATTAACTAATCCTCTCCAATTCAGTATCACCGAATAATCTACAATTCCAGATATGTCCATCTGGACAGAAGCAATATACTCCCTCTTACATGAGCTCAAAGTAAGATGGGAAAGACAGAAACGAATACCTAGCTTTTCTAATTTTTCATTTGTATGATGATCTCACAGAAGTTTACAATGGAGAATGAATAGTACTGTGCAGAGGGGGAGACTGAGACAGAGCGTGCCTCACTGGCAAAGCCCAGGGTCCCTTAATGATCCATGACAGAGCTGTGACATTGCAGTTCTACTGCTTGCACCTTTCTATTTTCAGATCCAGGATTGTCTAACAGAATTCTGCAGGAATAAAGTTCATAAACTAGCCAGACACAGAAAAAATATATTATATGTTTTCCCTTTGAAGCTACAGGACTTTTTTTCAATCACTATTATTATTAAACAGAAGATAAATGTTATTAGTAGCCCTTCATCTTGGTTGTGATCTTTATAACAATTATATATGTACAAAGTATGCAAGCATGCAATATACAGTAAAAGTATGAAGATCCTGAAAAAAACTAAAACCACGGCCACCAAAAAAAACCTCAGTAAAATCAAAACCAAACAATCAAAAATCTAACCATAAAAACAGAGAGCTAAAATGGAGGACTGACCATTCGATTTCCCCTCCTTCTTGTGTGTTGGCTGCTGTCATATGGGCATACTCTGTCTACCACATTCTGGACTCCCCACATTTGCTGTGAAGGGTGAGTGATCATTCACTGGAGGAAAACTGGACATGTCTAATACTAAGAAGAGATTCAACACACCCAGACACAGGGTGGACTTTTTAATGACCCTTTGAGTGGCTCCTCCCTCACCGAACCTCTGACCTTAATGAAGCTGGGAACAAACAAATGTAGAGGTTAGCAGGAGAAGCCCAGTTGTATGATGCCATTCCAAGAAGCTACAGTTCTTGGAAATGGGTAAAAACAGGGATCATGGAAAAAACACCTGCTATGTAGCTGCTTAAGTTTCTGAAACACTGTTAAACAAGCCTTTGGCGTTCAAATGAAGCTTCAGGTCTTTCCACAAAGCAGCGGGGAAGGCAAACACAGACATACACCATCTCTGCTGGAACACCCACAGACAACTCTGTTCAGGAGAATTCTGAACATTTCTGCAGGGGAGGATGACTCAAGGAAATATATTGTTCAAATAATCCTTTGTCTTTCTTAACAGGCTGTTACTGCACACAGCAATATCAACCAACAGCTGTGGTTATATTACTTAATGCATGTGTCCATAACCAAACCGATCTTAGCACTTACTATTCATTTCTTTTAATGTAGGATTCTAATTCACTGAAAGATAACTGTTTTTTACATCTGATAATGCCCCTTAGTCTGTGAGTGGAATAAAAACACAGATTACTCAAATCCTAAGAATCATCCCTTTTTTTTTTTTTTCTCCTACAGTGAAGAGTTGTTGCAACATCAGAAATATTGGGCCTTAAGGCTATCTTCACAAAAGTGTGATTGTTTAGTTTGTGCTTATGGTGACAGTAACTGCCTCAATAACAGGCATTTCCAGTAGACCAGCAACCTGCAAATATTTAAGACCCTTTAGGAGTCTGCCTATCAGCTCAACTCGCCTGGAAAGGCTTTTCAGTTTCACTTTTATTATATAAATATGCTGAACCTAGTTAAGGGACTATTTCTTCTACTTCTCTTGACTCTTTCTATGTCTCTCTGCTTTTAAAATAAGTCAACAGGCTAAAGATACTTTTTAAAATAGACCTGCCCAAGGGAGAAATGCTAGAGGACATACAGATTTTCAAAAGCCCTCAACAAGCACCCACCTTTGAAACTAAATTTTCAAAAGTTTGCCACTCTGACGCATACCTAAAATCACTAATTTTAAAGCCAGGAGTGACTAATTTCAGAATCTACTCTGACCTCTTACAACAAGGAACAGGCTGTAAGACTTCAACCAGTGATTTCTGCATCAACCTTACAACTTTCCTTTTCATCACCTTACAGTCCTAATTTACATGCAGCATGTGATAAAATCCACTGCTGTCCTTAAATGAATCAGTTCAATGGTGAATTTCCCTCCCTGTTAAATATTAAAAGATTTTCTGTAATGTTCAGCCTTTAGCAGCTATCATTGAACCTTTACCCTGTATTTGACTATGTATGAAATACAATCTTGAGTAGGCAAGCAACATTAAAAATAATGATGTTGACCTAAGAACAAACCTCTGTAATTTGTATTTGAATTCCAGAGTCCTACTTAGAGTTTTACTAAATTCTAGAAAGAAATTTAATGAGAAAAAAAAATAATTTTTCCTTTATACCTTCTGATTTTTGGTGTCTTGGTCACTAAAAACTGTTATAAAAACACTGTGCTATACTGACAGAAATAATAACTCTATTGCAACTATATAGCGTAACTACATTGTGAAACTCGGGGCGGTGTAGAGAACAAAAATAAAACCAAGGCAGAAAAGGGACCAAATGCCTCCACAGAGCAGACCACTGTTAAACACAGTGAGTAGCAGGCACAGTGCAAAATAGCTCAGGAATTTCCTCAGCAGCTCTCTGCTGGAAGCAGGGGAAGGGACACACTAGACATGCCCTGTTCTTCTAAACGGGCACTGGCTGTCGGCCATACTCGGAAACTGTCCACAGTGCTGGACCGACATTTGCTCTGACACCACTTTGTATGTTTAGACAGGTCCTGGGGCAAGGCACCAAGATTTGACCTAATGCACTGACTTCAGTGGACCTTGGCTAATATCATTGCCTCTTGTAAGCTAATAAAATATGCTTCTTCCTTTCTAATACATCACTACAATCCTTACTATTTATATTAATAACAACTGTTATTAATATTAGCATATCTCAATATTATCATATGTGGGCTCCCATCTCAAAAGATCAGCTGAATAAAGGGCAACCTAATCTTTACTCGTGATCTTTAGACAGACGCAGCTTGTTAAGCAAAACCATCTGCAGCAGTCTGCTCCAATGGGTTCTTTTGCTTATTAAAAATATTTTTGAAAACATTTCCACAGAGATAAGGAAAAACAAAGACCAGATAGCATTAATGATCCCTCTTTCTTTTCCAAAACATTTGTACATTATAAACATCATGCAGCTCATCATGTCGCTTAATACGCAAACAAAGACAACAGTTCAACTAATGCCAAGACCACTCCCTATCAGTCTGACCAATATTAACAATTTTGCTCTCCTGTGCTCCCTTCCCTACCTGTTTTCTCTTGATTTCTACAGAGATTACAGTCTCCTGGGGCATAGCCTGTCTTTTTATTCTCTATCGTAACAGGGTATCTAACCTCTTCTGTGAAGTACAGCACAGTGTACTAAGAAACTTTGCTGAAGTAAAAACAATGACCAATTAGCCTACGCTAGGTACATTTCCAATTCAGTGACTAGATGAATGCCAGACTTCTCTGTATGTGGAGATCTGAGATATGCTTAAATATTAGGAGAAAATCCTAAAACATGTACTACCTAACAATTGCAGGTAGCACAGCTGAAGCAGCACTTTCAACAGTTTCAAGAGATGGAGAAACCGACATAGTGTTATCTCATGTATTGAATTAACATATCACATCCCCCATATTGATTCACAGTATATCATGATTGGTTTCTCTGCTTGGCAGAAGTAATACCTGGACAGGCTTCTGCCTGAAAATTAACATCACCCTGGTGATGAGGAACAGTCCAAACATGAATCCACATCCCTGAAGAACTCCTCCCAAGACGCTCACCTTGAAAACTCTGACCTCTACATCACTATCAAAGTATTTAAGAAAGAAGATGAAGGCAGGAATGAAGACATTAACAGCTTAACACTTAGAGATAACACATTTTACTAAACTCTGTGGAACTTGGAAACGTGCATTCTTCCCTATGAAACGCTGTGTGCTTCTTCCAATCAAGCCCTAATTTAACACTGGCAAAGAGGACACAGGTCTTTCACATGTCCTCGGACTGTTTACAGTAGGAGACCAGTTTCACTTTTAAGCAAGTGAAGTAGGAGCAGAGGGTGGCACTACTACAGAATTCATTCAAAACTTATTTAACTTTATTGAAGGGGGTCCAAAGTGATCAAGCACTGTTCTGGTTAGGGAATCAAATTTTCCATAACCACATTTTTTTTCCTCATTTTTGACGTTTGTTTTCTGCCTATGGTTAGATTCTGCTGTAATTTTGTTTCCTCCACCTCTGAAACAGGGACGATACTCATTACCAAAAAGAGTTTTCACAGTAATTGCTTTAGAGCATCTTGGGGGCCGGGCAGGGGGGAATGCTGTTGTGATAATATTGGCTCAATTTCTCAGTGTTGGCAGATGACTGGAAGCGTACCCACATTAGTGGAGTGGTTTATTTTCCTTTAATAGTGTGTTCATATTTGTCAAATGAAGAGCCCAAGTTTCTTCCAGATGACAGAAAGTCTTAGCAAAATCAATAAGAAATTCCTAAATAAAAGAATCTGTGCACATAGTACCATTTTTTAATAATTGCTTCATTTCAGCAAGGCACAGGCAGATTGATAGAAGATCAATACATCAGAATTTATGCATGCCCAAACAGTTTTGAGATGTTATTCCAATGGAGCATTTGAAACCGGAGCTAAAAAGTGTGTTGAGTTTACACATCTAGACCACTCCTCATTGACAAGTTAATGATTATCTTTTGCCATAAACTTCTCCAAGCTACTACATGCACAGTCAATACCAGCCAGTGTGATGAAAAAGCCAAATTAGTTGATGCAGTTTTCAGCTAAAATGTACAAACAATCATTATAATTAAAAAGAATATTATCAAAACAAAAAGATACGTATCTTAGAAGCATGTGGCTTATTCTTTTAATACTTTCTTTTTCTTCCTTGGTCTAAATTTGCCCCTGAAAAAGAAGCTCAAGAATAAGGAAATGAGAAGGAAGAAAAACCAGGTCGGGCGGGGGGGGGCAGGGGGTTGCACTTTTTTTTTTTTTTTTAAAGGAGTATTTGTTATGAAGTTTTGGGGGGTTTTCGCCCCCCATGGAAGTCAGGATTATTCTTCACTTCTTTCCCATCAGTCTGCTTTTGCAAGTGGTTTTTTTTTTTTATTTTTCTTTTTTCAATAAGGGCATTTTAACACTGTGCTAAGACTGTATTGCTCCACAAGAATGTCCACAGAAGAAAAATGAGAGTCATAAATCCATTCAAAATCACTTACCCACTGTTTCTAAAAAAATGAAGGAAAAAAACCCACAAAAACTACTATTTCCTATAACAATGAAATACTGATAGGTATTTGTATTATCAGAGTTCTGTTTCATATTGATGTACCAGTGAACTACACACAAACAGGAGAATTTAGTTATAAAAGCCCATTTCTGCCACTGTGTCTCCTTTTTAAGGACTTCTGTTGACAGAATGGCACAACATGGCACCTCTGAGCAATATCACTTTGCCAGCTAAAAGCTGCTGCATGTGTGGCCTTATTTAAACCTTTGCTTTATTTAAACATTAAATGAAGAAGCAGTAATTATTTTCCATTGATCCAGGCAGCCACTTACATGATCTGAACAGAAAATCTTCAAATAAGAGTGGCTTAGTGACTAATACCCATGAAATCTATCAAGTGAAATTGGCTTGCTATCAAATCAGTGTGATTAATGAATGTGCCAAAGTTTATCGGCAGACAGTTCAGGTGCAGAGTCAGAAAAATTGTCTGTGGCAAATACTGTGCCCCATTCTCCTCTCTAGAAATTGTATCTCATCATGGTAATAGTAGAAATTAAACTACTACTGAGATGTTGTCACAAGGTTTAGCTGCTGGAGTCATCCTAAAACACAAAAGTCAAATCTCCCTTGGAGCCAAACTTTTAGAAGCTAATTGGAGGTTTTTCCAACAAACAATAGCCAATTAACATACACTGCTTCTACTTTTCACTGGTTGTCAGAGAAATAGCTCTTGGATGTTTCCTTCTTGTTAATATTATGTATTAGAAGTTTTTTTAAGGGAGCAGGAAAATAGAAATAGAAACTGTGTAGCCCAGAAGCATATGTCAGCAGGAAGGGGAAAAAGGGGCAGAAGAGTAACAGACTGAAGATTTTCTACAAATTCAATGATGGTGCAGGATTTATAAGAACATGCTGTTGCAATAACATGTAAAGAGCAAGCTTTGCTAGAAGAAAGCCCAGCTGCATGCTGGCAGTGCTGAAGAGATACCTCAACCCTCAAGACAGCTATAACCCAAGCGATGTGGGTTATAGCATAAGCCACATGCTGTTTCAGCATCCTACCAGCCAGCAGGTAGGGACAATGAAAACAGTACCTGGAACACCTGCACACCTTGAGGCTATGGGTATTTTTAGCATACAAAGTGAGAAGTCACTTCAGATTACAAACCAACGCAGAAGACAATAAGCCAAACTGTGCTTGAGTAGAACTGTGCATTTCAAGGGACCAGTGCTAAATCTCAACCACAGATCTAGAGCTGGTTGATAGGGGAGAGTCTAGGCAAGATCTTCAAAGCAGAGAGCACATTCTGATCTCTTACATGTACGGTAGCAGACACCTAGTAACACACCTGATGAACTTCTTTCCCTGAACTCTGTATTCAAACACTGGATCTATGACCATAGAACAACCTGTTCAGATATTCCCCACATACTCTGGTACTCAACACACTCTAGTTGAAGGTTGCTCACTCTAAAAATCATTTATGTATGATGCACCCTGACACACTAATCCATTACTGGTAATACAACTTCAGTGGCATGGACAAATAACCTACATATAGTCATTTATTTTTTAAATGGTGCAGGGAATTTTCACAAGCTCAATTTATCAAGACAGATCCCAGAAAATGCAAAGACAGATCCCAGAAAATGCATGCAGGTGTCAGTGGGCATGACGGACACCTTATGAATACACTTCCATGTGTTAATGGCCATGTACCATCTCATTATTTCTTTTCAGAAGCAGTCTGTTCTCTTTCCATGTAGAAATATTTCCTCAATAGAAGTAGTAAGCTGCAGTGGCTAACTGAGCAAATTCTCTTCTAAACAACTGACTACCCATTATTAATTATATCTTACTTGCATATTAAATCCTGGTGGCCTTAAAAAGGGAGACCAAAACATGACTGTTATCCCAGTGATTAGGCTTTCTTCCTCATTAAAGACTTCTCTGCACACCCTCACAAGAAGGCAGAACAACCACAATGGCAGAGACTAAAATTGAGATGGATCTCATGAGACCCATCAGAATAACCCCTCGGGGATTTGCAGCTACATCACACTAACTTCCCTGGCCAACTTGTCCTCTTTGTGACTGACACCCCTTCCTGGAGAAATCCTAGAGGAGCTTATACTGATAATTCCTAAAATACATTCTACGGTATTGATAGCTCCACAAATTTCAGGATAATGTAGTATTTTATTCAGCCACAAAACAAACAACTTTCTTTGATACCAGTATTTCTTAAAGGGCTCTTACTCCTCTTAGCCCTTATTTGGCTGGGGGGCATGAGGGGAGAGACTAAAAATGAATTCAGAAGGGAGAACATTAAGAAAATAGGAATCGTTAAAGAGATTATTTTGGGTCTTCAGCTAATAAGCTTTATCTTTGCCATGCTGTGCAAGTTCTTCCCACACATTCTCATTAAAAAGAGAAGTTTTGCATTAGCCTTTACACATTTCCTTGTGGTGGAAGCTCTCAGGTGCCTCAAGAAGGTGGGAAGGTCTAAGAGGTTCTTCCCCAGAACTCCTATGTGGAACGAAGTTACAGCCAAGAATCTGGGGCAAAGCTCATTAGTATGAGTGATTGGTTGCTGAACCTGGATCATTCTTTAACCCCAGATTGAATTTAGGGACACAAGATATGCATGTATCTCTGCAGGGAGGGAAAATCTATCCCTGTCATTGAAAGCCAAAGCCTATCATAGTCCTTCTGCAAGTATTTCTGTGCTAGGTTGGAAACAAAGAAATTTCAGCATGAAGTTGGCTAAATGTTTAGCCATTGGTGGCTTTGATGTTGTGCCAACGGCTACAGAAGGATGCCATGTAGAAATGCAGAGCTGCTATTAAGATGCAAAAGTATCTACAGCTCTATCTTAATGTTTCCACCAGCAGCACTGCAGAGAAGAGCTCCACAGGGTGCAGGAGCCATAAAATACATACGCTGTGCTTCCACTTCAACCTGGTGCTGCAAAACCCATGTGGATGATGTCTTGCCCAGACAGGTATGGGTGCACAGACCAGCCTAGCCCAGTACCTATCACACATCTGTGTACTAAACAAAAAAATCTTTGCATTTCTGCTGGCATTTGTCCTGGTACCAGCACCTTTGGCATGTCAAAAACATCAATAAAACCAAACAAATTAAATACAATGTTGTCCTGTTTAACTGGCTTAGTGTGCATGATCTCACCCAAGGAATTGCTTGATTTTTCCAGAGTTGAATCAGGTCTCTCACCTTTTAGTGGTGGAGGTACACACTGGTAAAATCTCATGCAAATAGTTTGGAACAAAAAGATTTGGTGAGAAAAAATTTAGTAAATTACTGATTTTTTCTTTCCAGAGACAAAAATAAATATATCAGAGGCAACATGAAATAGCAGAGAATAAAAAAATGTGCTGAAGACATAATGGGCAAAATATTTTATCCCAAGGCCAAAGTTCATCAGTTTTCACTTTGATTTATTTATGCAGCACCACTTTGGGGTATGGTAAAATTACAGAGCAGCAGTCTTCTGAAATTTGACAAATTTGTCATATCAACAGATGGGCTGTAAGAACAGAAGCTCTGAACTGGGATTAAGGATGATTTGGTCTTGAATGATTCCATCTAACTGCTAGTTACAGCTAAAACAGCTAGATATAAACTTAGATCGTTATCCATCTATTATAAATCATTCTGTTCATGATGTTGCTTGTTCAGAAAAACTACATATATATCTCCTTGTAAACTTCCCCCCAGTGTTCTGATTCTTTGAAAAAAAATTATGCTGGACATCAGGTAGGGGCATTAATATTGGCTGACCAGAAAAATGGATGCCTTACCCTCTTGACATTTCAACCATCACATTGAGTTATGTCGCTTAAATCTAATCATAGCATGCTACATCGTACCATGCTTTTATACCTGATGCAATAAATCACTAAATCCTGTTAAAATCAATCTATGTTCAGCTGCAGTACTGCTATCATACCCCACTGGTTTGTGTCAAGTTTAAGAGATCCAGCACCAAACTCACACTGCAGCAGAGTGCTCCATTTCATGACTGTTGGAATTGTATCTAAGGGCATAGATTCAAGTGATCAAGACTTCATTTTATTTGTTTGTACTTTTAGGATGAAGAATTCCTGGGACTAAGGTCCTTGATTGCTCCAGGAAAAGTAGGTGGTACTTAGGTGGAAAGGGAACTTTGGGACCCTCATTGGCTCGCATGTTTACAGAATCCATAATAGGTTTGACCTAAAGCTAAACTTAGGCAAAGATTACATTCATATGCATTCATGTATCCAAATACCACCACTCCAACTTAGAAAATCATATTCTTTTGCTGCATGAACCAGTTCATGGCTGCAAGGAGACACACATGAAGAAATCTTCCCATACACTGTGTCATTAATCTCTATCTCTGGCTTCTTCATCCAGATCAATACAAGGTTGCTGTGCCCATATGAAACGTGCTTGTGCTTATGTAACACTTCACAGGCTACCATTTCCTAGTTTGGTTTTGCAGAGTGCTATTGTTGGAAATAGAATTTCATATGTATATGCGTATGAGCAAATGTTATTTCTAGTCTAGAAATCTCCAAGTACTAGAATGACCTAGAAAATAAAAGTTGTTACTTCACAGCAAGCCTAAGCAGTAATCACACATAACTCTGGACTGAAACATCAGGAAAAAAAAAAAAAAAAAAAACCAAAACCAACCCCCCCCCCCCCCAAAAAAAAAAACCAACCCAAAAAAAACCAACTCCTCTGCTAGTCTGTGACCACAGCTTCCATACACAAACTTCCAAAACCAGGCAAGGTAATAAAACTATCATAGCTGGCATTGGGGATTACTAATAAGAAAACCTACTCAAATGCTAATCTGTTTCAGTACTTCATTAAATAGATCTTCAACTTGTAGAGCACAATTTGCAGGAAATACTGTGCAGTTATGTACAGTAATTTACACAAAGACTGCCTATCATAACCCATTTGTTTGGCTCATAATTTTCTTCTCTGCTGTCTTATTCACCCATTAACTGTTATAATGAATCTACTGTAGCTTTCAAACAGTATTTGCACACCTTGAGGTACACAGACACCGCAAACTCTATGGTCAATACAAATTGACCTTATCATATGTCAATGCAAGGGAATAAAACCTAATCCCAGGCTTCCTGAAGCCTGCCATTGAGAATCCTTCCCTAAAAAATACACGATCAGAAAACAGCAGGCCAGCCATTAAAAGGAGACAGGACATTTCACATCATCAAATGTCAACAGCATTTACTGGAATCTTCTTCCTAGAGCTAACTTTGCCAGTGCTCTTTTGTGTTCTATTTTTTAATCCCCATAAGGGCAAGAAGCATTCTAGACTCATCCACCAAATTAGCATACTTGTGTCTCTAAAGAGCCATGAACTCCATGTCTACTCATGTTCACTTATCTGCAAGCTAGAACCATCAGTCAAACACACGTTACACACACACACCCTCATCCTCCAGTGTTTGTCCCACACGAAGAAGATGGGAGTTACCCAACAACCACACCTAGGGACCTTGGATATTTAGCTCAAACTGTAAAGAAATACAGCTTCCTCCTCTGGCAACTGCCACTGGTGAGCAATATACCTCCTCTTGTGTTAGAATGTTTCTGGCTATATGCAAAGCTGTAGGGATTCTTTGGCAGAATTGGGTACTAACTTCAGACACTTTTGGTGAGTAAAAATTTCAATGAATATGTAGTTTTCAGAGCTTTTTTTTTGGCACAGGTCTAATAGTAAAATCTAAACCACATTTTAAAGCACAAGTGAGCCTATCGATAACTGCCTGCATTTCACTGGAAGAATACCCTTGTGGTTTGCACAGTGCTTTACTCTATTGCCTCTTTTAGCCTTCTCAAGACTTACTCAGCTGCAGATTGGAACAGAAGTTTGGTTTACATTTGGGTTTGCCTAATTCTGAATCCTCTAGAGAAAAGAGAACAGAATTGTATGATCAAAATTCTGTTTTCTAAAGCACAGTTCCAGACAACATAACCAAAGCATTCCTTTGACACATTTACACAAAACACACAGCAGCTTACAAACAGTCATGCAAAGTGATGATTCTGCATTGCATGCAACTGTTTCCCCCTGCTAAACTGGTTTCTTAGTCAATGTGGGGATTTTAGTATTGCAGAAATGACCTGTTACTCTGTAGCTGTGTGAATTTTGTGTTTCCTCAGTCCAAACAAACCTGTAGCAAGCTTGCAGTAGCCTTGCCATTTTATCAATGATCAAGTTAACCACTCCCCTGGCCACCACTCTCTGCCATTTGGGAACAGACCATCTTGCTAGCCACAAGTGTCAGAATACAAATTTGTATGGTTACTGCTCTGACATAGTAATTAGATTCCTAGCAAAACTACTCCAGGTCTTCCCATTGGATTGTTTCAAACAAGCCCCTTCCCTCCCTCCCGAGACACCAGCACAGCAGCATTTACCTCCTAGGTGCCCACTTCTAGGGCTCTCTAGAGGAGCTATCCTTCCCTGTCGGGCCACAGGTCAGTAGGCTTAAACAAAAAAATGAAGGTCTTCAACTGTCATGGACTGAGCTACAACACATGCGATCCTATGTAAACAAACCTCAGAGGGGGATAATGATGCAGAACTGCAAAATTTAATTTGAGAAAAGCATGATGTCATGAGACTAGATGAAATTAGCATTTGTTTTTTGATGTACTGTGGAGTGGGATGGAGAAGAGAGCAGTTGTCTAAAACAAGCTATTTGGTCAGTTTGGGACAGTCTATCCTCAAACAGCATGTTCCAAGTCCTAATTCTTGAGCACGTAAATGCACTTTCAACCTTACTACACTCATGGGAATTGCTTGACCGTAGATAGCTAACAGAGTTACTAACAAAAGCATTAGGAATGGAAAACTTTTTAAAAGTTATCAATACGACCAATAAAAAAGAGAACCTACTTCTATCCTTTATTGATCAAGTTCAACTAAGTTTTCCAAATTTAAACAGGAATTATTCAAGTTGCAGAAATTTAATACACCTTTAGATAGGCATCACTGCAAAGAGGTACTTTCCTTCCTTGCTTATACATGCCACTTTTCCAACTCATAGTGTTATCATCAGTGTAACATCAATGACATCTATAATTCCCATTTTAATCACACAGGACCCCAAAACTGTATTACATGTGGCACTAGAGAGAGTTGAGTGTATTCCCAATTAAACCTATAGATTGACAAAGATGCATAAACTGCTCATTACAAAAATACACTACTCATCTAAATCTGTCGTGGAATGATTCATGAGCAATTCATTTGTAAGCTATGCAAAAATTGTCCCTGTTCAGAGTTCCTTTATAAATTTAGATTCCACAGCAGTTCACTTTAAAAGAAATATTAAATCATTGATGGGATGTGGAACATTATTCTTTCAGATAAAAATAAGAGGTTGTCTGGGGATTCTAATTAGTTCAATAAGCTATGAATGAGTATAACCAACTTTAAATACTAAGAACAATTTTGTGTCCCTGTTCCACTAATTAAGAAATACCTTTAGTTGTAGCTGAACTGAAGAGTCCTGTTAACTGTAACTAATAAGCCTAGGCTAGTTTCAATGACAATTCAGACCAGATAAACACATTAGAACTTTTTTTTTCTGTGTTGGAAACAGTAAAGATTTAGCTTCACAGTCTTGCCTTCAGCGATGCTTTACATAACTGCATTTTATAAAATGTCATCAGCTCTTTCAGTGCCTGAGGACCTACCATGAGGGAATGCCATAGTTCTATATATGTCACATATATTCTGACTACTTACCAAAATAATAGGAACATCATTAACTTGATTGACTGCATACGGATTAAGAAGGGTTAAAGTGTTCTTTCCACAACTTGACTCAAACAAAAATGTTTAGAGAACAACCTTAATTAGATTCAGATTTCCAGACCTTAGTTTTCCCTTCAGATATGTGTTGCAGATTTTGCATAAACTTGCATTTACAATTGAATGTCAAAGAATTTTATTGTTCCTTAGAATCAGTGTATGGACAAACATTTTCTTTCCTTCTGCATACACAGAGCCCGATTAGATATTCCCATTCAACAAGGAAATTGTTTAAATTCAACCCACTTTTTGGCAATAGAAGTCTTACATTACACTTTACTTCCTAGGTACTTGTACTCTCCAAAGTGGTAAGATTCCTAAGGATGAACCTGACACTGCTGGGGTTTTTGGGACAGATGATCAGGTATTATGGGCTGATGATCAGAAATTCCCTGATGACACTAGATCCCACAGAGCAGCTCTAGCATGAGACTGCAGAGATTCAGCATAAAATTGTTTCTGTCCTAAGCTTCTAGGTTTCCAGTTGTAGAACAGGGGCCTTGGCAGTCTTGGAAGACTCAGCTCAAAATAGAGCTCTCAGTACTTTTCCCCTTTTTATTTTTAAGGGTAGTTTGGATGCCCTTGCTGGGTACAGGATATAGCACATTCCAAAACATCTGACTTAGTCCCTCCAAAATAGATATTTTTCTGCTGGAAGATGCATTACTTAACACTTTTGGAAGCTAATTTTATTATAACATTCTTAAGTACTTTGCACAAATTTAAACACAAGTGCAAATTGGAGCAAAATTTTAACTATAAATTGGTATTCTGGGAAAAATATGTAATGATTAATTAATAACTGCATTCTGATAACACTGCAAAGAAGGCCATGTAGGTAAACAGAGATATTATGATTCCATACTGCCAGCAGGGTGCAGAGGCAAAAGAGAAAACAGGGAAAGTACATCTGACAAAGGAGCCAGAAAAGTGTATTTACGTGGCCTTTCATCTCTGGCGGAAAATATGGTGATCTGGGAAGTCACCTTAGCAATCTTATCATTAGCTCACAGTCTGCCTAAAATGCACAGCAGACTGTGGAAAAAAAAAAATGCATATAGCTTGCAGAGAACATCATCTTGTTTCACTGTGATCTATGTATTGCCAAGGGACAGTAACTTTAAAGAACAGGAAGACAGCCAACAGCAGCCCCTATAGCAAGTTTATGGTAAGAGCTTGAAGTTATGTGAGCAGTAGAGAAATTCAGAAAGTAGCATCTGTTTCTTTGATTTTGTATTAGGCATTTTCTAGTAATAAGCCAAATGAATCTGAAAGCCAACACAAATCATATCAACGCCATGGTTTTTCTCTTGGAAAAAAAAAAAAATATTGTACCAGGTCAGATATCTCAACTAATTGAGAATAAAATTGAGAACTATGTCAGGAATAAAAAAAAGAACTTCTCTGATCCTGAATAATCCTCTCCAAATGCAGTTCACAAAGTACAGTGAATAAAGCACATCTGCAGTCTTCTATCCAAACTGCTTCCCAAGGTGAGGTGCCTCATGAATCCAACAGATAAATGTGTACAACGAGCTGTTTATTCTCACTCTAATTTTTTTTTTCTTGCTTTTTTCTTGTAACAGAAATGAGCACAGTAGTACACTAGGGGACACAGAATGTTGCTTTCTTTAAAGATTTTATTTGTGAAGCTACATATCCACTCAGAAGTCAAAACCAGCAGTCATTGTCTTTCACCTCACAAGATACAGGTCAAATCCTCTCCTGTTTCATGCCTCAAATTCATTCAAAATTTGTGCCTGAGAAAAACTCAATTCCTTTCATACTCGGTATTACCCCTACCAGCACAGAAGAGCACGCAAGACCCAAGACACTGGAAAAATCACATAATGGTGATATAGGAGTCAAATATTATAAGCTATTCTTAAGATCAGAAAGAGGAACACCTGGTGAGCAAGTATGCTGCTACTGTGCATTTCCCCAGGGCTGAAAGGCAGACCACAGAGGACACTTGGTGAGAAAAATCAGTAGCGGAAACTGCATGGCATTACCGGGCAAAAAGATTTGCACAAAGACCAAATGGCCTTCAGCTACTCAGCTCAGCCAGTCATTCCTGCTAATACCATTTGGTTTCAAAACTATTAAAAAAAATACTCAAAAAGAATTTTAAAAAGGGAGCGGGGAGGGGAGGGAATAAACAGCCCAAGTTTATGGCATACATAAATTGCCAGAGTGTCTTTAAGGTGCAACAAATATGAAAAAAATTAAACTGAGAGCCTAAATGAACTAAAATTAGTACTGTGCCAGAGGAGAATATGTCCATTGCCAAAGGCAAAGAAAGAGTTGATGAATGATGCAACTACAGCAGCCAAAATATAAATCCCTATTCCCCACTTGAAATCTTTTTTAACAAATAAATTAGTCATGTCATCAAAAGCAGAGATACCTGTGCTTCCCCATTGGCTGATTCACAGGGATGAGAGCAGATGATGTTAGACAAGACTGAGCAGGATTCAAAACATCATGTTGTGTACAGTCATCAGGAAACCGAAATGTTACTGCTCTTTCTGCTTTTGGTGCTATGAAATCCTCAGGATTCACTGTTGCCTACTGAGGCCCTTTGCAATGGATCCTGAGCAATTTTTACCCCTAAATTATGCTTCCATTTCTCTTTTATTATTTTCATTCTCTCTTTTGCTAGCTTGAGTATCAGAAGACAGAAGCAAAACTTTTTCAACATTGATCCTCTTTCTAGGCCCTACGAACCAAACACAGGCACTAAACAATTGCTACTTGAAACAATATGCTGCTGCTTTCAGTTCCAGCCTCTCCTGCAAACAACACACTCCTCAAAAGAAGTTACTCTGCCTTTAAAGAGCAGCCTTTTTCATGTAAAAGAGGCAGGTGTAAATTTATAGCCCTGGATTTCAGTTCTTGATACCAGTGGGTCTGCAACCAACCTTGGTAGAAATGAAAGCCTGAAGGCTTGATCTTGAATTAACAGAAAGTTGGTAGCAAAACTTCCATTAATTTAAGGAACACAGCCTTCTAGATGATTTGCTCAATCCATCCATCAATACCCACCTCACTCCCTGCTTTCTTTGCAGATTGACTACTCCGACCCTTTCAACATCCTAGTGAAATGTGTAGTATAGCCTGTCTTACCCAACAGGAAGATTTGCTTAATTGAAAAAGATACACGAGAGCATAGGTTTATTTCTAACGTCTCCTACATCCCCCCAAAAGACAAAATGTTACATCCAGATTAAGTGGGTTATAGCTTCCGGGCTCCATTTATCTAATGTGCTATTGGAGAGAATTCCCCATTCTCTGAATTGTTGTGCAGGAGTATAAATTCAGTTTTCATAAAAATTCACTCTGATTGCTAAAACCATTCAAACTGTCTATGATATCAGTGCTACTAATCACATTTCCCCCCCATCTCCCTCCCTCTCTTTTCCCTCTAAAATTCAGAGATGCTTCTATATCAACATTAAATGAATTTGTTTGCTGCCCAGAAGCCAAATTAAATGTGTTCTTTTATACTCAGCACTCACAGAATACGGAGAAATAAGAACAAATGAGCACCATTAATTAAATCTCACAGGGAACCACATTGCTGCAAATGGAAAAGAAAACTTCTTTTTCCCGTAACTACTATTTTATGCTAAATGCATCATAATTGCAATTCAAGACCAGATGAAGAGTTTGTTTTTCCAGCATGCACTTCTTTTTATTTGTGATCAGACTGCAGACTAAGTCTGACTCTCTGTATTCAAACCTAAACATGAGTTTTCTGAGTCATGGGTACGTCTGTGGTGCAAGTGTGATTGCAGACCCAAGCAACAAGGCTAAGCAGTGTGGTGCCTTACGAACCTCACGATGCAGGCTCTCATATAGGATACCATTGCTGGTGTCATTCTGTGCTCCTAATAATAAGCCCTTCTAAATTCGCTGTCCCATGTTCCCCTTCCCAACTTAAGGACAGTAGAGTCTCTACCGGTCAATCAACTGCAATTGCAGTACAAATGCATCCTGTGCTTTGTATGCCTTTGGGCACATGGCTTCATAAACAGAGTCTAGGCTAACAGGTTTGCAAGCCTGGTGTGGCCATATAATGACCCTTTCGTTGCTAAAAGCCCTTCAAGTTTAAACATGGTTTTAATTTGCCTAATTGTAAGGTTTCTCATTTCTAAGAAGTTAAAGGTGAATTTTGTTTAAATACCAAAAAATGTCAGTTTTGCTTTGTCTTCATTTAGGTATCTGTCCCAGTGCACTTTCCATCCCCTGAGCTGACCAGAGAGAACATCATAAACATCTTAAAAATCATACCCTGTGTGAAACAGCTTTGCTTTTTTTTTGTTTTTTTAAATGAAGAGGTAAATCCATAAAGTTCCAAGCCCATCTTCCTACATTTTGTTACATTACACATATATGAAAGCCTTTCTAAGCTTGCAACTTTTTTATGACATAAATTGCAGCAGGCCATATAAAACCAAACTCAAGACATCCTGGAAAGCACCAAGAATCACAAATTCTGAAACACAGCCTGGGTTTAGAGCTAAACAGACATTTCTTAGCCTGCTTTGCGGCAGTGAAACCACTCCTGCTCCCTGTGCCAGTTAATGTTTTATAATCAAACTCCCATCAAAAGCCTGGCATCACTGTGACCCCTCCATTCGTCAGGGGGGAACTACCTTGCAACCTGCACATGCTTCCTTTGCATCACACAGGGATTACTAACAGACAGCAGTTGAAGACAATCTTTCCCCCATAGGCTTGCTCAGGCCTTTTAATACTCCTAATCCCCCAAAGGCTCAAGTCAAACTCAAATCAAATAAGAAACGATCTTTAATAAAGGGAGGATCCAAGATCTCCATTCTCATATTTGAGTACAGGAAACCAACAGAGGGAATGCAATCCTCACATGCTTGTAATCACAGAAAAGGCCTGGCAGTGCCTGTGAGTGTCCCAACAGCTGCACAGATGTTATGTCTAAATTGTACTTCCCATATGAGCAAGTAGTTAAACAGTATGATCCTATTCTCCAAAGCAAATAAGTTTCAAAGCCAAGTTCTAACAGATGACAGCCCAAATGAAATGAAAGAAAATCTTCCATTGAATACACAGCAGAAAGAGACCTTATAGTTTTACAGTGACAATAACTGACAGGTATAAAACAGTGTGTAGCTTCTGGAAAACAATACCCAGAAATATGTGACCAGCAAAGCAAAGATACTAAATATGTGTGTATGCCCCCAGCTATACCCATCTAAAGACAGAGCTCTCTTTCTGTACACATGCACACAAAAGATAGAAAATCCTACCATGTAGTCTAACACTGTATGTATGCGTGCACACACGTACGAATGCTAAACCCAATATAACCTTAGGTGTTTTCCCCATAATTCAAATTATTTGGTTCTGTCCTCTCACAAGCCCAGAAGATGGACTTTGCTGTTTTCTATTGCCTTAAGGCTTTCTACCCACAACTTGCTTCTAAACCTCTTATTCAACAGCCCCCAATACATTTACCCCCCCATGAATTTCTCTAATCCACTGTGAATCCATATATATATTTGTCTTCACAGCTCTTTACAACAAGTAGTTCTGTAATTTATGCTTTGCTTTACATGAAGAAATACTCTTTGAGATAAAACTTGTGCCACCTTGTTGTCCGCTTCAAGTCACCATTCTTGGTTTTAGAGCCAACTATGATTTACACACATACACATAGTCTTTTCAAAGCCCAGTTATTTTATTCAGAATACCTTTATTTTACCCACATATGGAAGCCACTCCATCTCTCTCATCCCAGATATCCCTCCCCTCTTTTCTACTTCTCTTTTATGATGTGATGAGAATCAGAATAAAAAGTGCTGTATTCCGCATGTGAACGTACGTGTGTGTAAATGTGAATGATTCGTAAGAGACAGTGCAACTTTTTGTGTTGTTCAACTTTACACAATAATTTCTAAGACTGTATTTAGGTTTTGACTACCAAGAAGCTCAGGACTGATGTTTTCAAAGAATTACCAATAATTCAAGATCTTTCTCCCCGTGAGTACACCTCATCATTATGTGGGCATTGATGTATTGTTATTCTTCTACCATGCATTAAGTCTGCATTTAGCCCAAGGTTTTATAACCCAGTAACTCAGTATTGTGAGATTTACATTATAATTAGAAAACTTGTAATTAAATTAATGACAAAGGGCCATTGATTGTCTTAAATAACCCTTCCCTTCTTACAGTTACTCTGGAATATGGAAAAGGTTGATCGTGGCATAGAAGAACAAATAACCTTCCATAGCTATCTTCTCTATAGGGCCACAGAATAACCTTTAAAGTCTGGCAAAGCAGTGTTTTACATTACAACATCCATTCTGTCAATATTTAACTGGCCAAAAAGAAAATAAATTCAGTCAATCACAGCTTGGAAAAACACAATACTATATTGCCTGAGCTCTCTTTTAACCAAATTATACCAATAATATTTAATGAATATTCTCAAGCCTGTAAGTGCTGTACAATTTAACAAAAACCAGTGACTTTTCAATAGATTGATCTAATTGTTTTTAATAACACAAAAAGAGGGAATATTACTCCACCAAATAATTACATAGGATAGGTTGGGGGGGGGGTGTTAGGGTTTTCGGGTTTTTTTAATGTGCAGAAAGAACATTCTTTGTTAAATGAAAATCAAAGAAATTCTTAATAATGTACTAATTTCAGGGTAGTTTCTACTGAATCCTGTTGGGTTTATCCCTCGTAATGCGATTCCAAGGGACTTTCCAATATGGGATGGTAACTTTTTTTACACCTACTCTTCTCATAAATAATGATGGAAAAAAAAAAAAAAAATCGCATTTATCAGACAGTAATCCACACATTCTCAAACATCACAGAAAGATCACAGAAAATGATATTGTAATGCATTCAAATCTCCTCAGTGAAATTGCCTTTCCAGCGGTAGTTTTATTTCTGGTTTTCTTATAAAGTAGGATTGATAGCACATTGCAGTGCAGCTCTTGAGTCAGTAGCCATCTCCTGAATTGTTCATACTGCCATAGGAGGAAAGACAGGCTTTTCAAGTGTTCAGCACTGACCTAACCCCAAAGCAGGTTTACTATCAGTTTGAATAGAAATAGCATTATTTTACTACCAGGTTGAATGGGAGTAGCATTAGGCCAAGGGTATGTCAGGCAAAATTAAGAAACATGAGCTAGCTGCATCTGAGCACAGGAGTGCTGAAAACAGCATGGATGCAGAGCCATAAAGCCTAATTAAAGTCTTAAGTACTTAAAGTCTGATTTACTTTACTGGAATTATTTCATTCTCTTAAAATTCTCTGCATTCTTTTATTCTTATTGCATTTAATTATAATTTAAATATTTTTCCAAGCCAAGAAAACCGCCACTTGCATGTTGAAAATGTTGAAATGAGATGCTCTCAGCAGTTGAAATCTGTTTCTTAAAGCTTTTTCCACAGAAAAAATGGATCAAATCACCCATTTCCCACACAATTCCGGTTTTGACAAATTGGCATTTCTAGATGAAGTATGTTCTTCTAAAACATCCTGTTCAGTTCTATTTAAATACATAAAAAATGTGAGCAGTGAAACTATGTGATGAAGTATATTTTATCTGGGGCTCAAATCATGAAATATTGAACACGGCTACAGGAACCTTATTCAATAACAGCTCCAAAGAAACAAACCAGATGAAATTGGTTTTTGGAGTTGTTCAGAGAGATCGCTCACAGAAGGTACCTGTGTTGCAAACAAATTAACCTTCATGTCATTACTTCTCTCACAGAGGTGTTCAGAATATCCAACTGCTATTTCAAGTAAAAGGGGTGTAAAATAGTATCATTTTAAACTTGATAGAGTGAAGCTCTCTGCCATCCAGATACAGCCAATTTAGGATGGTGTTACTTACAGCTGGGACAATATAAACAATTATATTCACTTTTTACAGCTAATTTAGATCTGATTACATGTTGCACAAAATAACATTAACAACTAGCATAAGATGGTTATATTGTACCTTCATTTTTTGGATGTGAATTCTTTCTCCAACATCCAATACTGGAGACTGCCATAAGATAATCATATCCATGAGGCTTCACTAGACTAATCAATGAATGAACACTGAATAGGCTGAAAGAGTTCCTTTTTTTTTTTTTTTTCAGAAATGCAAAATAGAGAACATAATTCAGTTTTGTAGATCTTCACCATTTGCTAGCCTTTATTTAGTTTAATAATCATGTTATGAATTAGTTTTATGAATTTACTTAATTTTTATGCTTATTGCCAAATGATGATTTAAAAATTGTAGCATGCCTCTGTACGTTCATGCAAAGATCTAAAAATAAATAAAACAAGGAGATGATGAGGAATGCAGAGCTTAGAATGTAAAATTAAAACACTGATTTAAATTCTTAATAATGTAGGTAACCTATTATGTGACTAAAACAATGGGAGATAGATAAAAATATTGGCAAAAAAACGTTAATCAAGTAACCAAGATTCTCAACCATGTCTCAGATAATAGAAAATAAGCAGCCTTCAAGACAGTCATTACAGCAATCAATTTTAAAGAAATTCCTGGTAAAATCTAAGCTGTAGCAGCAGCTGACTAGAGACCAGGTTGCAAAAGTTTGAAACTGGCAATAAAAAATTTCTTAAGGTTTTTGAAGGTTAAAAGAAAAAACAATCAACAGGAAAAACTTAAGTCCCATACTGTAGCCACAGTAGTATGATATCAGGCTAAAATCAAGGAATAAATATCCAAGTACAGAAGACACAACCCTCTAAAATTAATGTTGAATAACAAGCTTCAGTGCACCTGTTCATCTTCTCTGTATGCAAATTGCTAAACTTTGGTCCAGCTGTTAGATACCAAATCAATGCACATGCATAACCAATCTGTGTGTCCAGTAGAAGCTAACCTAGGACATGCATCTCCTGTCTCTAGAAGTTTGCCCAGAGCAAAGGAGAACTAGGAAGAGTCAACAGTGTAAAGACAATTGATAGGAACTCTGGCCATAGAAATAGTTGGGGAAAAAATCATAGAACATCATTGCAATAAAACTAAATAAATCACTTCTTGGTTTCTTCTAGACAGCTTCTCAGTGGTTGCTGAACACAGTCCACAACTGATCTGCCCTGATCTCTCAAATTACTCTTTCCCCATTTTTCTCGGATTTTAGACAGTACGAAGAAATCCCAGACATATGGGGAAGAACTTCTACACGTGCTATTGATTTGCAATTGCAAGCAACCGATTAACGATCTGTTGCAAAGGTCACAGCAATAAGCTGAGTTAAGAAGTAGTGATACATTGTATTGGCCCTGTTTCAAGGATGAACTCACGGGAGGGGTCAGATCCAAGCAGATGATTAGCGTTAAGAGAATTCAGGTAATCGAGTCTGCTTGTGACAGTGACAAAGATAAGAGGACTAGAATGCTACTCCGCTACCGCCTGCCCCCCTCCCGCCCCCCAAATCACAAAATGTTTTTGCGCCAGTTTGGGGACCTGTAATGTCCCTGCTCTGATTAACAAATTGACGTGGGTTTCTTTGATGCATTAGCGAATATCCCCGTAAGTGCATGTATTCTCCATATACCTGTGTACAATTGTATTTTTCTAGGACATGCAAAGCAGGATCTGCGAGCCAGAACAGTGTCTCTCTACTAAACAGAGCATCAGGAAGCAGTCTATGTTGCCATCTAACCTGATATAAAACTCAGGACACTCACTTTCATATTTGCTGTTCTTTGCTGTTCATTATAGTGCAAATGATTAAATTCTTCATCTTACCTCCTCAAGCAGTGTTGTCTGCGTGACTGGTCAGGGAAGTTGCATGGCATCATTTCAATCCACTTATTGCAGCCCTTTTTTTTTTTTTTTTTTTTTTCCTTGCTGCATGTGTGATAGGGTTTCAGACTGTGGTGGTAAAATTATTAATATTTATGATCGAGAGGTCTGGCTAAGAAGTTATCTTTACTAAAGGAAGATTCCCTTCACCTAAAAGCTATCAGTCCGTGAGTGCCTCCAACTCCCCGCTTCTAAGGTAGGATAATACCGGGTGTGCCACTCCAGGCTCCACCAAGAGCCATCGCTCCACATTGTCATGTTATTTACTGTTTGATTCCTTCGAATAGTGGCAGTTAGCAAGGTACTTAAGGAGTCCGTTGGCCAGGGATGGATACCTGGCTTTGTTAACATTGAAATTATTGTTTTTCCTCGCCTCGTCTTTCTCCGACACAGTACATATAGGTTGGGTCTGCAATCACTTGACAGAGAACAGGGCAGCAGGGGAGAGATGCTGTCCGACTGTTCTCTCACCATGATAATAGTTAATAAAGCTTCTGACTGACCTGTCCTAAATTGTACTTGCTTTACACAGTTGGGGTCCCCAGATTCTCCGACAAGATGTAATCACTGTTTAGGAATGGTAATGCATGCAATGTTGAAATCCATACATAAATTATTTATACCACAACTGATTGGGAAATTCACCAGATAAACTACTGATGATTATTATTCTGTTGGCTCTAAATTTTTTGTGAATTATGTACCTCTGAGAACAGATTGTTTGTACTTGGGAGAGAGATCACTGAACCAGTATAATCTTTACTTGACATGTCAAGATATTGCAAGAGGTTTATACCGATTCTTCTATGACATAGGAGTGTATATGTAACTGAGAACCTGGGTTTAATATTGCCATTAATAAATATTTTGTAAAGTGCTTACAGGCCAGGATGAATAAATGCATGTTGCAGTCTATGAGAAAGTCAGAAGTGGAAAACAGGCTATAAAATATAACAATGAAAATTATATTCATGAGTAGAAATATCTGTCTGCATGTGCAATTTACTGATTTTATTAGTTTCCATATACCTGTAAAATAAGTTTGACCTTGTTCTAGCCCTCACATTATAGTAGCTCGTGTTTGATCAATCATCCTTTATATATGAATAATTTAGTTCCAGTAATAGCACATTAGTCTGAAAAATACAACTGCAGGGATGTCTCTCTGTACTTAAGTATCACAATAACTAATGTTATAAAGCAACCTTATTTTCACCTGTTAATGTTTTCAGAATTAGCAAAACGTAACAATGTATCTAAATTCAGATTTTTTTTTTTTCCAAAATATTTTCATGGTAAGGGCAAAGATATCTAAGCTTCAAGAAATTTTTTTTAAAAAGAGACTTACCCATGTAAATATTCCTGGCACAGAGGTGAAAAGAAAAGCTGGGCAAATCAGCAATATTCTAGTTTGCTGGACAGCTAGAAAACAATAAAACGGAAAAACAATTTGGTTTCGATCAACCTCATTCAAACAGCACTTGACCCAGAATAAAACAGTAAGTTGCTTCCCATCAATTTCCTTCAACATTTAATTAAGGAAGGAGACCAAAATACGTAAAAACTATGAATCAAAATACTTAGGAGACTTTTCTCATTAAAAGGACAATCAATACAGCAAGGGATACAATCTTTCTCTTAAGATTCTCTAAAAAAACAAAACACTTCAGTTTGCTTATTCTTCCCCCCACTCTTTCATGAATACTGCCAAAGATCAGCAAAACTGTATGACATTTCAGTGGCCATTGCATGGATTTCTTCCTCATTCACCCCCTATGTCTCCCTTTCAAAGGAACCGCCTCACCAATTGCTTCAGAATCGTTGTGCTGTCATTCAGCAAACCACTTAGGCCTAACTTCAGCCGTTCCGTACTAAAATGTTCAAATGTGCCTGAAAGATGTAGTTCTGGTTCAGTTGAACCAAGCGTCCTGCCCTTTACAGCTTCGGTCTAATAGTATCCAAGGCTATTTAGCACTGCACTGAACAGGAACAGAGACAGCTATCTATCTGTCACACATCCATTTATACTGCAGCCACAGGAACATCAGCGCGGTTTAAAGTTAGCTCAGGATCCTTAGTACGCTTAAAGCAGAGGTTAGAGTCATCTGCTGAGCTCAGACTGCAACAGCAGGCAGCAAGGCGGAGAATGAATATGAATAAATGCTTCAAATTAAGACAAGAAAGGGAATGAAACAAATAGTATTGTAGTAAACACACAAAAAACCTGCAGTGCTTCGTCTAGCCTCTGCAAAGGACAACAGACTCTTTAAATTAATTATTGTATCTAACTGGCACAGCCTGCAGATACTGAGGGAAAAACGCTGCTAAATATATTCACCATTGATCCTTTGAGGAAGAAACAAGAGATCCAGTAAAGCAAAACATTCATACACAGGTTTATTTTTTGAGAGCAAATGCCCAGTGTTCTAACGTTGTATTACCAATTAACTCACACAAAACCCCTGAAGTACCCCTTCTACCTGTGACTCTAGAAACACAAGTACTGAACTGTTTGGGGAGAGGGCTAACAAACCCCAACCCACCAGGCCTCCCCTCCGGCCCTGCCCCACAGGCTCTCCCCCAGCCTGGCACACTTTTCGGCTCCGTGCACGTTCAAGCTGCTCCTTCCTATGTCCCCCTTCTCCCCACCTTCCCTGCCTGTTTTTCTGTAGCAGCACTCCAGTCACACAAGCTGGCCTGCCAGGTCTCAGTGACTCCAAGGATGCCTCGTGCATTTGTGCACGTACACTTGAGATGGGCTCTCTGCCCTGTTTTGCCATTCCCGAGGCTTCCCCTGCTCCTATCACCCTGCACCACTCGTTTTTAATCCTGTCCACCGCCGCCTCGCCTCACTGCGGCCCGTAACCTCCCTCTCGCCGCTCCTCATCTCAAGCTCTCCTCAGCAGGCTGGCAGCCAGCTAGCATAGGTGCCCTGGCTCCCCCTTTTCCAGGGGGATCCCTTCGGGAGGAGACCCCGCCTGGGCCCCCTGCCCAGGCCTCCCCGGCCCTGCCTTTGCCGCTCACAGGGGTAAGCAGCAGGTGTAACAGCCCCGGAGCTGACAAGCCCCAGCAGCCTCTCCGCAGCGTCCTGGGCCCCCAACAAGCACCCACAGCCCCCCAGGGGAGCAGGTCGGGGCCCTGTGCCCCCCAGGGGGGACCCAGCTGCCACCACCCCTCGCCGCAGATGTGCTGTTGGGGCGTGACTGGCTCCGAGGCCTCCACAGACCCATTTCACCCCTCAGTGGCTACCAGGGCACGGAGCCTCTCCTGCAGCTGCAGATCCGCAGGGGAAGGAGCTGCCTTTCACAAGGGCCCGGCCTCCCCCATTTCAGGGCTCCCTGCACCAAGCGCAGCCATGCGCCTTCCTGAGCGGTGACGGGGGTTCAGGCACCGTCTCCCCAGGGTTTCCATGAAGATCCCGTCAGTCTCTATCCCCCCTGGCTGCCGCCCAGCCTGCTCCCTCAGCTCCTGGCTCCTGACCCAGCACAGGTCCCCACAGGCCAGGTTGCCCCCCAGGCCCGCCCCAGCCCGTGCAGCCCCCACCAGCCACAGCCCCTCGGCACCTGCGGGCCAAGGCCACTGATGCGCCGCAGTGACTGTCCCGCTGGTGCTGGACAATTCCCGACGAGACATGAGGAAGACCCCTTCTGGTTCCCATTGATTTCAGCAGTGCCATAATAGACTTGGAGAAGCCATTGATTTAGGCAGGAGCTGGGGTACTGAACGCCTTGCAAGACCAGCTTCTTCCACCGCAAAACCGTTTAGAAGAGCTCATGACATTCTCCAACTTCTGATTTGCTGAGGTAGTTCCAGCAAGCTGGCACGCATCGCATGACTGCGTTTACGAGCCATCCCGGACTCAGGACTACCCGGATAGATCTTTATCACCAGCTGCATAAGCCAACAATATATTGGTCCAGAGATTTTCATTGATACAAATCCTCCTCTGAGGTAATTTGTCTGGATCAAACTTTGCCATGTCAATTTGTAAACTTAATTAACTGTGGTCTCAATAAAAGCCAAGATTAAGAACATAATGATTAATTAGATCCTTTTAGGTAATGCAATGTTTGAATTAGCTAAATAAAAATAGTGGAGAAGCTGGCAAGATAACGCTCCACTGATGGATGTAGGTTTGTCCTACAAAAGCAAATGCAAGAAACATTATGCATTAATACAAGAGAAATAACTACAACATTAATCATTGGAAGTATGTAAGGTATACACAGATCCTTTTTATATAAACGCGTAGCTATTTTAATGACCTCTTACCCCAGAAAAAAGGGAAGCTTCAGCCTCTCCGTATGATGTCAGAATTTAAGAATTTTCTTTAATCTCAGATAAGGAATCAGGAACCAGTCCTACTAACCTATATTTCTGAGATAAGATATTACATAGATGAAGATAATTCACAGTTTTTTTCTCTTATTTATGTGGGAGTAGTAGGCCTTTAATTAGCCAGTATTGCACATCAATATCAATTATTATTGTAATTTTTAAAGCTGTTCTGAGACTAAGTTCTTTTTTCTGAATCCTGGATTATTTTTTATTTATATATTTTTATAATATGTTAATATATGAACACACACAAAATAGCCATTCCAAACATTCTGGTCACTGGGAAGAGCTTTGGGAATAATGCAAACACTGACCATTATAGCAGAAGCCCTAGCAGGTCCTTCCTTCCAAGAGTTTAGAATTGCACCAGTGCAGATTTCTGTGAACTGATATCTGAGACACCATTTTCTCCCATGTTCCTTTTTAAGTTAAGGCTCTTTCCTCCATCTTTTGCAAATTTTACTTTAAAAATAATTGGCTCTATCCTCTGCTTGGAAAGCATTTTAAAAGCACGGGATATTATTATGTAGTTAGAAGAGTGCTAGACAATGATCAGAATTTCACAGGTGCGTTACGATTCTGGTTTACAGAAGTCAGGAAGAAACTTCTAAAGCTTAAATACTCTTGGAGGATTTAATCAAGCCATTGCGTATCGTAACATTTATAAACCAGACTGCATTGGCAAATTGCATGGAGAACATGTCTTTAGGGCTGCAAGTAATTGGTAGGAACCAAATGCATTTAGCACTGGTCCCAATAGTCTATTCTAGTTCTGCAAAGATCTTGCAGGCATCATTATTCATTTGTCCCTCTTTTCCCTTCCACCTTCTCTTTTCTCAACTTAAGACAGTTAGCTTGGACTAAAAGCCATTCTGATATAGGTACAATTAAACTGAGTGCTTGACTTCTAGCAAAATAAGACTTCATCATAACTTTAGTTTTCTTTATAGTAAGGATAAAACAAATCAGAAGATAAAAATGACTGATTACTTCCTACATGCAGGTAAGGCGAGTTCAATCTGCACTATTTCTCTGTTTTCCACCACCATTCTTTAGACTAAAAAGATTTAGAGGATGGATATTTCTCATGAGGTTGATACACAGTAGTGTCTTCCTTACTTTGTTGAAGGAAGTCATAGCACTTGTTTTTGTTCTAGCTCAACAACAGCATCACGTGAGTTACAGCAGGATTAATTTGGTTCCAGGTGCTGGGGCTCCTCATTGTCACAGGCATTGTTCTTTTTACTAGCCAGTATTGAAATTCACTGGCATTATTGTTGTAGCTTAACTATGCCAAATAATTTTAGTTGTGCTTAATTGTTTCCCATATGCATTTAAATCTGCAACAGTTGTGATAACAGCTAATAAATTGTGAGACTGAATTTCATAGGTAAATTCTAAAATTATTGTGGTCAAAAATGTGTGAAATGGATTGACAAAAAAAAACCCAGGAAAAATCGCAAATCTTTAAATATTCAAAATTGCAGAGCTTTTTAGGAGAAAAAAAAAGTAAAACTATATGTGCTACCTATTTTCTTTTATTCTCACTACAAAAACAGAACTGCAGCTGAGGAGCTAACTCGATCATTTGCAATGAGTCACAATTAAATGGAGGCTGCCAGACTCAATTAACTTATCAGTTTAGTGCAGATATTGTTCTGTCAAACTGAAGGAGAACTGTTTTTTTCAAGTCCCAGGAGTTTTATTGCTTCTTGCTTGTGAAAAAAAGCATACCTCATTCGAGCATTTCCAACTTCTGTTGCAACTGTCTAACAGCACAGAAACAAAAGCCTAAGAACTGCAGCCTATTAGGACTCCACACATTAAAAAGGATGTTGTTCAAAAATTGGCATAATAAAACACTTGTGTGTCTGTCCAAAATAAGCCATCTCAATGTATTTTAAAGTTATTTGCTCTTATGCTTTAAATCTAATTAGTGGGGCTTTTGTGTGTGTGTTCTGATGGTTTGTTTTTATTTTCTTTAAAGCAACTGTAGTAAATAAATTAACATTTACTTAAAGTATTAGACTAGGTCTGACAGGTCAACATCTGAGTGGATTTTATGATGTCTAATAGGCACTGAACTAAGAGTCAAATGCACTCTGTAGGCAACCACAGGGTTTTCCTGCTCCACCCAGCCACATTTCAACAAAACTTAACATCCTTTGCTAACTGTCGTTCAAACTGGCCAGCAGTTTGAACTTGCAGCAACACAAAGGGCCACTGGGCAGATGGAACAACAGCCCATAACCCTCCTTCCCTTCAGGAACCGAGCTACAACATAACAATGGGGAAGGGGGTCAAAAAGCTGATGACTGTGCAAGCATGAGGCAACAGGAGTCAGAAGATGCCACAGTAACAGTTGTTATGAGGCTTTTTTCATTCAAAGGCACAGCACAGGACTGTTTTCCAATAACCTGTTTCAAGGTCAGTCCATCCAGGCATCAGCCATGCTTTTTCCAAAACAGAGGAGTCCGTGCCTCCAGAAAGTTGAAACGCACCTGTGTCTTCAGCTACAAAACACCCTACTTCCATTTTCATACCTCACTTTAAAAGCTACAAGCAGTTTGAGAATACTTATTCTCCTCAAATGCGGGGGGAAAAATCCCTCACTTTCCTAGCCTCTTTTTTATTAGAAATGTTTTACAGAAGCTCAAGAATACCATATAAAGAGAGGAGGAACTGCCAAACAATCAAGTCCTAGCATATTGAGAAGACAAACTTGCACTCGTAACTCACCCCATCAAGCATTTGGTTTCATGGTCAGTCTTGTGTCAAGGACAAGAGAAAAATGAAGAAGGGAGCATTATCCTCTCCCCCAGGAAGAGGTGTGACAGGACTCTAAAGGAGCAGTAAACCCAGATGCTGCCAATTTTTTTTATTAATTTATTTTTAAGTGCAGTTGAACTCCCTTTAAGGCAGCCACACACACTCCTGTAATAAGAAAAGTTGATAATTTAGCCACTTAGCAGCACAATTTCAGTAAATCTGGCACAATCCCTACTCTTGAAGTGCAACAACTAGTGCTACAAACTTCAGAAGAAAGCTCCCTCACCAAATGACTGTAGGGTTTTTTACCCTTTTTTAAATTTGTTTTTGGTTTTGTTTACTTTTAACTGGACAAGGAATAAGTGCTGTAGCTGATGGCACTATTCTGATTATGCCCTTTGGCAAAGAAGACGCTAGCATTTCAGTGCCACTTACCCTGTCGCTTTTCATTCCCCTTCCTCCCAGCCATACAGACTCCCACTGCTTTCTGCTTGCCTTATAAATAAGGACTGCGACTCTCTGTAAATAAGTATTGTGTCTCCCAGCTAATGGTCAGACTCCAAAGCTGACAGCCAATTAACCATCTTCTGGCGGCTCTTGGAGTGTGTGCCTTCTGCCAACATTCGAACCGAATCCATTAAATCAGCTCTAGCTAAGCACAGATGTTTTCCTGATTGCTTTCTGCAGACACAAGAGGACAATGAACCTAGCTGCCTGCGTGCAAGTACATTTCCCAAATGTGCACTGGCCTTTCTGTGTGAACGTGAATTTCATATGGGAAGAGACATGAATTGCAAAGGTGCAATGTATTTATATTCATTATCCAAAGGAAATCTGGAAAAAAAAGACCCAAGCCCACAAATAAAAATATTTTTTAAACTCTTTAAAATCATCCTATATTGCTAGTTTATAGTTTATTAAATGTTAGAAACTTTCAGTACATGGACCTCAAGCACATTAGCCCTAGGGAATCTCTTAATATCTATAATACTCCTTATTTCTCATCAGGAAACAGATAAACAATTCAGAACATTTTGATATTACCCTGTCACAGTTGGGAAAAGATTTTTACATTAACTATTTAAATTTTATGGCTCTGTCTGCAGTATTTTCTGCTTTGCTACAACAACAGAATTAAAGGACAAAGGAAAAATGTTTCTTTCCAGCAGAACTGAATTCCAGAGCACATTTTAAGGCTCAAATGTTATGCACTCATGAAAGGATAATAAAAATCTTTAATAACTCCATGGAAGTATGCCCTGAAGGAATGAAGCTAGATGACATGAATAGGTCATCTAAGGGAATTTCTTTGTGTTTGAAACTAGAGAAATGTTGACAGCTGCAAAGAAGTAGTGACTGTGCACATTATGCAATGATGTATTCACAGAAAATACTTAGCCCTGGAAACCAGAGCCAGAAGCTGGGACTAAGAAGCCTCAGGATGCACCTTCTCATTTCTTAACACTCTTTCTTTAGCAAGTTAACCTTGCATTCTTAGCTGTGTGGCCTCAAATGTACCTTCATCTCACTAGCCTTGCACCTAGGGCTAGCAGACTCCTTTTAGAAGCTTTACCTTCTAAGTCCTATCTAAGCTGCATAACATTTGCAAAACAATTAGGTGCCAAGTTGCATGTTGCTCAGATAATATGGGAACACTGATATACATTCACATATATTTTCTAATGTTATTTTTCTTTTCCCTCTGAGTGTACAACACAGTTTCACTGTTTTTCCTTTTTATTTTGAAAAAATACTTAGAAAACAAGAAAGCAAAGCCTCTTTTTCCCTAGTATAATAATGTCTTAGCATTAGCTACTAGTAAAAGATTGAGCTAAGACCCTGCACACACTACCCCCACACAATATACGAGCGTACAAGTAGGCACACACAAAAGCACTGTAGGAATGACTGGAAATGTGAACAGCACCTATTTTTTTTCTCCTGCTGTGTCTACTCACATACAGTAATCCAGTACCATGTTTTTATATAATGACTATAACCAAAATCGATGAGCTTTCCACTTTTTCTTCTGATCTCTTATAATCATTCATATAACCACTAGGCAACACCATCCGTAACTTGACACACTGCATGTGCTCCACACACATTACAGCCTTTTTGAGGTTTACAGAAATCTAGCAAACGGATCCACCTGAGAAGACCAGCTAAGTGGTGAACACCAAGTTGTTTAAGCAAGCTACACAGTCGAAAACTAAGAGGCATATAAGGATGTTGCCCTTGTTCAGATCAAGGGTCCATTTAGCTCAGTCTCCTGTCTTCAGCAGTGACCACAAACAGACCTCGATGCACTTGCAGCTTCAACTGCTTCATTCACAGTGTCTGGTATTTATTTTAATAAAGCCATGACATACTAGGCAGTTTATAAGAATTCGGTCTATTTTCTGGGCCTGACCACAATATGGGGGATGCTTTATAAAACACAAATGCACAGCTATTGGCAGGCATCCATCAACTTCAGTCGTATTCAATCTCTCTTAGGCCTTGGCGAGTGTACAAGAGCCCCACCACAAATATCTTACATGCAGCTCAGGTGTGGTGTAGGACACTTTGCTCTTACTGCAGGCCTCAGCAGTCACAAGTGCTGGTGCCAAGGAAACCAACTCCATTTAATTTAATTTGCCAGAAACAAGTGCTCTCTATGAGAAGTTTCTCTTCCTAGAATAAAGGAAATTTATTATAGGAATGGAGGCCAAATCCAATAAAACCTTGCTATCCAAATCTTCCATCATGGTTCAACATACCATGGAGTAATCAGTAGCATTTCCATTTTGCAGGATTTTATATATGAATTGATAAAATTTTACTTCTTGCCAGACAGTGAGCAAACAAGATATCTGTCTGGAAACGTTCAAAGACAGTTTAAACTTTAAACAATACCTGTTTCATTGCTGAGTCTTTTGTTGGGGAGCCCTGACAGGTATAAGTAATTCTTGGCACATCGTGAATTCTGAATTAAGTTTATAGTTTGAAATTATTTTTCCTGGCAGTTATTGGTAACAGACATTCCAACAGCTTGCTAGTTAAAATGTAATTTAAATAGTATTTATATTTAAACACTAGCACTACTAATTTTGAATGCAGATATTGACAAATATCAGGAAATGACTGAGTACTGCAGAGAAGTTAATAGTGCAGCATTAAGAACAGGTGTGCTGGTTCAAAAGGGGCCTCAGTGTAAAAAGCAAAAGCTTCAACTAAAAAGAAAAGGCATGTTTTGAAGTGCAGAACACTATTGCATGTGAGGCTCATAAGGGAATCAAATTAACAGATACAGCTCATTGAATCAATAGAGTTCATCAGTGAATTTGTCAGAGTATAGTCTCCCATATCATTAAAAGGCATTTGCAAATGTATCCAACAGAGCAAAAAGTTACTTGCTTTTTCACTAATTTTTCAGATTTGTCCTGCCACATTTGGCAAACAATGAAATTCAGACAAAGGCCTGTCTTCTCATACCATATTCATTTACGTTTGCATTCAGCCAGGGTGTCATAAAAATCAGGTTATGATGTTAATCAGATATGTACCTGAGCATTTAGAATGATCAGTATTTTATCATCATATATTTCAGTTTTAACTTGAAATCAGTTCCATTTTTCAGTGACAAACTGGGGATTTTGTGTTCAAATGGAAGCATTTCAAACTAATTTCTTTTAAAGTTTACAAACATGGCATATAACCAAACATATATTATTCAATTTACAACAGGCTTAAGTGCCAAGCCTTACTGACAGGTATGATATGTCCAGAAGGTTGTTAGAAACAAAGAGAAAACTGGAATTGGTTGCAGGGAGAAAAAGCAGACTAGAGGTATGGTGCACTTGGAAAACTGCATGCTTGTACAACTAGTATCCCAGGGAAGCTAGAGGCTGTGAGAGGATGCAGTATGTTCTGGAGAGAAAAATGCACAGACCTACAGAGGCAGAAGCTCCTTGGAGGTGTCAGGCATGTGGAAGTCAACAGTTTGAGACTCTTACAGGGGTAAAGCCCAAATGAACCGTCATGTAAACCTTTCTTTCATTTTACCCAGTGACTTAAAAAATTCTTCAGCATTTCTGGAAGAAGGAAATTCAAATCTGAGTGCAACGTCAGGTGCTGTTTACATATAGTAATAATAAAATCTATATTCACCTTGAAGACAACACTCTTTCTTCCTTCCTCCCAACATCTTGATAGCCAAATATAAAAAAAAAAATTTGGGGAAAAAAAAAAGAAAAAAAAAAAACCACTAAAGAGCCCAGTAAAGTGATTCAGCACAGCCAATCTGTCTGTATTACTATGAGCTGGTAGAATTTGTTATCAGAAATAGCCACTTTTCCCCTAATCTTCACTGATTCCTAAGGCTTTTCTGCATGGCCACATCAAAGAGTATCAACACTTAAAGACATTTGTATAATAATATTAATTCACACACAATTCACACCATCTTTTGATCAGGATTACTTTGATTATTATAGACAAGATGGCTTATATTAAATTTTTCACACCCTCAACATCATACTCTGTAATTGTTTGCTCACCTAATTGCCATGAAAAATCACATCAGCTGGAAATAGCACTGGTAAAAATATCTTAAATTTGATTTTTAAAAAATTACTCTTCCGATAGAGTAGGACAGAAAGTAGATACACCAAGGTAAATCAAGAACATTCATAAATAATTCCAGTGATGACACTAACGAGATAAAATGCTGTGGGCTTCTCCTGGCATGTGCCAAGCCGTTAGATTACAGTGAACGGTCTACAGATACTACAACCTCCTAAAACACTATTCTTACAAGCTAGAGCTTCACCATATGTTTAGGATTTCAGTCACCATATCTTTGGGACATGGTTCAATGTATGTTTTGTGTGCAGCCTAGTGAATGCAGCATAGGACCAGGACTTAAAATACAGTCTAATTTCTGCTCTTTGATGCTCTTGATAGGTGACCTTACAAAAAGTCTTTACAATCAGTTTGCAACATGGTCACAGGGATAATACCTTTGTTATAAATGACTTTGAGATCGACTGACTGGAAGTGCTCAAAAATTACCATTGTGAGGGATACTTAGCATCAGCAATGGGCGGATTTTGTAGTGCCAGGATGGCATGCTGTCAAAGTACAGCATGACCAAGTGTGACCCTCTGACTAGAGGCAGAGTGGGAATAGTCTCTGTTGTCCCATCTGGTTCACGGGATGCTGTAACTATGCTTGCAGGGTCTCCACAGAAAATCTAAGCAAGAATAAGGTGCTCCTCCAATTTATAAATGTACCATTTTCCTACTCTGCACAGACATGTCCTCATATTCTGGGAGCACAGGGAAAATAGCCTGAAGAAAAGCTTTTGGCTTCAGGGTGTTCACTTTCCTGCATGCAGACCTCCAAGATTCACAGACTTGGCAGGCTTGGGCTCCGGACACTCACTCTGCAGACCTGGCTCTCAGCCACCGACCCCAGCCAGGCCTGTAAAAGATTGTCTGTCCACAGGCTAACCCTCATTCACCATCAGAGATGGGCAACACCTCTCCTACAATGCCACAGCCAGCTGGCTTCCCAGAGGGCACCCATCAAAGCCACCATCTCCTGTGCAGCACAAAGCCAGCGTTACTGTGGGGTGGGTACTCCCTTTACTCCAGTGCAAAACCCTTGTGAACCAAACCTGTGCAATACAACTCAACCTCACAGATTTCAAGTCTTACCTCAATAGAAAGCATATGGGCAAATAGAATCACAGATCCACTTTTACATGCCCACATTAAAAGCACCAGTAACACCCAGCAGCTTCACCAGTTACAGAGCGTCAAGGAAAGGCAAACAGCGGGCATATGGTCCACCTCGAGGCTTTGCTCTGTATCAGAGGCAGCACATCATCAGGAGCTGACTTCATCTGCTGTGGCAAGCACTTGGCATCACTGGAGAACAACCCAAGCAATTGTATAAAAAGCACCAACAAGAAATCCCATCAGAACAGATCGAACAACGCTCATGCACAGCTCTCAAAGAGCTGGAACACATAGCATCCCACTGCCAGGGGGACACCCGTCCTGTCACCTCCCAGCACCACGTGCAGACAATTACCTCTCTCTGCAGCCTGACACAATCTGTGGAAGTTCTCCAGAGGCAGAATGGATGCACTGTTGTTATTAAACAAAGTAGGGAACAGACTTTTAAGACTCTCCTTTAATTTTTCCTCTGAAAATCCATAATAAAATAGCAAAGGATTAAGATTTGGTGATTAACACCTGAATAATAACAAGTAATTACTTTAGAGCCAAACAAGGATAGAGTATCCTGGGTAATTTATACTGGGTAATTAAGGTAATGAATACTTGAGAGTCTATCAAATAAATAGTCCCTAAAAGTGTCATTTTAATAGGGGCATGATTATAGGCAGCACTAAAGAGGATTGAAAGAGGTACAACATACCTGTTTCAGACATGTATTTAAAGAAGGCATAAATCTCATCACTTAAGCTGTCATCTAAGTTAATCATTGAATAGGGCCTGTTGCTCTAAACTTGTTTACATGGGCAAATCTACCATCAAATTAACAGGTATAATTATACTAGTATCACGACCTGTGTGAACACACTTATTTTAGATGCTTTTTTTTGTTTGGCCTATCTTGGACCAATCAGTACATGATATAATTGGATGAAGAACAGGCTCCTATAGCATTTCCACCCATGGGCAGGTGAGCAAATGGAGGGATCCCAGCAGAAGAGTTTGTCTAATTTGCTATCCCCATTGGGACACAAAGGTAATATTCCACTTTTCAGTACAGTGACAGGAAAAGAGTGCAAGCAGGGACTAATGTTTCCAATGCCACACCTCAGCAGGATAATAAAACAGGTAAAGGCTATTAAAAAAGAGTGCCTTGCCACAGAGCTGTTGTGTGCTGAATCTAGCACTGAATCAACCCAGTTGTATTGCCTATGTCCTCCGCATCAGTAGAAGTCGCTTAAGCAGCACTCTTTAATGCTTTAACACCCAGGATGGGCAGTGACTCATTCTTCTGAGTCTGTTTGGGTGCTTGGCCAGAGAAATGAAGCTGCAGTAATGGTGAGCTCTTTGTTGACCAGCTCAGCAAGCCTGAACATTATTATGTTTTATGGGTCTCCTCCGCCAAATTATGGCCATTTCTTAGCACATCTTGAAAAGGGAGTCACAATTCCTCAACACATAATGAAGGGAAAATACAGCTACAGAGGATTAAGGAGTTAACTTGCATGGTCAGGACCCATGCTTGCACCTGGGTCAAGTATAGGCACGTCTCCAAGTCACTATGGCCTGGGAACAGCATGGGTCACATTACCTAGCTCAGTGAAATAACAATAATCAGTAATCTGGGCTTTGCAAAGATGCAATATGTCCCCCTGTGGTAGGACTGTATTTATAAGTTTGAAGGTGATAACATTTGGAGGTGGCAAGTTGTTGGATTTAATATATTCCTCCTGCTAAATTATAAAGTTGAAAGGACAGGCTATATTGAAATTTCCTTAATGAAAAGCTAACTGCTCATAATATGACCCGCTTCACCAGGAGAGTCTTATGTCCTGATTAATGAGCAAGCATTAATCTCATTGGTCTTTACAGGTAAGATGAACCTTTAATATATAATGAAATTTCCAACAAACGTTAGAAGAAAACTCTAAGAAGCATCTGAATATCCACTTGCATGTTTGAATGCTAGTATCTACTGACCAAGTAGGCAGTTTGGATAGGTTGCCCCATGCTAGCAACAGCCTTACAAAACGGGGGGAGAAGGGGCTTACATTGTTTAGAAGCCAATCTTTAGATTAACTGCAATTTTATGCAGTTTTGTTTCACTTCTTGATTCATCTTTGTGCCTCAGTTTGATATGACTTCTTGGTATGATGTCCAGCTCGGAGTTTGGTCATGACTGATGGTTTGGAAGGTTTCATTCATGGACTTGCATTTCTGCTTTAATAAAATGGATGGAAAATTAATTCACTAAGCCCCTTCCATCTTTCCTCAAAGACAACATAATCCTGGTTTTTTTATTGCATTTTGTTGATTGATCAGAAAATTGGTGCTCCTCCCAAAATTTGTCCCTAGGTTTGCACACTTCTGTGATTGTAAGGGTCTGGTTCAAAATTTTGCATGCCTGTTTGAGAGCATAATGAAGTCCATGATTATCTATTTTCTTCCAGGCACTTCACAAGTGTTGATGAATCGTCACTATTACTTTCCATAGAAATACAGGAGAAAATAATTCTGCTAGCTTAGAAAATACCTTATTTTTTTCTCACATAAGCACAAGCTATAATACTCAAAAGTAATTTATCTCTCTGAAAAAAATCATATGCTAGGAAAGTAAGTTAATAAGCTAAACAATTAATCACTACAGCAACACTACCAATATTCTTTTGTAACTGGTAATTAATATATCGCTGAACATTTTTCAGTTTGTTTCTGGAAACAGTCCTGCAGGGTCCACTATTTGCAGTCAGTAGCAGCACTATCCTTCAAGTGTTCATCTCGACAAAACTAGTGGAAATGGGCTTTCTGTTCTCTTCATCTGCTTGCTGTGCACTACACTGTACAGCACTTGCCATTCCCCTTGCCGAGTGTTTGATCCCCACCACCTTCTGATCAGGTGCTAAAATCCTCAGGTTAAATCAAAGATGAAGCTGGCAAACATAAGTCATCCTAAGAAAAAAATGGTGGTATTTTATTTTCCTCTTTAAAGGAAAGTATAAAGTAGCCTCAAGTAGGAAATATTCCTATAATTTGATGTGATGCTTTACATAAAGTGACTGTAATTTTGGCAAAACACTAAGATAAAATGAACCATACATAAAAGCTCTGCTTAGGTTAAATGGCTCTAACCCAATAGGAGCAGTTTGCATTCGGGAAAGAAAGCATGAGGATTCATCTGACAGTGATATTTCAACAACTTCATCATGAATTGTCCCAGTGTGAAGTGTTAGCTGGTTTTGCTGCAAAGTGTGAAAAGTGTTCCTTAGTTAAACAGCAGATTTTTTTTATTTCTTCATTTAATAACAAATAAATTAGCAGGAAGCTTTTGTTTTTCATCAGCTTGACAATTATATCACTGTTTTGCTGGAAATAAGAGCAGTTGGCATTTTCTTCGTGCCAGCATATGCATGTGTGAGTTGAATTGTCTCTGAACTACAAGCAATAACAAGGTACTCCTTGTGCCAGAAAGCAATTAATTATTGCACTACAGCCAGGTTAATCTCACGGGTAGAAGCCCCTACTGCACAGCCACATGGCAGCTGCAGCTTCTGCACCAAGGAAAGTCATCTCTGGGGTAACTGCTTAGTCACTTTAAGGAGTGGAGACCTGCCCTCTTGGAAATACACTACCTAATTTTATTAAAAAGAACCATGTTTCTAACCATATGGAAAAAACTTAGAAATAAAGGGTGCAAACAGGAGACTGTAAATGGATTATTTGATTTTCCTAACGTTCAAAAGGATTTAAAGGCTAAGGCAACTTACCACTGTCATACAAATGACTTTTTGGCAGATTTTTCTGTCTATTAGAGACTCAGAAATCTGCTGTGAATTGGGATTTACAAGACCAGCACAAAACTAACTTTTCCTAGAAGAGCAAAACCTATTGAGGTACCAGCAAAAACCATTGCAAACATTCTCAGTGACGAGGCAGGAAACTCTTGAGTCCCACAGGAGACTTTGCACCCTCAAAGCAGCAAGTGTAGTGAGGGGAGCAGTGGCAGCCTTAAAAAAACACTTCTGTTTTCACTAACAGAGTACTAAATGTTGATAAACTGTCCAATTAACTACAAGGATGAAAGCTTTTTTTTTGAAGCCTGCTAGGAAGAAGTCCTCCATAACTGCGCCCAAATGTACAACTATCATCTTCTCCTACCTCTTCAGCCGTGTCACTCCGGTTACATAAACATGCCGTGCACACTGATTTTCACATCACTGATGCTGCTTGAAGCATGCCATAACATTTTCCAGCCAAATATATACGCCACTCCAACTAATATGCATATACATATATCTCCAGTATGCAGTTAATGAGATGCAATTATTCACAGCTGATAAGACTCTTGTTCTAAAACCCTCTACATGAAAGCAAGAAAAAATTGAGTTGTAGAGAGACTTCTCCCTTTCATCAGTACTGTCAATTATAATTCCAACATTATGTAAGAAACAGGAGAAATTGGCTCTGATCTGGCTAAAGGTTAATAGATGCAGTGGTTCAGGCAACTAGAGCAGAAGAATACTAATGGCTCTTGCACCTGGAATGCAGCTTCCCTCTTCATTCTAATTAGCTTCTCCCACATCAGTGCATTTACAATGCATTTGTGCCCAATGCACTTATGAAATAATGCAGGTCTTTGGCTTCAATAAGTCAAGTTCAAGTCAAACAGAAGAAACAGGGTGTTAACAAAAGACTGACCCTGTTATCACTACTTAGCAGAAAATAATATTGACAGCTCTTCTGCTCCTCCACCCCCACTTAAAAAAAACCCAAGTATTTTTCTCTGGATTAATTCACTAATACTTTTGTTTATTTTCCTATGCTAATATTTTCAGATTTCTTTGCAAATATTCTAACTTCTCATGCACCAACAGGTAACCAAAGATGTGCAGCAATGCTGCATTTCTTGTGAAACCATATTCTCAACAAAACGTGAAAAAACTAAACTCTATCAAAATTCCATAGCGAGAGATTTCCTGGCATTGAAGCGGTCAGGAATACACACCAGACATTGGGGTAAAGGCAAGGTAGAGGCTTGAGGAGTGATGAACCGCTCATCTCTCACAGTGCCGTCAGCAAGTGCAACAAATTACATGCAAGACATGCACAGGATGAAACATGGCTCCTTCTCCCTGTCACAGCATCCTCCCCCGCGGTGGTCTGCGGCCGCTGTCATGCAGCATCACGGAGCTGACAGCTGGCCCTTGCACCCCTTGCAGCTGTGAGATGAATCATCTCTCCAGGACTCTGCTCACCAAATGACACTTCATCAGCCACCTGCTTTTTGTCAAGCTAGTACCTCATCAGAGAGTGGCAAAGTAAACGGGTCGGAGAAGTTCAGACAGCATTTTTGTCATGATGTGTGCCACGTCATTTCTTAATTCTCATTTTGAGTCTTTAGCTGTATAAATAACGACTCCCCGGAGCAGGAGTGCAAACCCAGTTCTCCTGGCTGACCACTTTGGTTTTGGAGACACGGCCTCCACCACCAGCTGAATATTTGTGATCTCTGGAACATGTTTGGGGGAGGGACACTACTGGTATAACCAAAAGCGGTTAAGGTTATAAATGCCACATTAAATTAGGTATCGGAGGGAAACTCAGTGGAGAGGGTCTGGGTTTAGTAAACTGCTTGTCTCCCAGTACTGTCAAAGCATGTGAGATGGAGCCCTTCAACCCTGGGAGGCAGGAGACCTTCCTCCCTGCTTGCTGGGGCTACCTCACACCAGACAGTGACCTGACCACAGTGGGACTATGGCCAAGGCAGAGGCATCACCCTCCAGCCCTCCAAACTCCCACCAAAATGCCTGCACTATAGGTAGGACTGTTATTTTCTTGATCTGCTTTCTTTTTCCAGGACAGGGAATCCATTCATTCAGCAATGGGAAGTTAATTTTTTTTGTAGACAAGATGCAGAGAGCATCGGCTGCTGCCAGAAGGAAATCATATGGAGAAAACCCGCAGCAGCAGCTGGTGCGGCTGCCAGCATCCCCTGTCTGCTCCCCCCTCAGACCAAAGTCTCTCTTCTCAGGACTGAGGAGCTGCCTCCTCTTGTGAAGATGACTTCTGCCAGCACAGCAAGCCAATTCCTGAGGCAGAGGTACGTAAAGCAGAAATTCAGTGAATCCCAGGCATATTTGCTATCTCTAACACCAGGGCAGGACGTCTGAAAGTGGGGTAGTAAATAGGATCAGGGCTGAGGGAAATGCAGACCTTCAGCCTGTTCCCAGACATTGGCATGAATCTACTGAGCAAACAAATATTTACCTCAACAGTAATTGCTTCCATGTCACAGTTAGATATAAACCAGCAGCTGTGTGTAGGGGCTACTTCGGGAGGAACTTCTGAGTGTTGCGAGCATGTAATAGGTATTCTTGCCCTCCAAATGGTTGTGTTAAACCTCTGGAAGGGTTTATTTTGGTAAAGTGTGAGATATACAGCTTTAACTCTATGCACCTGGTGTTGCTGAGGCATTTAGCCAGGTGTTTTCAAAAGGCTGCAAGTTTGTGGCCAGTGCTATGTAGAACCAAGCTTTACCAGTGACTTAGATCACAGCCTAAATGAACGACAAACCATCGGTAGCATGTGGATGCGTTTCAAACGTGCACTAAAAGTATTTTCCTTTACTTCTTGACTCAAAAAACCAAACACCTCCTGCCTATATTTACCTGATGTCAGCTCGTGACCTGCCCCCATCCAGCAGCTGGTTTCTGCCACTTCTGTACCTGAGGTCCTCAGTTGTTGTTCCTCTGTACCTTCTTCCAGGCACGTGGTGAGACAATTGCACACAAAAGTTCACTCCTTGCTATGAAATTAGCCACTGCTGCCATTGACACAGATTCTTCCCTGGGTCATAATCTTTAATACCAAGGAAAGATTAATTAAATTTTATGGAACTATGGTTCAGGTAGCTCATTAGGGACTTGTTTACTTCTTTTTATTTAAAATTTCATTAGTTTGCATTAAGTTACATTACAGGTTGTAGCCACTTTCCCCTTCTTGCACTCAGCAGATCAACTTAGATGCTTCCAGGACTGTAAACAATGCAAGATAACTAGCCCAAGTAACATTCGCTCCCTCTGGGAGTGACTTTTTCTGTGGCATACCTCCTGCCAAAGGAAACCAGAAGCCCCAAGAGCTCTGAGGAGGAGGACCGGGCTGTGAAATTCCACTTGGAGGCACATATCCACTCTACAAAGTCAGTACAACATGCATCCCTCTGAGTGAGAAATCCCACCTCTCCCACTGTGGGAGGTGGTGAAAATTACACATACCACAACTTACATGTTTTAGAAGCCACAAATTCTGGAGACACTTTTTCATGCAGCTGGATGCAGTCACCAGCATTTGGGCTCTGTGTAATATCACAGTGTCTTTCAGGCTGAAAATAACCAAGGACCCGGTGCTTATGGCTGTGCCTCCCCATGGCCACCTGCCAGGGACACGCATCACCATGCCCAAGAACCTCCCTTGCCCGACCCACTGCTTGGGCTGCTCTGGCACGCACATGTGTGCTGCTGAGCAGTGACCTGAGCAAGTATAACTGACTGCTTTGAGAAATACTTCCTTTTTAGCCTGAGTACGGCCCATCTGGTTCATGCCAGAGTGCTTCTGCACATGGGCAGGTCAAACAGAAAATCTCCCCAGTCAAAACACGGCAGAAATACAGCTGTTCAGTCATGAGTGCGACAGACCCGCTATGTTGCTCTTACAAACTTGATGGAATGTCTTGCAGTCCTTCAGGTTTTTCCCACAACTTGAGGTCTCGTGGCAGATGCATTTTCCATCTGGCAGCCCAGATAATGGGCCACAGACCCAGGCGTGGCCCTTTGCACAAAGAGCTCTCCACCTTGCAAGTGCAGGGCAAACCAGGGCAGGGAAAAGCCTGGCTAAAAGAAATAAGCAGTTTTATTTAGTTTTTATTTCCTTTGTGAAGCCTATCACCTGCGTACCCAGTTCTCTGATGGCCTGCGCAAGTGTTTGTGCCAGAAGAGCAGGAGGTGAACTTCCCTGGATCACAGGGGAGCCTCTTCTCATGCTTCTGCTCCTCATCAGGGTCATCTGAACCCACGCTGCAGTTCCCCAGGGTCTAACCACACGTTGGCCACCCTAGTTTCTTCACTTTCTCTGAATGCTATCCTCCAAGTTTCTCCCATATCTTCTGTTTTGGACACAATGTCCTACTACAGGGGTATATGACTCCTTCCCTCTTTGCATACTTCATCCATTTGTTCCCGTGCACTCAGGACAGCCTCCCCAAGCTGGTCCCACCAGTTTGTGTCACGGCCAACTGGACAACTCCAAAGATGCGTTTTGAGTCCCAGCATGTCTGGAAGGTTTCAGCTGAGTAGGCCTGGCCGTAGGGCAAATGTTGGAAAGAAGGATAAAAATGAGTGCTTCAGTTAAGTAGGAATTTCTATCAACTTGCATTTTGGTGGATGGATTTACGTTATCTAAAATAACTGAATGGACAATTTTCAATATGAGAAATCCATCAAATCTACCTGGTGATACGCAGGGAGCACAGATGAATGACAGCAAGAAACATTATTTAGAAAAGCAAAAAAGGAGTCCGTAATGCCAGAGAACAATGGAGGAATGCATTTCCAGGATGGGATGTTAATGGAGAGTTGCTATGAAAAATGATTAAAAGCTGGTAGAAAATACAGGCTGTGCAAAACTGATGTTAACAAGTTCAATTTCATTTTAGTCATTCAAGGTACTGAATCAGACTTATTATAACAACCAGTCAGTGGTCTCAATAGTTTTCTCTATCTGCATGTTTATTATCAGGTTTTTCAGATTAAGGTAAGCATAGTGAGCAGCTCCTGTTAAAATACAAGGTTATGAGCACATTTTTCATAGGTTATAAAAACTGTATTTGCCAAGCTTCAAGTTGCCACATTGCAAGGGAAGGAAATTAGAGAGTGTAAATGCATTTGCAACTGCACTTTATTCCAAAAGTAATCATGTGGGAAAATACAAGGATTTTAAAACATCTACTATATGGTACACTCAACAGATAAGACATCCACACTGGGGAATACAGATTTTTAAAGTTTTTCAGCCTGACACAGAAGTCAGCGGAGTCAATGGCATCCTTGGTACCTGCCTGTGTAATACACGCACTTTAGCTTTTTCCTTACACTGCACACACCAGCGGAACATAAAATCTGACAAGGCCTTTCGTACCCACCACTTACAACCTACCCTGGCACCATCTGAACTGAAAGTTTTTGTTCCCTGTGCAACCTGTCCTATTTTTTTTTTCAGGATCTGAATTTAGTGTTAGAAGAAAGAAAGTAGTTCATTGTTCACAGCTTAACTGATGTATTTCTGCACCGGCACCTGCGTAGACAGTTTCTCTCATAGGTATGAAAGGACGTAACATCAAGGATGGCTGAATAGAAGCTGATCCTTCTGAGGCTCCACAGCAACTAGGACAAACCTGATGCCAACAAGGCAACCACAGGTGAGAGCATGCATCCCCTCACACGAGGCTGAAATTTAGTGTCACGTCACCTGTGAACAAGCCCCAAGGTGGTCCTGCCACCCCCACCCACCGGTTTTCACCAGGTCCTCCTTTCATTAGTTGTCGTTGGAGATTTAACATAGAAGAAACATGTATTTGAAGATGGGTGCCAATGTTTTCAAATCATTTACAGGGCCATGACGTACCTGAAGACAACGCTGCCAGAGTCCACTGCATACATACAGCTCCTAAAAACTTATGATGCTGTCTCTGTCTGTCAGGATACATCACAGTGCGTATTCCCAGGAGGAGGTAAGGTACCACAGGAGAAAGGGTACTGGGGAAAATGAAAAAAAAGAACTGAAATAAAAATTAAGTGTTATTTATTCTACCAACTTGGTTCTTCAAAAGAAAAGCACTTAATTTTGTTGAGACCTAAAGTTCTTGCTGACTAAGAAATTTGCCATGTATGCCTTTTTCTTCCTCTCTATACATCTGAGGACAGCAGGGTGCCATGTGTTGAAACAACTTACTTGGCTTCATCATATTTTACTTGAAATTATCTTTCACAGAGCTGGAAAGGTTGAAGAGAATTTCCCAAATGATTTAGGCTGCACTAAACCAGCTTCATTAGTGTAATAAATCTTCAAAGTAGAGAATTTATTCCATCTGTAGCAATCAAACTGTAAATAAATACAATAATTCAAATAAATCTTCCAAATATTTGGGGGGATTATATCACTTTGGGGAGATGGAACAGGGGTAAGTACACTGGCACATCAGGGATCGTAAAGCGGGCTCGCTCACACTCAGAAGATTAATCTGGATCAGATGGCAACACTATTGAATTAGATGGTGTGTGGCAGGACAGCACTACTACTTCCCAGTATTCAGACCCTAAATCAATATTGCTGTTGTATAGCATGTTCTGCGGCATGTCTTACTCAAAATATGATATTTTTATTCAGCAGTTGGAAGTATTTATCAGTGTAAGGAGGGCTTTCTTCTGCTAGCTGCATGGGCTGAATACTGACTATTGTCCTTATTTAATGGAGAAATTTGAATGGGGCACTGCCAGGTTGGATGCTACACTAGTAGCAGCTCCATTCCGTCCCCAACACTGTCACGCTTTGACCGCTCCTCTTTCTGCACTGGGAAACAAGTCTCAGTAGCAAATTCAACTTCTTACTCACAGTTTCAGTACTCCTGATTCAGAGTTTCTGCTGGAGATTTTTTTTTTTCTTTGAGACAGCCACTCAATACTTTATTTTCTGCCAGTGGATGGACAGCTTGTGTCAACCTATTGAGCTACCCAGTGACACTCGGTCCTCCTGCTCCTGCCTCTCACCTCCCAGTTCAACAAAGGGCTCCATGAAAAGATGCATTGGGGGTTTTGGCACAGGCTGTGCAGGGGAGGCAATTAAAAGACATCACAATATTAAAATAGGACTGTCACCATCTTATATCCACAAAGAGATCTTTAGTTTGATTGGTGGACCATTAAAATGCAGGCCTTTAATGAAGATGTAACTCTGGCACAAAGATCGTTTTTGGAATATGAATCAACTCTTCTGATTAAATCTCGAAACCATTATTATAGGACTTTTCTTTTTATAACCTATCTCATTAAAAAAATATTTGGATCCCTCTTATTATAGTTAGGTAAAATTCTCTCATTAAGTGCTCTTTTACAATCCCTTTTCTCATGCTGAAGCTCTTAAGGGGAAACAAAGTTGTTTCCTCCAAAGGGCTTTTCCTTTGCGCCCTCATAAGGAGGACAGAGCGATAATGTTCAAGACAGCTGCTTTGCACTGTACACAACCAGCCACCCACCAAAACCAGTAAAAAATGAAGACAAAAAAGGAAACACTTTCATATTCATGGGTTCCTGAGGACACTTCAACGACTTCACAGGGTTCTAATGTTCAGCAAATGTCACAAGCGTGGTCCACTGAAAATATCATGTGGAAAAGCCTTTAAACAAAAGTGATCTAACAACATAAATTATACCAGGTTAAAAGAAAATGAGGTTTCTGTATCAGGACAAACAGTCCAACAAAGGTCAAAAAGACTAGCGTTCTCCATGTTTTGCTGTTAATTTCAGGTCTGCAGCTTTTAAAACGGCACTTCCTCTGTGTGCTCACACTGCAAACGTCTCCTCAGTATGAAAAGCAACATGGTGTCAGTCCTGTCAAGGATTTGCAGTTTGTCTTGCAGCAGGTTGTGGAATAAGACCAATTTGGAGGCTTATCTTTGTTGTTATAGTTCATTCTAAATGCACTCTGCTTCGTTACGCCCCTGTACATTAGGCTTCTGCTGACAAATGGTCAGATATGGTGAAGTTATGCCAATTGCCTTCAACGTAGGAGAAAAATTACTAATTGAGTATTTTTAACTATTTTATTTCTGTAAAGCCAGTTGGCCTCTGCCAAGACTTTATTGTCTGCTCCATATGAGAAAATGGGAAGAGACATTAACTCCAGCAAAGACCTTACTTACAAACTGAAGAGGAGCTAGAGGGAAACCAAAGAGGTGAAGTGACTCACAAGATCCCATGACATGGTAATGCCAGGGCCAGCATTAGAAACCAGTCTTTGAGATTCCCAGTCCAGCAATCTGGTTTGCTCCCAACCAAAAATTAAGCAGGACTTTGATAAAATCCTACTGTCAGGAAGGCACAAGATTTTATATCTTCATCCAGGACATACCAGCAGCATACAAACTAGCCAGCTATCCCTGGCACCTGGTGCTATCAGGGCCTCTTTGGCACACACAGGCAATGTTCTTCCGGCCTTACTGAGCCATCTGTCCCCCTAAAAATCATTCATATGATTGCTGCTAAAATCAGCAATTAAGGGTCTGTATTGGGAGCATTGCATTCACATTAGAGAGGCTTTGAGAAGCTGTTTCTTTAAAATATGCACACATACAAGTGTGCTCACACACGCAGAGTCACTAAAATATCAGCAGCCCTGACTTAGTCTCAGTAACAGTCACATTTCTAGACTACTCAAGCCCTGCAGTGCCTGGTAAAGACTAAGAATCCGGGACCAAGTTTTCCCTGGGTTACACCAGCATGATGAAGCCAGTGGGAACGCTTTGTAATTAGGAGGATCAAAGCGTTCCCAGGTTGTAATTGGTCTTTGTGCACATCAGCGAGGCCGTTCATGCACAGGCTGCCGAGCCAGAGTTACTCTGTGTGCTCACTGGGGTAATAGCCTGCAGTTCGCTCTGCGTTGATTTGTATTTAATTCATCGTGGGTTGGCAAGTGTAAACAACTACATCTCAACTTCTTATTTAAAATCATGGGATTTTGTTGTTTCAGCATCAAGGCAAATATGGTACAGCTTTGCAACCTAAAGCAGTAGCCCACAGACAGCAAGAGGGTACAAGCCTCACACTGCAGATAACGTCACATCCTACTTTCTCGCTCAGTCTGAGGAAGAAGAAATGTTTCCACGGAAGTATGCAGAACCAGCTGGAGAATACACTGATGTGAGCCATGAGCTGGCAACTCTGGTTCATATACACTCCAATCTACCCACCCACTGCTCTGAGATACACGTAAAAATACCACAATCAAATAGGGCTACTTTCACCGTTGACTCGCTTTCTCCCTATAAGACTGGTTCTGCCACCTGCATACAGCTCCCCAAAGAAGTAAACTTGTGATTTTTTTTAGACCGCAGTGTGAAAGAAATGAAGACGTGAGCCATTTTCTCAAGGCATCAATATTTAATACCTTTCTTGATAACCTAAACTCATTCTCTGACTTCAAAGCATTTAGTGGTCTAACACACTACATCACTTTACATAATCAAGCTTCTTTTTTATGCTGAACATGAACTCAGAAAGTTCTTAGCACATGGAATGCAATACCACAACATGTAGGCATTCAGGCCACAGAAGTATGTAAATCTATCCAACATCCCTTAAAACACACAACTCCTAGCCCTGGTCTGTAGATGACCTATCATTTCTTTTATATTCCAAGCTAGATTGATTTGAAGGAGATCTAAAATAACCTATCAGACTGAAATATTAAGGAAAAAACATGCTAGTGTTTGGAAATGCCAGAAAATAAATACACACAAGGAGAAATAATTTAAGTTATCCAAATGTTTTGAGTGCAAAAATAGCATCTGAAAAAAAAAGGTTATGGATGTCATTATGCCTGAATGCTGAAATCATCTTCTCATTGCAGAGTGGCAGTGCAGGAATAAATGAAATGTTAGTCTTTATAGAGACAGAAATAGAAAAGAACATGGAGATTACAATGCTTTTAACTAACACACGGAAATGTGCTGACCATGCAGGTGCGGTTCAAGGTGCAGCTCACACTTCCATGATGTTCTAGCAGGGACAGAAATGGAGAAAACTGTTAGGAGTAGACAGAGGGAATGGGAAATAAGAAAGTGGTAAAAGCAGAGCTGTTTAGTTCAGAGAAGATATATGTGAAAGCAAACGGAAGTAAAAATATAGTTAAGGTCACGTTGGGTGTTTCTATTTGCTAAGAGAATAGTGCATCCATGGAAAGGAACAGCAGTGGATTTAAAGCTGAGCAAAACAGGACCTGATTATCATTCCAGCATTTCTATTTAGGGTAAAAATCTAAATGGAGTAACAATTTGAGGTTTGATTTTTCATTAAAAATAAATTATTTTCTTGGTTGGTTAAGACCTACTGCAAGCTGTTCCTGTAGGTGAAAGACATGTTCAAAGAGATTTGTGACATTTTTTGCAGGATGCTTAGAGTGCTCTAGTCCTATTTGAAAGTTTCTCCCATAGCAAAAACCCTCAGCATCATCCCCACCCTTATTTTTAAACATAAGCCCTTCACATACATTTATGTATAAAATAAAAAGGGTAGCAAAAATTAACATGCACTGCAGTTTTCAAAGCCCATATTAGGAAACACTCACTGTGGCCAAATCAATGCAACAGCAGTTTTGTTCTTAGAGGAAAATCAAAGTTATTCTAGTCATCCTCGTTCCTACTACTTTTATCCTCTCCAAGGTACACAAATAGTTCTTCTCTTATAACTGCAGTAAAGGAACTTGGAGGCATTTCAGCTAGCAGGAGAATTACACAATTTGCCATATTTCTCTTGCTGGGAAAGAGGAGGGTAAAATCAGCATCGTGATATTGTGATACCACTGCAGAAGCTTTTTCTTCATTTGGCAAACCTCTCAACTGATAAAGCTTAATACCATCTTGGAAATTGGGAGTAAAACCTGTCCGAGGTCTATGTCTTCCCTTCAGCATAGAGAAATGCCTGTTACGGTTCCTACCTGATTTGCTTTTCCCTGTGCAGGATGGGGAGAGACCTGCTCATAACCAAGCCTCCGAAGTGTCAAACATCATCAGTCCCCAAAATAATTAGTGGAACTACAGACTTCTATAATGAGAGGGTCTTAGACATTCAACCCTGGTTAATATTGTATTTTTTCTCTCTGAAGTCCTGCGCTCAGATTTTCTGCTCTTCGTATCTTTCATAGCTCTTTACATACAGGGTGAAATGTTACCGGCCTCACCACAGTATGCTGGATATGTGGTCTTTGAAAAGGTTCAATGATCTCACTAGACATGTCACATCTAACTAGCAGGCTAAGTGCGGTCCACTCTAAAAAGAGAGAAAGAAACCACCAGATTTTGTGCTTTTGCAGCACAAAGCGGCTTATTGCTGTTAAATTACACCTGGAGCTGCAAGGATACCACCAGAAAATGTCTTTGACCTTGCAGTAACCTTGTGTAAACAATGTTAATCATTATTATCTTCTACATTACCATCCCCTGTTGCCTACTGCAATGCTAAGAAACTTCAGTGCATTAAAATCGTTATTGCCATAGTTAAGGAACAATCGTTGCTTACATTATAAACATAGATTATTTTTAATAAGTAAGATTTGAGCATACTGATTTGAACAGAATGCAGTCAACCTCTGTAATGATCATTCTGTGTAAGCTAACTAGTGGCAAATAAATAAATAGACACTAAGTTACCCCCACAGAAAGATTTTGGGGGAACTTCTGGAAAGAAAATATGGAAATCAAGGCAGAGACCTTCAGTGTGTGGAACTTCCTTTCTTCAGTGGAGAGAAGGACCCAGTTACGAGCTGTGCTGTACATGGGGAGATGCCTGCTGAAGTAGACCGCCAAGTGGGAGAAGAATAGCCGTGGCAGAGGACCACACGATAGATCAGTAATGCAATTTGTGGAAGCCATGGTTTGGGTTTTGTACTGCAACAAATCTGCAAGGGGAAGCTAATGCTGTTTGTAAACTCTTGGAAGAAGCAGAGAGACAAGTGGCTAGTGTGATCAGTGGGAAAACTCACCATGGCAAGTGGGGTGGATGATGTTTCTGTATATAGAGACAAGCAAATTTCAGCAGTTGGCCTTAAAACAGGTGGTTTTGCATCCAAATTACAGGAAGACACTTGTGTTCATACCAGGTGAATTGCTCAGTTTGCTATGAACGCTGCTGGCAGTGCTCTGCACAATATGTCAGACTTAAAAAGCTTCCATTTCCCAGTCACCACTTAAATTTTATTTTTTTTTAGTAAGCAAAGTCTTAGAGGACTGATAGTTGCCATAGACACATCAGCAAAGACTCAAAAGAATGATCTGGGAGAACATGACTATCTTTGAAGCAGATCCCAAAGGGAATCAAAGCTGAAGCCAAGATGACTCACAGACGCACAGGGAGAAATCAGCCACGCCGGCAGGTAGAGCTGGGAGGAGCAGCCTGGATGCAGACACCAGCCCAGCTCTTCACAACGGTGTTTCCAGCTCAAGTTGCACAGGCTGTGTCCTGCATCAGCCATTTCCTGTAAAGAAATGTCCTTATATGACTGAAGGACTTGAATTGGGCCTTTGGTGGACATCGCTGCAGGTGAAACAAAACCATTCAGAACACCGTGCGTTATTGTGCAGAACAGATTAGCCTGTCCATTGCATAAAAATAAAGATTCAAGATCAGATAAAGATTCCACAACCTGGGCACACTTCATTTTATTTCATGAAATGGGGAAGTTTAGATAAAAATAGAGTAGGGTCCCTTTAAAACGGCTTTCTAGCAGAGGGCAATAAGCCCAGCAGTCTTTACTCATTAAAAACCTCATTAAGGACAGAATTCCCATTTTATGTCTCTCATATTATCTGTGCAATCATGTTTATCTTGGGAACAAATAGATTGGACTGTTCTGCTGCGAGACATCTGTGAGCAACCTTTCACCTCCTGTAGTTATTCTTACATTCAAGCCGAAGCACATATATCAAAATGATGCTTTGGATTTATATAATGTCTTTCATCCCACTGCCTTGAAGAACATTATTCTAATAGCCGAGGCTTTGTTTATGCTCATTTTGTGGAATAAAGGAAGACTTTCATTAGCTGATGAGACCACCCTGGAAAATGGGCTCCTACAGAACCCCTTAGGAGCACCACGTGAACTTTGCTCCTTTAGCTGCCCTGGCCAGGCAAAGGTAAAATCTTAGAAAAGATTTTAATTGCACCACTAAACCCTCTATTTTGATCTAAGTCTTGATTAACCAGAACATTAAACAAGCTTGCTGATATCAAAGTCACAGAAGACGTGCGACATCGCTGCCTTTTTCCCCCCCCGGTTTGCTCTCCCCCGTCCTCAGCTGACGGCCGTCCGAGAGCGCTGCCGCACCAGGAGCGCTCCACAGCCCCAGCTCTCCAGCTCTTCCCAGGCGTCACCCCTGGCGGGACACCTCCTCCTCCTTGGGCTGGGCGCTGCCTCCACCATCGCCCAAAGTGCTCCCGCATTTCTGCAGCCAAGACCATCTCTCCACGCAGGCCCACCGTGGTTTGCGCACCTGATGTATTTCAGAATACGGGAAAACGGTGCCACGGGTTAACGGGCCGTCCTTAACGTGGCTCCGACTGCTCCCTCTGCTGAGGGAGCATCATTTGAAGAAGACTTCTCACACTGAATGAATTTTTCAGAAGTTAATTGTTTCCATCCTTTTAACGAATTCAATTAAACTGGGAACATCAAGCATATACTGTCAGCTTTAGCTTCAGGCGTCTTCACCTTTAGATAATTTCTTACAGCAAAGGATGGCTCAAAACATGTGACTGTTAACACCTTTCAAATCAAATCAACTACTAAGGAAAAAACAAAAGTAAGCCTTATTCATAGATGACACTTCATCTTGTACCATTTAACAAGGAAGACAGACACGAATGATACCATTGTTCATTTTCATATCAATTGGCAGAAATTATCTTTATTAGAAAAATGAATTTTTCATATATTTACAATTTTTACATCATGTTATACTTGGCACGTGTGTTTTCCCCAAATAGTTATATACATTTCGGTACACACAGACATTCGAGTCCCCCATTCCCTTAATGTTTTTCTACATATTTAACAAAAATGAAGAACACAATACAATTTGTAAGACAACCATAATAATTATATATTTCTCTATCGTAAAAAGTTTGAAGCAAACATTATTTTTAGATATGTCTCAAAATATTTATACAGTATTAGCACTCAGTCATGCACTGGGTTAAAATATGGTAGGGGTGAAGTGCTGTGAGACAGTATGCGTAACGTGGGAGAGAAGTGTGTGACTCCCTGCTCCTTCAAGCTGCAATGCGTGCTGTTGGGTGGATCCAACTACCACCAGGATTTCAAAGGCAGGGACAGATGGGTGCAGGGGTAGCCGGGTATATGTGTATCTCTGCAACACGACAGTTAAAACTGGGTGTGTACAGATACTTGTGTGTTAAAATTCATTTCAGTTTGCTATACCTGTCTGATAAAACAGGTCGTAACTGGAATGTCAAAACTAGTTTTCAATTATTCTCTTTTTCCCCAAACCCTTTCTTGTGGAGAATCCCTTAGACTATGAATTTTATAATGAAATTCTGGATTCTTTTAAAAGTGAATTATTTTATGCTTGATTCCATTTCACCAATATTCTTTTATTTCTACTCTAACATCCTGATTTATTTCCCCAGGTGTTAAGAGGTCTTCAAATCTCTACTATTCTTTGCTAGCAATTGGAAATTTATGACTTACCCTTTGGTTTGAAGTATTACACTCTTGAGAGTGTTACAGTAAATTGCACTAGTAAATAACAGAAGTGATAGGCTTTTTAATTTACTGTGTATGGAATCAAATGGTTCCAAGATTTCTGGTAAGATGTTATTTATGGAATGCAAATTTCTTCTACTGCAATGTAGATTAGTGCTCTGTGTAACCAGTACAAATTAGTACACTTGGAGTTTTTTCCCCCATCAGAACAAGAATACTTTTCCAACTGTACTAATAAGTAATTTTCTGAGCAAAAACCTTAGTTAATATTGTGAATTCTTATCTTCTAAGATACAAATGAAACTAAACTGGTCTTAGGATGATGACTGAAGATCCAATACTAATTTTCAGTTACATCTCATTTTTCAGAGTTCAACTGCAAATAAGTTCCAATCAAAACCCAAATAGCAATACATTACTTGAAACTGTTAATAAATGGTTGTAGAATCTTTGTCACAATGCTGAATTTTTGTCTTGCCCCTCATTCTCCCCCAAAACATTATACATATACATATATATAAAGCTTACATATAGCTTTTATATATATACATGTATGTATACAAAGACTAATCAGGACAACACATTAAATTTACATTATTCAAGTAAACAGGTAAAAATGTTTTTAAAAGTGTAATTTGAGTTTTTAAAATATTTCTGGTGTTTTTTGTTTAGCAGCACAGAAATATTAGTGTTTCATTTAAGCCAGCAACAATCATTAAACAGGATGAAAGGAAGCTTGAAATGCCCTTCAGGTTTAGTGTAAATTTGAATCTGATGAATTAAAATTAACATTATTAACTCACAGGTGAAGCACTTCTGAGAGAACCTGAAATGTATGGATGCAAATTTTGCATAAAAATAGCATACTTAATTAAGAATCAGGTAGGAGTTTGCCTGAAACATTAATGAATTCTGTTTGTACCTTCTGGTTGCAACAGGGAAGACACAAGATATACTGTGCATGTGCATGTGGGTGTGAGGTGTGAAGACAGAGAGATCAAGCTGTTCTTCATCAGTGCAAAATGGACGTTCTGAAGTGAATAAGACTATTTCAAAATCTTATAGCTGATATCAAGTGTAAACTGTAAAAAGTTCTTATTAAAAATTGCACTAGTTTCCTTCCTAGCTGGACACAATTTTACATGATGCAACTTCCATACCTTTACAACATGAGGTTTGGTTTTGTTTTTTTTAATTCTGAGCATGAACTGCACTAAGGATCTTCTCTTCCATCGCTCACTCACACGTCCCTATTGAAGTCAAAAGGTGTTTTGCCTAGGTTTGGAATCCAGACCTAGGCCAGGTAAAAACGAGCTAACCAAAAATTTTCTTCTTGCAGATGAAGGACTTGGAGCCAAGCTCTTCTCCAAGACACACTTGTAATGAACTGTAGACAAAATTTGACCCTACAGAATTTTCTGTTTCTGGGTTAAGGTGGAAAAATTAATAACTATCCAACTCTCCCTTTGAAAAAAAGCTCAGGAATTACTTCAGACAAATGATTCCAAGGTATTTTTTGTCATAAGTTTTGGTTAGAGCACTGTAAATTTAGAAAAGAAGCTGAATACCACAATCATTTCTTGGTTAAAATCTCCACATGATCAGTAATAGCAAGCTCAAAAGCCTGTGCATTGCAAAAAGTGATTCTGACTTGAACACCACTGCTAAATACTGCCTCTGTGTGCAAAACCAACTTTGAAAACTGTCCAGTCTGCATGGAAGAATACACGGGTAGCCACTGGTGCACACACCAGCTGATCTTTCCTGGGAATATTTGGGGTTTAGGTATCCTTCCTCAGCTACCTTAAGTAATGTGTTTAATGACCAGATGTGGATCGCGTAAGCTGACACAGAATTTTAAAGTCAGTCACCACACCAAGAGACCCCCTCTGGCCATGAGTTTTCAAAATAGTATGAGGAGACATCCTTTCCCTATGGCTTTGTTACTGATAGTGAGTATCATTTCCAGCTCTTTCGGACAGGAGCTCCCCTCTGACCCGTTTTCATGTGTCCTGGCACAATGCAATCCTGATCCCAACAAGTCCTTTAGCCTCTTCTGTAATAGGTATCTAACACTACAATAAATGGTGCTAGAGGCTTTGTGGATCTAGGAGGTTTGGAAAAGAGAGAAGAGAATCACTTAAAATAAAGCACTGCTGAAATGTGTCCCATGGCTTCGGGACATTACTCACACATGACTAGGTTGGAAAGTGTATGCACGCACGCGTGTGTATACTGTATATATATTTAGTTTAACAAGTTTAAACTATTAATAAACAAATTCTTATGGTATTTGGTAATTAAAATATCAGGCTCGTATCATTCAAAATAGTGCAACCTACATAGCAATATACAGGAAAATTACACACATTGTTCCTATTACCATTAATATGCTTGTGCATATCAAGATGACAGGATACCCTTTTCCATAGGATTAACCTTTTGCATATTTAATTGTATTCTTTGGCCCATTTTCCTGTGAAACCTCGTATGACAACATAAAGACTTTGGCTTTAAAAAAAAAGAAAATTCCCATTTTTTCAGTGACTTTCAGAAACTTAAGTAGAATTCAAATCACTTCAGTTAAAAATTATCATTTCCTCCAGAAACCACACACCCCACAGCCTGTCACAGACCACCCACTAGTGTGGATAACTGTGAACCTCCAATTTAATTTTTTTTTCGCTTTTGAAGATCATCTACACTTCAAATGTTGCACAACACATCCTCCAAAATTTTTCTCGACTCCTCTAATCTTGTCCCAACAGTGAACAAGAAAGGTCTCCTTCCTCAGTAGCATGGGAAGGCACAGCAACCTCATGACAGCCTTTGACTGCATCACTATGAGCCCAAATACAGGGTTTGCAATGTGAAACAGAAGCCAAAATATACTTTCAAAAGGTTTTTGCCATTAAACACCATTATTAAATAGGCTCAATAAAAAATTATCAGACTAAAGAATCCTGTAGTAATGATGTAACACAAATCTCTTCAAAACAGCTATTCTTATGTACTGCAATGCACAAAACAAATTAAGAAAAAGTATTCTCATAATGCATTTGCTGAGAAAAACATATAATTTCGTCTAATAGTACTAGAAGTGCAAAACAAGACATTCTCCAGTAAAATTTCATGTCACTGTAAATATTACCATTTGCCCACATTAAAGCTTAGTACCATTTATGAGAAGTGAGGAAACCTTCATCAATTCCCAAGCAAAGTATCATCTCACTTGGAACTTTACAGTGCACTGAATAAGTATCACAATATTTATTGGTATTTATTTTCACAGTTTTCTAACGTGCACATAGAAATATAATTTTTGAAATATATTAGTGAAAACAAATACTAATACAAAAGGGAAAGGACAAAACATCTAGGAGTATAACTGCTTATCACCACTACTTTTTAAGAGTTGGAGAGTCAAAACCATCTCTCTTTTAAATATGTAATACTATATTTAGTGTGGTTATCTACTAATAAAGGTATTGCATGACAATGTTACAGCATGGTTATATTTTCTACTAATTTAGCGTTGTTTTCAATACAGGTAAAGAACTAAGCAAAAGGAGTAAAACGTGTCATTTAAGTGCAAAACAACAAAAACCTGGTAAATAGTGAGGTAACTTAATTTTACTTATATTATTTCTGGTTCTTAAATTATAGATATGACAAAATCATCACAAAATCACCAGTGGATTCTTACAGCTGTTAGACTCGCATTCATTTAAAAAGAACAGTTTCAACCACAGCAGATATATTCTGCAGTATGTAACAAAAAAGCCCAGGAACCTGCGAGAAGAACTAAATGCATTTTCACTGCACAGCAGGGCAATGCGCACTTGTAATCCTGACTTCCAAAGTTGCAGGACATTGGAAGAGCACATATTTTTAGAGAGCATACTCTGTACACAGGTTGAGAGAAGCAGGGGGAAAAAAAATTAAAACCTTGACTGAGGTGAAATAAATGAGGAGCTTATTTACAAAGAGCGCAGTAACCCTCCCCAGCAGAGCAGAGAGAAGCAAGGCAGGATTTCTGCTCCCATTTAACAGGGCAACAGACAGCAGAGAGCACAAACAACCACCTCTCCGTCCCACAAACATTGCTGTGACACTCTAATGAAAGCGAACACGGGATTAATTCCACAATGAAAGCTGAGTACCAACAAGAGTTTTACGCTACGTACAATATGCACACATCAGACAGAAAAGTCTGCATGATCAGAGCGATGCAAGAGACGTGACGGTCTTGAGGCTACTCCCACTTAACCACAGCTTCACGGGTGACTCCAGCCAGAGCACGTTGAGCCTTTCCTCTATCATACCATATACCTGTCTGCACTTGCATTTACATCCACAAATAAACACACAGCTGTGATTAAACTGTGCTCCTTCCTAGTGATAGTGAACACTAACATGTTGCTAATATATTTAAATAAGACAGTACAGGTGAGCTTGGGCAGGGAAATGGCTCATATCATAAGTCATACTTTAAAAGGCCTTCATGCTCTTTCAGAAGTTCCTTTAGCACTGTTATACTTTGAAGGCTCAGCTCTCAATAGGAAGGAAGATTAGATTAAGAAAATATCGGTAAAACAAAAAATTTAAGTGTATCACTGGAAAACTCTTTCTACTTTGAAAACCAGATTGCCCTATACAGGAATGATATCTACTTTAAAAGGACTCTTGAGCTAAGATAGGACTAGAGCTCGGAAAGGGAAAGTTTAGCAAGGGAACGTGTGACACTCCATCTCGAAAGAAGCACATGATGTGATGATTAACACTTAACACAATCTAGGCAAACCACAGGACAGTTACTGTTCCATATTAACTAAGGGAGGATTTTGCCATAAAAGATCTGTTTTCACTAGGTTTTATATATCAGACATCTTAAATGCAACGTAAAACAACAAAAAGATTCACAACTTGAATTCTTCCTAAATCCAAGCTGACTCTTAGACCCTCAGATTCATACCACAATTCCTGTTGTACATCGATGAACCCAGCAAGGGAAAGAATAGTACCAAAATCTTCCCCATCACTAAGATGCATATGCTGCACTGGAGAAATGTGAAAATAGCAAGCTATTCTACAAGGAATAGTCTGACACTTTTATTTCATGCTGGACAGTAACATGGTATAAAGAAAACGATGATGCTGACTAGGCTGGGAGTACTGCAAAAGCCACAAACGACAGTGCTACCGTAGTAACTACTTGCATAAGCACAGGAACCTATATGCACCTGCAAGGTTTAACTTGGTGCTCACTTGCAGATTTAACGAGCAGATTTTTGAGGCTGGGGATAAATAGGCCATTACTTTTCTAAGTTCACCTAACTGAGACGGCTAAGATAGGAGCCTATACTTTCTAAAAAGTCAACAGAGCGAGGTAAAATCTTTCAGGACACATCACACACATAACTGCTCCCAAGCCTTCAGTGCTCTGAACTACCACCCGGAGGGAGCTTCCTCTGTCTCCCCACTGGCAACAGGAAGACCTTAGCCTTCCAGCACAGAAACCCAAAGCTACGCACACAGCTCTAGGTTTTGCTTCCTTTAAAACTATGTAAAAAGATTTCTTTTCACCAGGGAAAAAAACCCAGAACACTCCTGATTTCCCTTGTGAGCCTTATTTCACCTCCTAAGTGTTCCTGAAAGATCATAGAGAAAGAGACATGTATTTATGAGATGCTGCCAAAACACGGTGAGCTGGTGGTGATTTGGTTTCTGTTTGTCCACAGCACTCTTTCTCCTAACCAAGCTTCTTAGATAGCAGAATAATGAATTCTGAGCAAAAGCTGCAAAAACATTAAATGAAATTTTCCAGAAATACAAAACCTCTTATTTTTCCTTAATTTTGTCTTATATATTAAAATACCTTATTTCCATGCGTTTAAGTTAGTGGGTGGCTACACTGCTCTAAGAAACACAAGCAGAACACAAAATCCATTTGAAAGGAAAAAGGAAAATTTACTGTGGTGAAAAGGGAAAGACAAAAACATGAAGAAATTCTACAATGTCTTTAAAAAAGGAAAAAAGCAAGAGGCAGGTATGTCTATGTAGCTGTTTTTACCTCCATGTACCTACTCCATTCCTCAGCAATTCAATATCCTGCCTCCATAAAAGTTGTCGTCCAGGAGCAGTGTAACACTACAGGACATGCTACCAAGAATGGCTCATATCATTTACAGCCTGATTCAGTTCCAGCTGGAGTCACGGGAAATCTTGGTGATAGGAATGACCAACAAACTGCTAGAGCTGTAATCAGGAAAATGTAACAAGTCACCAGCACCATCCAGAAAGGTACAGAAAGGATGGCCACTTATGCAGGAAGATTCTTTTCTCCTCTTCAAGAATAGCAGCAGCTAGAGTGAGAGAGAGGGAAATACAGAAAGTCTTGATCTCAGTTGAATTGAAAGTCAGTGCAAATATATCAACAAAGCTCAGGCAATATTCAGAATTCCACGCACTCTACAGCTGAGCCTCACAAGCTGTGGCTTGTGGCTCTACTGTTGAAGATTTTTCTTCAACTTCTCAGCTTCTTCTTCTTTACATGTATACATCTGCAACCACACCAGCTACTTGCCTACAACCCTACACTTTAGCCTTTTCTTCCCCCTTTATTCACTGATCTTAAATGCCAAGATCAAAACAACAAATGCATGCAGATTCTTATTCCCTCTACTTTCAGTATCTCGTATCTTTTTTTTCTCCTTTAAGGCAGCATCTTTTATTTCCATGTGAACAACTGCTGTGCAACATTACCAAGTCTTCCCTCTGCCTCTTTAATTTGTTTTGCTTTAGGGGAGGTGGTTGTATTGCATATTTGTGGTTAATAATAATAAATCTCTACAGTCACCAGAAATCTGCTCAAATCAGAAAAAGCAAACACTGCAATGTATTTCTTTAAAGCTAATTTGCTTGTACATTTCACAGGAGGAGAAATCCACCTGGGTTTAAGATGTTTACACTTGGATCTCAACAGTTTACTTAGAAAATGTTGTAAATGGGAATTTTTCTTTCCCAGAACTTCACATACAGTACTTGTGTATATATTGAATTATGTGTGTCTAGTTAGATAGAGATGATGATACAAATGACTTGGAGCAATCAGCAAATATTTTGAGAGCTTTAAAATGACGCAAAAGACAAGAGCCACCACTGAGTTTTATGAATCACTTGGTAAAAGTCTCAGCGACTAGCATGGCAGTTTTTGGTATGATATCAGCAAATACTGTATCTGCTGAAACACACCAGATAGTTCAAAATACTTAAGATTTTACTTAGTATACTGTGATTTGGATTGGAAATTAAAATTTGCCCAAAATATTTTTTTTAAAATTCATTACAACAATATTTATGCCTTTAGTGCCTTTGCCTTCCTGTAGATCTAAGATAAATAGTATACCTATGTCTTTGGGAAAAGGTTTTGGCTCATGAAAGGTAGTGTTAATCCCATAAACAACCTAGCCCTGCTTACCTCATACAGCTATTCCTAAGAAATGTGAATCTCTCTAAGGGCAGGTAAGGATCCACTGTTCATAAAAACTACATCCATTGAGGAATCAGAAAGCATACCACATGAATCAGGGCCAATAATTGCGGCCAAATGTTGGATAAAGAATACTCAAAACATATTTGCTCTGGACAGTGTACAGATATCCACAGATATGCTTTCCAAACATACTTATAATGAAGTATACTGAGATTCCTGGAAGCTGGAAAGGGACTCGGAAGCCCAAATCTCATTACATTTCATTCTTTCAAAAACATCATCCTCCACCATCATGGTGAACATACAAATACATTTGTAAATACCCAGAACTCATTCTGGACTGTTTGGTAGTTAAAGTCAGCCTAACTCTGTTTAATAAAAAAATTGCAAGCAAAATTCAAGAAGCTATATTTTGTCTATCCCTATACGTCATTTATATTATCTCTCACTTGCAACTCTGCTCTGCAGTATGCTATTCCAAATTAAGCAACTTGCATACTGTACCTCTGGCATGCAGATACTAGAATTACAGCTGACAGGCATGATTCTATTGAAAAGAGTTTCAGTTTAGAGAAAAAATAGGGTAACATTCACATTTTCCAATTCACAGTGGTAATGGTTTCCCTGCTCACTGTTTTTCTGTGAAATGTAGAGAATAATGCTTGAATAATCTCAACTTCCTCTACACAAAAAACCTAAAGCAATTCTCAAGAGTAGCAGGAGAATGGGAGAGCACCACCTGTTGAATGCTTTCAGTATTTAAATATATTAGCAATTATATTTACTTCTTTAGTTTAAATTAAATTTACACCTGTACACTCACTCTACTCATGAAAGGCTTCCTTTCTTCCCTTCCACACTCCCTTATGGTTAAAATCTAGTGGGTTTTTCTTTCCAGTGGGGGTGAGGAGGGGTGTGTAGCAGACATTTTATTTGCAAAATAATCTGATTATTCTTTACTAGAGGTAAAAGTCATATAACAATGCATCCCTTTTATGTGAATATGTTTGTTTACCAATAAGTGATAATAAAGTTACTGTTCCTTAGTTATGTGTGCATATATTCAATTTATATTACAGACTTGATTGGAGAGGTTGAAAAAAATGGTCTGATGTTCAACAAATATGCACAATATTCTGGAAGGAAGAAGTCCCTCAAAAGGTGGTAATCCTTCACTGTGTATGCAAATAAATGGTATTGCACTCCTCACTGATTACACTGAACGTATGGCTGTTGGTGTTTGATACTGTATTAACAGCTTTAACACTATTAACATACAATTAATTAGATACCACTAATACACTATGAACAAAGAACTACAGTGGGTTGGGGTTTGGTTTGGGAGGTGAAGGAATAAAAGAAATACTATACAGCCCTGAGTAATCACCAGTAAGGGGCAAATGCAAACTTACGTACACATTAGGCCTCAAGGTTACTAATAAAGTCCACAGCTCCATAGTAAGTGCCATATAGTGATATCTAAAAATATATACTCTGGATTAGGCAGCTGTGAAATTTCTGACAAGATGACTGCAGACTTTTCAATGAACTTAGTTTGTAATGGTAAGTGCATGTGAAATATAAGAAAAGCATTTGTACATTAACATTAACCAATATCCATGGGGCTTCCTTTTGGTACACAGCAGTTCACATGTTTGGGCCTACAGCCTTCCCATTTATTTTTTGTCAGTCTAGAATGAACATACTAATTTTGTGCTAACACACTGTATTTTACTTATTAAGGTCCCAGGTTTGGGGGTTTTTTTTATTATTACTGTTTGGCTTTGAAAATGATTATGAAGCTAAAATATATCTTTGAAAGTCTAGCTTTCTGTTCTCTTTTAAAGTCTTACTTTTGAAACTGTGCAAATGCATTCCTAATTCTTTTTGTCTGTGTCATACTACATGCATACCATATTGCTTATCCAGTACTAGAAAATCATTAAACATTTCTAAGGACAAAAGTACATTGAATGATACTTAGCAACATAAATTAGAATAACCGAAATAGTAAAATAATTAGATACAAATCAGCATAGTTGCCAACATATATTGGGGCTATTTCAGTACAGCTTGCCATTTATATATAAAGCATACATAAATGGCTATTTTTTATCCTTTTCAACAAGACATTTTAAAAGGATAGTTAAGAGCATACCAGTTTACCTATTCATGTACAAAAGTACATTGGGAAAGGGAGAGGTTTACGTATCATTTACCATAGCAGGATACTGTTAAAGGATAAATTCTCCCTCTAAGATGGTGGCAACTATTTTTTCCCTACAGATAAAGTGTTCATGGAAAATTTAAACATCTGATTCAATGCTAGGCATTTTCTTATACACACGTCTATTGCTACAGGAATTTAAAACCCTTGGAGTTGAGTACAAGCTATTCCTATTTGCAACGTAAGGCAAAACATGCTCTGAAATGTACATGTCATTATGGATCCGACCATCCCTGGAACAGTATGATGTTGTAGACTTTATGGATGACCTTAAATAATTATCATTTCTTCCTCTTGTTGGTAATGAATGTTTATAAAGATCAGCCGGACTTCGCCTAAGAGATAAGTGCTGGTCATCACGATACGAGTGCAGAAAGGGATTATCATCTGAGTGAACAGGATACAGGGACTTGCTCCGCTTACTGTCCTCTAGAGCATGAGTTAAATGTGAGGCCTTGTTGCTCAACAGTTTGCTTGAGGGAACACTAAACATGCTTGCATATGGACTACTTTGTAGAAATTTCTCTCTTTCTTTCAAGCTTATACTACGAGAAGGTCTTCCAATATCAATTTCCCTGGATTTATCAGCAATATTATCAAAAGAATGTTGCCTGCTAATCCTCAACTTATTTTTTTTATGATATTGCAGAGCATTATTTTGTGACCAACTATGCTCATATATTTCTTCAGGAAGTGATAAGTTCGTTGTATCCTGAAGCATCTGATCTTCTTCAATATCATAGAGGTTCCCCATCCGCAAGCATGCGTCACATTTATAGGGAGATCTGCTCGAATAGTGTCCCGCATAAGTGGGCAAATTGGAAAGACAGCTCCTGCAGTGGGTGGAATTCTGTCTGTATCTATCATTCATGTCAACTAGGGAAGCGTTTTTATCTTTTAAAGTATAGTGCTTTGCATAAAGTTTATACTGGTCATTATTTGGAAGACTGTCTTCATTATGCAAGGGAGTCCTGTTAGCATGTTCTGCTTTCCTGTAGTTGTCATTGTGATCTTGATAAACGTCAGGAAACTCTATAGTTTCTGGAACGACAATGTTTTCGATGTACTGAGGTGTGTCCAAGCGGAATCCTGGCTCCTTGTCAGCATCAATCGTGTAGATTTTATCCCGTGGAGAGCTCTGTTTGGTTTTCAGATATGTCAGTTCCACTTCACTACAGTCTTTTGGGTATTTTGATGCTACTGTCCTTTTTTTAAAATTGTCCTTGGTTTTGTGGTGCTTGTTGTTGTTTTCAGGTTCCATATGGCAAGTAGCTCGGCTTGATGTCTCTGATACATCTGAATGGACAATCTCTTCAGGAAGGTATCTTTGGCTTTTCACTGAAAGCTGCCTGTTTTCATCTGACCCATCTTCTCTCTGGGAACCTTGGCTCTGACGTACAGATTCTTGACGTAAAGATTCAACAGATTTCCTCCAAAGCTGCCTGGGTCTGGAGTTCACTTTTGCTTCTGCTGTTACTGCAACCTCTACTGTATTTGGATTGGACTCATTCAGTGTGAGAGGATGCTGACCTTGGAAAACGTAGTTGTTAAGATTGTCCTTGTGTCGATTGCCAGGAAGTGTCTGCAGCTCACTGATGTTGTCACCAAAAAAGTTGTCCTTTGTCTGAAAGGATCTGTTATCAGAAAATATCAAGTTTCCCTTATCCATGACCATGTCCATAATCAAGGAACCCCTATGAATAAAATCAGCTGTTCTTTTGGGGGAGTTAATTCTTGAAGGATTGAGATTGGTCATATTTTTCGCAGTTCGCAGTAGTTTTAACATGTTGGTTTGGGAATTGGTCAAAGTAAAGTCAGGAGACTTCTTTTTTTCTTCAATATGTACTCCATGAATGCAGCTGTAAATACCCTGTAATATAAGTAATACAATACAAATTAAATGACCAGGTGTAAATTTTAATTCTTCCATTCTATTTTTAATTAGCAATAAAGAAAAATTAAACATTGCTTATCTAATGACTGGAAAGATTAAAAGGATATATCTATCTATCTATGGAAGAATAATTTCTGCCATATGTTGAAACTGTAAAGGAGAAAAATTGCCAGTATTTTACAAACTAGTGTTCCATGTTGGCCTCCCCTGCTTATTCCAGAAAACAAGATTAGAAGGGACCCCAAAAGGATCCCTAGTCTGGTCACAAAATGTAACCAACCTTCGGTAATGGAAACTCTGTTATTTTAAACCAGTGATTAAGTTACCCCCCTAAATAAGCCTGCAGTCAGCCTATTTCTTCGAAGTTAAGGTACTTTTCACTTTCACTGAAACATAAAGGCTTCTAGTCATTGTATTCTAGCTTTTCTGTTTCCTATCCTAGTACCTATGAAAAAATCCCAGCTCTTTCTAAAGCCTGAATTTGAGTTCATTTTGAGAAAAAGGCTGGAGCCCATCTTTTAACTCCAACCTCTTTGGTCACTCCTGTGAGCTCAATTGCCATTTCTGACCCCGTGAACTCGTAATTCTCAGAAATTTGCCTTTGAAATAAGTACTTTTTTTCCCTTGCATTGGTTAGGAGAATTTCACATGTAAAAGGCCAGAAGTATAAAGTTCAACTGTAAAATGTGGAGGTTAAAGTATATATGCTTTTCTAGACAATCCCCAACAGAGTAGGGCAGAGTATTTTTAATGCAGTTCCAATACAGTCCAATTTACTCAACAGAGTAATTTCAGCACATTTTAAAGCAACTAGGCATTTTAGTATCATTTTCAATTCTCCTCAGCTATATAAAAGATGCAGAAAAATCAATTACCTAATGAAAATACTATGTGTTTAAAAAAAAAAAAAAAAGACAAAAACCAACTAATTTGTCAAAAATATAAGAACAAGCACATACTTCCCTTACTTTATGACAAATATCAGTTATTTGGATATGTAAATCCACTTTGGGTTTGGTAAAGTTATCATTAAAATCTGTCTTAGTGTCTAACCAAACATCAATGACACGTGTTTGACCTTTTCTCATACGGTTTATTCAAGTTTGCTATCAAGAAAAGCTTATAAAAATATTCCAGTATATTTTTATCACTTAAAATCCACTTGTTTAAAAAACTGAGAGATAATGTCTGCCATCAATTTAGTATTTATTTTGTTTGATTTTTTTTTTTGTGGAAATGAATCCATTTCCTGCATCTGAGCAGTTCTACCATCTTTTCACCAAAATTTCTCCTAAATGTATTTGTTTTCAGCATTTGATTACTGATTATCCTGGCATATGATAATTCATACCCTAGAACAATCCAATGGAGAAAAGACTTCCATGGAGTGCAAGTACATCCCAAGCCCCTTGACTACTTACTCCAGAGCATCACACTGATGGTCTAACATGAATTTCAAATGTCCAAGTGGGAATAAAAGGAAAGATAATGTTTTAGGGAGGTAGTGTTTATTCTGTCTGTTGCCTGAAGGGGGAAATGGAAAGTAATACCAACCCTGCTGATTGAGAACAACAGTCCCGGCCTATCTGAACAGACTCCAGTGAAGCAGAATCTAAGTTTCCAGTAAAATAAGTGCTCCCAGACGAAGGTTATTAAACTGAGTGCCATGGCTGCTGCAAGCATGTAAAACACTCCCGCCATGTTGTCAATGTCCAGCTGGCTGCTCATGACTTCATTCTTCTCGTTGTGGCAAATACCAGTCAGCCACAGGGTTTCTAACTCTTCCATTTCCCCTAGGGAGAGCAAGGAGTCAAACCAGTTAGAATGCAAAAATTACTGCTCACAGTATTCAAAAGCATTTGCAAGTTTAAAAATACAGCACCATTTAATGCTTCATTTGTGGAGCACTTTAGTCTTATCTACTAAGGATTTGCAAATATAGCAGATTTCAAATCGCAGCACCCTACTTTCAGATGTCCTCAGATTTCATAAATTACGTGGGAAGCTGGCTGCTCTAGAGAGCAGCATCTGTGATTAGGGTAAAACTTTCTTCTGCTTGCTATAACTAGTATCACTTGTTAGAGAGAGTGGAACTGGAGTGTTCCAGTCTAATAGGTGCCACCAGTGCTGCTCCCTTCTGCAGGTCCAGCCGGCAGCAAGCCCGTGTGTGTGGTCCAGAGGTGCTGATACACACACGGACCCTCACGGACAGCCATGTCGTTAGCAGCACCCGCACGGCACTCACAAACACAAATAAAGACGGCCTCATTCTCCTCCTCCTGCCCAGCTGATGAGGACTGAAGTTTGCTAGTGAAACATGCACACGCCATCACTCGTGTGATTCACAAACACACCAGTACTTACAGACCCCTCAAACATTGGCATGGGCTAAGTCTGTGTAATATCTGTGCCCAGACCCTATACACTCGTTACCCAGGCACTGGGTTGGACCTCGGGTCTTTCCAGAAGTCCCCTAACAAATCACATCTGCCCCCACACTCATAAACATCAAATGGAAAGCAAGACCACATCAAAACCAGCTAAGAACGGAGTTTAGCAAAGAGATGGGACACGCTGTAGTGATCAGTCACAGAGCTCAGTCAGACAAGCATCCTGACACACAATCAGACTTTATGCCCCCTCCTCTTCATTTTCCTACCTGATCCACTCTGACCCCTCCCTCTGGCCCTTCCCTTAAACATGGCAAAATAAATTCCACATGTTCTCACAATCCCTTTAAAACAGGCCATAAGTTCGTTCTTTCCTGTGAGATCCATGATAAACTTATTTCCCCTTTTCGTATGAGTTGCAACGTTCTGGCTGAACCTCTCCCGACATGTCTGGTCTCTGCTATCATTTCTGGTATCTCTTGTTCCCTAGGGTTTGGGTGTCTGGGGATTTGATTTATTAGTGTTCCTGTATCTCTTTTTTTTAATGTTGAACAGCAACTAAACAGATAACATTAAGATCCAGGTATCTACATAGCCTTTGCATCCACATATCCCTTCCATATTTTTACTCTAGCCTCCTAGCCCAAGACAATGTTTCTGAATGTTAAAAGACAGACCATCCAAACAGCAAAGATTAAATGGCAAGCTTAAAAATTCAGCATGAGCAGTAGCAACCAGGTCCAGCAGTTGGCTGCCCCTAGATGCTGCACTGGGCCATCACTGCTGTAGTCATTAGTCACATTTCCTCTCATAGTTGGCTGCATTTCAGTAATAGGTGAACCGATTCAGAGATGCAGTTTTAAACCACTTTCTGATCTACAAGCACTTTAGAAAGAAAAGACATTCTTATCAAAACTTTTTGTTCTTCTTCAGCATAATACTTTTATTTATGGCAAAGCAATGACAATCACCAACACTGGGTATAAAATTACCCAAAGCTTTATGTCTGAAGGTTACAGTAACGTTATATTGGAAATGGCAATCTTGAGTAGCTTTACCCATACGGCACATGCAGCAAGTGAGGAAAAATAGTTGTATATAACACAGTATTAACAAAGCCTATTGTGTTTCATACACCATCTGCTTCTCTATAGAAAATAACTGTCACTTAATGCCTGGATACTTGCAGGAATACAGTATGCCCCTTTTCTTGTTTAAGTTTCTTTTTTTAAATTTTTATTGTAACTAGCAGTGTCTTTCAAATAGAGTTCTTCTCCTGGCTTTCTGTCTCTCTTAATTTTCTGTTTTCCCCCAGCGACGTGGGTGATGCAGTAACTGCAAACTCTTCCCACGTCACATACCCTCAGCCTCCTCTCTCGTGGTGCCCTGGACACCTCCCTCTGCTCCCTCCTGGCTCTCTGGATCACCCGGCCTTTCTTCTTACAGTCTCCTCTGGCCTTTTGCTGCTGCCGCTGCTTGCCTCCCGGGCAGCAGCAGAAAAATAAATGGTATCATCACGTGCCTGAAACAGAGCATTCCTGGTTTCTGGTTCTGACTATGCCACATCCTTACTGCCATTAAAACACTTCATTTACTTAAGGCTAAGGAAGCAGATCTGCTCTCTCCCTCTGTTGCATATTCTTAGACTTAGAATCCATATTTCATCGATGAGATTTGGCCTCAGATGAAGGACACTATCACTTAGCAGTGATTGCTACTGCCAACATGGACAGAGGTTCAAGAAACCAGCTGTTCCTGCCAAGATTGTTTTTTTATATTGCATGATGTATTAATTTTCAAATGTTTAGTGTTGTTCTTACTGAAGCATTGCATGTGCATACATGCTTTTTTACTCTCTTGGGGTTATAGTCAGCTGAGTAATTCTATTATTATTTTTAATGACATAAACTTCACTGTTTCTAGAAAATACAGCAGGCAATACAGAGGGTCAGAAAGTATAGTATTAGCTGGCTTGGTGTGTTTCCCACTTTGGGATATGGCTTCAGTCTGGGGGAAGAATTGCCATGCTACAGATCCCTAATCCTTACCCAGTGATTAGGGAATACATTTTCAGTATTGTAATCCATACATCATTGCAGTAAAGATCAGGAAAAAATGGTTAGAAGCTGTATTGACATTTCGGCTATCTTCAAGCTAGAGTAGAAGATCAATGACCTGCTGTGCAAGAGCATTTTGCAGGATAGAGTGCCAGGGTACTAGGAAAGCTGCAGCCCACAAGTAATTTGGATGCATGAGTTGGAAGTGGAACACAAGACTGTGATAGAGAATTCGCTTCTCATAGAATGTGAAGGAAAAATTGAAGTAGAAAGGACAGGACAAGTACCAAGGCACTTTAGCAAAGGCATTTCACAAATTTGTAAGAGAGATTATTCGGTTCCTAGTTAATTCTGAGTTCAGTTTTGTGCTTGAAGCATGAATTGAACCTTTACATCTGAAAAAGGCAGTGTGTCTTCTCCCAAATTACAGTGCTCAATGTTCAAAATACCTAAGAGCATCCCCAAAGAAGAAAGTCAATCCTAATGAATCTTTAAAAGTCTTCTAATCCAGGACATAGGGACAATAAATTATTAATTGTAACAGTATAGATATTGCACACTGTCGCTACATAGATAATTGGGGTTCATTATTGCATTTCCATATCTTAGAACATTTGGATTTCTTTTGTTCTGCTAAACCTCAGTGGACTGTTCCCCTCATCTCTCTTTCAAGTCCTCCCTAAGGTCTATGAATAAAACTTATAGAGGCTATAGAAGAGAAAAGAACCCAAGTCCAAAGAGAGCGCAATATTTCTGGTTTGTGCATTAGTAGCTGAAGCTCTGACAATCAGCCCTCATTACTTCCCACAGGAAAATTCACATCTCCCAAGATTGTCAAACATCAATTTGATTTGACTGCTGTGCCCTTTTACAATTCATAACAAAATTCACGAAGGAATTCAAACCTCTTTTTTATTACTGATTCCTCTGAGTTTCTTTCCCTTTGGCATGTACATCTAAAGTAACTATTGATAATCCACTAACCTTTCCAAAAATGTCACTACAGAAACCAACCAAGCTTGTTTTGACTCCAGATAAATGACAGTGCCCTGGCAAGCTATGAAGAACAAAGCATCCCAGACTCTCACAGATCCTGCTGTTGCAATATTCCTTCCATTATATCTGACAATGACCAAAATCACTATTAATTAATACCCAAAAGTAACCCACAATTTTATAGATGACAAAGCACTGTGAATCGCTGGATTGTCATATTTATGAAATGATATTATCTGGGAATAGACAGATTAGGCTGGTAAATCTGGTCTATATATATAAATCAGTTACCATTTACAGTATATATTTATATACACGTGTGTGTGTATACACACAGAAACACAGACACACAGATAAAAGAGTTACTAATTTAACTGTAATAACACTTCAGCATAGCTGACCCTATAAAACTGGCAAAAATGCCCAATCTGTTTTTTGCTCTTCCTGCCCATTACATTTTACCCAAGATACTTACAGAAGGCATAAAATTTTTATTACAAAATCCTCAGGTATGAGGAATTTTTTAACTGGGGTGAGAATTCATTCCTTATAAAAATCAGACACTTCCAGCCTTGGCCTGGAGTTAGAATTCAAAACATTGAACTTGGAGGCTAGTTAAACTTTGGTTCAGGAAAAAAAATATTTAAAAGAATCATGTCCTTTTGGAGGAATGTCGTCTTTCAAATCCTTTTGGGTAGTCTAACTTGTGAGGTGAACGTGTAGGGTGATGACACCTCTAGTAATATACTAGTCTTGGCAATTGAAAGGCCGGTAATTTGTGATTACCAGGTATTGGAAAGTTCAGTCGTCTCCATGTGTGCATAATTCTTATTAGCAAGTAAGAGCTGCAAATATTCCATAAGACAGACCTTGGAAATCTAAGTCAGCAACCTCAATATATATAAATGCCAGGCCTCAGTGAACCAAGTGTTAATGGAGTTCAAGTCTGCATCTAAGAGGGGGGTCTCAAGTTACTTATAAATATTAATCAGGCTTATTTTAAGGCTTTTTGTTTTCACTTCAGGCACTTACTAAAAGGAATGTAATGCCACAATCATTTCCTACCTCTGTCCATGTGTGGACTAGAATAACAATTAAATGAATAGTTGCAGATTTCAGCAACAAAGTACATCAAAGTACTAGCATAAGATTAGAAAACGAAGAGTTCCAATATGTCTGAAAAAAAAAAAAAAGTGTTTAGTTCCTGTTTAATATGTTCACAGTATATTTAACCTGCAAAATTCACAAATAACTGCATGATGCCCACATTAAGGTATTTTTAAAAATTTCTGTAGCGCTATATCATAAAAAGTCTGCTCATTTTTAGTGTAAGAATCAGTATAAGCAAGTATTTTAAAGATCCATATTTCAAGCAGCATTGAGCCTCTGCACTACTCACTCAAAACACAGTATGGTCTTCTCTAATAAATTGCAAAATTCTAGCTCTCTCAGAGGTAATTCAAGACTATTTACAATGTTTTTAGGTTACAGTGCAAACAGTACTCGGAGCCTTTGTATTTCTCTTGGGTTTGCTCCGGTGACTATGGTGCTCTCTGCTCTGACTGCTTATTTGCACAGACACATGTCAGTTGGCCATTCTGACTGACTATCCCAGAAGTGCCTTTATTTCTACATTTTAGTGCAACACCTCTAGCGTATTTCACACTTCATCATTCCGGGAAGGAGTGATAAACTGTCCAGTGTGTTCCCTGAACGATTTCTTCACAATAAAAACATCATTATCCAGACACAGAAAAGATACAGATCAAAGGGTAGAATTACATGCTTTTCCTCATCATAGTCCTCAGCAGTTTTTGCAGGCTGTGGTGTCATCTATCCCTGCCACCATCCTTTCGGAGCTGAAAATCATGCTGCCCTTTTGCAGTCTCTGTCATTGTCTCTTGGAGGTATGTGAGCTCTCTCTCTTTTAGGTGGGTTGCTGGTATCCCCAGATTCCCTTCATTTCCCAGGCCCAGCATCTTGTAAGGGTCTGGCATCCTCCCTTCGTTCTCAGCTTTACTCATTAAACCACCTTCCCGAAAGAGGCAGTGTATTCCCAAATGATGGGCTAGCCATGAGATGCTGATGGTTAAAGCTGTCTAACTTATGGGTCATTTCTCGGATGTTATTTTGTTTTCTGAGTGTTTTTTTCCTCTACATCTACACATGCATCCAGGAAGATGCACGCATACTGAAAATTACATGTTATTTATAAAAAAAAGAGAAACCCCAAACCCACATAATCCATCATTCTCCACGGGTACTTCTAGAAAAGCAGTTTGGAGTAAGTTTTTGGGTTGGGTTTTTTTTTGAGAGGGAATAAGTTTTTCAATACTTGCCTGATGCCTTCTTCATGATGAGTAAAAAAAATAAAATCTTTTCATATTACCCAAGTATGTCCCTAGTCACAAAATTGCCAGAAATAAACAAGCACAAAGTTTTATAATCACGTCCAAAAGGAGAACAAACAGAGTAGGATAACCTTCTTTGCTGCTTATTTAAAAAGCAAATAACAAAATCAACTTGCTGCTCCATTCCAGGAAAGAAAGCAAGACCTCTGAAGCTTGAGTGGCACCTAAGCATCTTCAACCCCTCTCCCTGAGGGTAAGTGACAGAGATGGAGAATCTAACCCTGTATCCTCCTGATGGCAAAACCAAGAGCGTACGTCGATAGTCAGTAAGTAACAAGCATCAGAAGTGCTACATGCCTGTTAGTGCCTCCACCCCCCTTCTCCAAGTCCACAGCCACAGGGCTTTTATCCATCTCCTCCCCACAGCTGCTGACAAGCACCAAAGGGCACAGTCCCAGCCAGTACAGCTGTGGGTCGAGCTTTATCCTGGTAGAAAACCAGCCCCAAAATCAAAGCCCATGATTTACCTCCTTTGATCTTCACTCTTGGGAAGTGAGCCAAGCCTGGGCTGGGTTTCAGTGTGATTTGGGAACACAGCCAGATTAAGCACAGACTCATGACAGTCCAAAATAGCAGTCAGAAGTCTGAGACACCGTTTGGTTTTAAAAGGTGTGCTGCATTCAGCCAGCCCCAGGGGGAAACAACACCAGCAGAAGTTTGTACAGAGTGTTTGATGGAGAGAAATTAAAGAGATAATAACAGACGGAGATATGACTTTGGAATTTGCATAAGAAATGCTTGTCAAGAAGCCATTAAATAAAAGTTACATGAGGGAAGAAGAAGCAGCAAAATATAAATAGTGATTACAGTCAAAGCATTGACTAGGTGGAAAAGGAAACAGAAATGGTCCTTGTGAAGATTTTACTATTTACTTGTGTTTCCCTTATCTACATTCTCTGCAAGAACAGTCATCCTATCACATGAGTAATTACATTAATTTTACAAGATTTGTAATTGGAAAACCAACTTTTAAATTTTGATTCCCTTATTATCCTCCAAATGATCAAATTGCTAAATAATTTGGTTTAATATTTTTATAAGTACTGAAGTTTATAATTCACCAAGTTCTTATTTTTCTTCTTTAAAAGACAGTGTTTTTCTGCTCTACTTCAACCGTGTGGGTTAAAGCCGTAGGTTCCTGGAGGTAATCACTGATGGTTCACAGGCTGCCTCAACTACTTCCTTAAGTATTCTGGAGGGATATTTTCATCAAGTTCTTACCTTAATTTTAACCTATTTAATTATTCTCACACATAAAGGGAGAAGAAATCCATTTTATATGTCCCCTCTGGATCCAGAAAAAGATTTTTAACACTTCATGTGCTGTTCGCAAATGACGGTTTCAGGATGGTTCAGAGTGCCAGCCTGTACCTTCACCTTATCGCAAACCAAAACCTGGCACTGAGGTGCCAACACAGCATAAGAAACAGCAAACCTAAAACAAACTGAGGAAAAAAATAATCTAACGGGGTTTCTCTGGCAGTGGCATTTCTAAAATGGGCTACTGCTCTCTTGAGCGTGGGTGAGAGATTGGGTTTGCACAGTGAGATCCATTGCACAAAGGCACTTGCAACCACCTGAGCTGTGGAAACCCCCAGTGCCAGATACGCCCGCAGCAACGCCAGGTCCTGCAGCAGGAGTACCAGGCAACTGCAACTGCATGGAAAGTCACTCTCCTCTGACTCCAGAAAACATTGCCTTGTATGAATGAGAGTTGTCTGACAAAATCTGTTCTCCCCTATATTGTGTTGCTTCGCATACTGCAACCATCCCTATCTAAGTGTAGTCTGCATATTCTGCAGGAGCGTGCCTAAGGCAAACAAGGAAAGGATGCTCTGTCCAAGTGGAAAAAGCCAAGCTGCAGCCCGATGTCTTTGTTGTTTTACTGGTTAAGTACCACAGACCTCTCGTGTCAGCACATCCCCATGACTTGTATAAGGTGCAGGGCAGGAGGAGGCCACTCCAGCAGGAGATCACAGCGCATGTGACAGAGCAGAAGGTGCAAAAAGAAACAGGCTGGTATTGTCGATATAAAGGGTGGTGACTCTTGCACAAAGCGCTAACCTGAGGTTTAGCCTGAGGAGCCAGCATGCAAGTAAAGAAAACTGACATATACCAATTATAGATCTTGAATAAAAGGGTTAAATATATACTTTCACATGGGTCAGATGTAGGGCATCATCTTCAAAAGCCTGTGGCTGCGCTAGCAGAATCATCTGCTTATTCAGACTGGACAAACGGTAGTTTTCAAATTTGGGGACAGACTGTTTCACACTTACGCTGGTGAGAACTCCCACTAAGTGATGGAGGAGGAAGGTAGCACCCCATCACTTGGAGATGCTAACATAAGAGGGTCTTTACCCTGAATAGAGGAGTCAGAAGCCAAATGGGTTGATGTATATTTGGTTCAATAAGCTCATCAATTTTGATTTGACCTACTTATATGATCCATACAGCATGTTTCATAAAAGAGATTATATAAAAGCACAGCAACTTTTTTAATTCAGTCTGGATCCCCCAAAACAATCTCTCTTACTCTTACTTTCTGAGTTATTTCCCCCTGTAAAAATAGCAAGAGGAACACAGATGACTGACAGCAATAAACTTATTGTAAGCTAATGACTGCACTCTGTATGCTCCCATTAGTTAAGGATGAATTAACAGAACTGCTAAGCACAACTTTCAATATTACAATCCCTCTAACTCTTGTTCAGCTACACAAACGCCCTCCTCTTATACACTCACACTCTCCAGTCACATTTGTTCCACCCACTGCTTAAGGAGGACACTAAATATATAAACAGAAAATCACTGGGATTGTGGGTGTATTCCGCCTGAGCAGCACGCACTGAAAATATGTCCTGATAATCACATATGTATTTCCTTCTTGGTCTTTAACAGCCAGTGGGAGTCACACTGCTACACTTCCTTATAATCTAGACAGCGATTTGGAAGGCTTATGCTAAAATATGAAAAAAAAATAGCAAAGAGCTTTCCTCTTCCAGGTCTAAGGGGGCAAATCTCATTTCCACAGTTACCTATTAGCCCTAAAGAGTGGGAAGCAATTATCCACCCAGGAAAATAATTTTTAGTGTGCTAAGCCATCCTAAAAGCACATAAAGATTAACCAGAATGGAAAGTTATTAGGAAGGGGATAACAGACCCTGTGGAAACACAAACCAAACCCAGTTTTCTTCTTTACATCTCTGTGTCTCTAATTGCTTTAAAGGTTGCAGCTTTAAGGGTTAAGAGCTTAATACAGCTATACCATCTGCCCCTCTTTTCCTGGAGATCTCTTCCCAGACCTTCGTTAGAACCTGCAGGTAGCACAACACACTACAAATACCTCACATAAGTAGATGCTTAACCTGGCCAGCTGGCTGATGTTCTCCCTCTCCTCCCCAGACTTGCTCTCTTTACCCAGCATTTTTCTGTTCCTTGTTTCCACCCATTTCTGCTGTCACCTGTCTTTTATCCTTCTATTTCTGCTGCAACCCCCATAGCTAAAGGCTCCTTGCTGTCTTCATCTCCATCCCATGCACACTCTGAAGCCGTTTTACTCTCTTAATCCCAAAGCAGCTTTGTCATTTGCAGTTCAATAACATCATTTGCACTTCAATAATCTAATTTGCTCACAAATGAAAAAAAACTTAAAAAGAGAAAGACAGAAAGACAGAAAGACAAAGAGACAGAAAGATGAGAAAGAGACAGAAAGATGAGAAAGAGGAGAAAGAGGAAGAGAAAGAGGAGAAAGAGGAAGAGAAAGAGGAGAAAGAGGAAGAGAAAGAGGAGAAAGAGGAAGAGGAAGAGGAGAAAGAGGAAGAGGAGAAAGAGGAAGAGGAAGAGAAAGAGAAAGAGATTCTCCTCACCTACTAGGCACCAGTGATTCTGCTCCAAATCCCAAAGACATGATGCTATAGGTTTCAGAAGCAATGTCTTTCAAACTACTTTACAGGATGTATTTAGAAAAGTGCCACTCTGCTTTAAATGGCACCATGTAGCCCAAGGGGGAGGAGTATGCGCAATACCTGGACCTTCAGACAGCTGGCCAAAAGTTCCTACTCCTGAAGCCTGAAGGAACATGGATGCCTTCACAAATGGTGCAGCCCAGCAGTTACAGACTTGCTAAATTACACAGGCTTTCTGCCTGAGCCTTTACTGCACTTATCAAATGGCAAGCCAGCACAAAAAAGCAGTTGACAGCTGCTAGGGTAACATGCTGGATTCTGGGTGTGTTAGCCTGCCCAGCTGCTCTTTACAGAGGTTTATAAAAGAAATCAAAGCACGTATCATGCGATTCTTCAGTGCACAACATTTCTGTTCTGACACATTCCTGAGGCTGTGGGCGGAAGATCCAAACAAAATGATGGTGCTGCTTCTCTGCAGCCGTATCATTTTAGTTGCTTTTGAACTCCTGGGTGCTTCTATTTCTCAACAGAAGATTGAGAAATAGTCTTCTGGGTCTCAGTAGAAATATTTTTATTTCTCTGTTAAAAAACAATGAAAGTTTCGTCTTATGACCACAGCAAGCCAAAAAAAAAAGCACAACAACCACCAACCACTGCACTTTAGGGAATTATCCTGATGATCAACTATTTTAAACAAAACTGCAGATGCTAATTGTCAGCTGGAAGTTTTTGCAGATAATGAGATGTGATGTACAGATAGGAAGATGTACAAAGCCAGCAATTCACTAGTAACACACTTCACTCATATCCTTTATACATGAAAAAAGCAACTCCTAACTCTTTATATTAAAAGCAGTTAATCTTATACTAACAAATGCATATTCATCTCTACTTCCTATGAACTGGGCTATGTATATGAATTTGCACAGACCAAGTGATGAAACATTTGGGGGATAATTCTATTTTTGAGACAACTAAGTAGCTATTCTTTAAATTCCTCAGCAACTCCTTCCCATTTTCCTTCCCTCTGTCCCTTTTCCTCTTTGTTAGAGTAACAAATATGCCATCTTGTAGCCTGCTTCCTTCCACTGAGACTTCAGAGTCACTTTCACAGTGTAATTGTTAATTGTCAGTATAATTTGCCCACCCAGTAGAACTATCTTCAGGATCAGAACACTACTCACGTAGATACATATGAACCACCCAGTCTAAGCTTAAAGTTATCCCTAACACAAAACTACATCCCTCTATATTTACCTTAATTTTTTTTTTTCCAGTGCCAACAAGATAAAAAAGAGGGTTCCAAGCCATTGACTTTAACATAGAAAAAGCATCGTGCTTTGGAAAGTATGAAAAGATGCTCCTGCATGAACAAGTCATTAATACTTTACTTGAATTTTTTACATCAGCAAGGAAGAGCGAAAGGGTTCCTATCCACTGTGCAAAAATTTTATTTAAATGTGAAAGTGAACTGGCTTGGATAAGAAAATGATATGAAAGAAGCAAGGAAAAATCAAATGAGAAAAATCACAGGAGAAAGACACATGCAGAGGAAATTGAAAGCTCTAAAACACATTTCAAAAGGCTATCTCAGTACTGTGTAATGCAAAAGACAGATGAGATCATAGGGTTTTGTAGGTACAATCAGATATACTTTCAAACAAACTACTTGGTCTTATCTAAATATCTAGTATCATCCAAAAGGTTCTCTCCTCTTATTAACATAACATTCATATCAAGAAATTGTGTTTGTTCAACTCATTAGGATTTTTTTTCTTACAGTTATGAAACTCATTAGATTTATAATCATTCACTGAAATTATTCCATACTGTGATGAATGTTCTATTACATATACTGAATAATAATTCAAGACTACTAGGCACTTTGCTGTTTTATAGGCTTAATCTTAGAGAATAATAAATTCTGTGGAGGCTATACATGTGAAGGAAGTATTTCTGCGTTCATTTGTGTTTGCCTATTTACTTAAACAACCTCATTCAGACTCCACCGAGGCTTTCCCGGGAGTATTATCTTAACATGAAACTTCCCCCCAACCATACTTGCTTTTAGTCTAGATAACTTCAAAGAGATTTTTAGTGATACAGCAAAGTGAAGTTGGTCTGAACTCTGGGTTCATCCCTTCTAATTCACCAAAACAGAGTTATATAAGTTCATAGCTAAAAAGATTACTCATTGAAATACTGAACTTAGCCATAGATTACAAAATCAGGTCATGCTAGTTCCAGGCAATCACTCTTTTCATTTAATTTCTTGCTGTTTTGTTCCAGTTCACCCGCAATGTACTTTATAAATCAGCAGAAGAAATTTCAACCTCAATATCATTCTTAGGGGGTTTTTGGTTGGTTTTTTTTTTTCTTTTTCTTTTTTTCTCCTGTTTGGTTGGTTGGGGTTTTTTTTCTGAAAATTATCATCTAGACCTGTGACACAATGAAGTGAGACATGGTAGCAAACATTTCTAGGACTAAAGGAAACATACCTACAATAATTCCTACATATCACGTATGTCCAACTGCTATTCTCTTTAATAGTGCCCACACAATTTTCTGAACAAATTTAGGGATCCTTTACAAGAGAAAATGAACATTTTAGCATTCATGGGTTGTTCAGAGTACCTTCTAAAGTTACTGAAATATACCACTGAAAAAATGCCATAGATACAATCACAATCCCCATGGTTCGTGCATTCAAAACTTTTGCTTATCTTCTGAAGTAATATCTGAGCAAGATGAACATGGGAGCAGACATTTCATGACAAGGTTTCATTCATCTGGGTGCCATATGTATCTATTGCAATTCTATGAATTATTCATACGGAAGTTTTAATACCAAGTTTTGTAGCTAATTCATTAGTATTAATTTCAACTACTAAAAATGAGTTAAAGATGTAAGCATTCATATGCTATGTAAATCCACTGGTCAAAGTGTAAATACATGATAAGATTTTCCCCTCTTTCCTCCCATCCATTTTGTTTTCTCCCTGAAATTCAGAGACAAAGTGATGCATAAAAATGCAGTACCTTTGGTATTTTGATGAGATTTTTCTTGAATAGTTTCAAATATTTTTCCTTCTATTTCATTTATTTTCTTTCCCTGTGATTTCATTTCTTTTTGTTGAATAAGAAGTATCAAAAATGATGAAGGGGTAAGCATGAAGAAATGCAAGGTTAAAAGAATTAAAACCTCAACAATGCTTTGCAACATCTAAAGGGGTTAGCCCACAACTGAGAAAGACACCTCAGATCCTCCTTTAGGCTACAGAAGCATTTTCTTCTTTAGTATGGGACAAAAAATTCAGCTTCTCTGATTCAACTTCTCCACCTAAAAATGGGTCAGAATTATAGCACCTAACACTTCTTAATAGTATTATACAAATAGAAAAATATTCTATTCACAAAATATTCACAAATAGAAAAATAAAGCAAAGATTTTTGCCAATTAATTGCAACTGTTTAAAACAAGAATATATAATTGCTTGAAACTTAGCTATTATGGGTCATATATTCATTCCTCAGCAGAAATAAACAATGTTTCTTCCATAAGCCTCTCTAAATCCAACAGATCAATAATGATGACACTAGTATCTCTATATAAGTACACCAGACAAAATGCATCAGTCATGACGATTACATTTCTTCCAGTCATTCAGTATTCTAATAGGAATAAAATCCATGTGCTGGAAGACTAACACACTCACTATCTCCAGTATGAAAATTCATGTCTTGTTTTTTATGGAACAGGAGGTCACTATGCTAAGGTCCTGCACTTTGCCATTAAACTGTCCTATTATAGAGAAATTTACCATTCTTAGTCTCAATGGCATGCTATTGGTGACCTTAAGTGTATATTTATTTTTCAATAAAGCCCTCTTTTCACTGACAGAGAAATGCAAAGTTACACATGTATCTATGTAAAAACAAAAATCAAAATGATTAGGTAACACACACCATATTCCACTCTGATGGAGGATTTTAGTCAGTCATAACACCTAAAATTGTTTTAACCACCATATTTTTATTTGCATGCACATGTGAAAGGCTTGAAGTTTCATTGTGGCAAAGGAACATTTCTACAATCAAAATGTAGTTCAAGCCCTATGTGGAGAACGAGTCATTATTACTGTCTACAAATAGATCGAAGATGTGCAGTAAGTTCTCTTCTTCTGCAGGGCCGAAGTGCCAAGAGGACCTGTAATTCTTCTACTGTTGTGTTAGAATGAAAAATAGCTGTTTGAAATCCAACAAAACCAGTCACCCTACTTCAATTCCATAAACATTCTTTAACCAGAATTTTAAATTAATCTATCCTAGATTAGGGATCACTCACACCAGTTCAGAACTGAGCTAAACACTTTTAAATAGCAAAACAGTCATGCTGAAAGATAACTCCTCAGGAACCACTCAAAGGCAAAAATAAAAAAAAGAAAATAAATAAATTTAGAAATGCTCTCTAACATTGAGGCCAGCGTTACTTTGTGATGTATATGAAAACACTTTCTGAAAATAGATGCAAACGTCCTTGGAGGTGAGGTGAGTTAGAGCAGAGTGGAAGAGAATTCCTGTCTCAGCACTGAGAAATAATTTTACTCATTTGGTTTGCATTTGTTTGGTTTTTCTAAAGACTGTAAGAGAACAGTAGTAAAAAGCTCAGAGCTACTAAATCTGAATTAACTGTGCATACATAAAGAAAGAAAAGAAAGGAAAAAAGGTTGGTCCCTACCATCTCCAACAAACTGAAGGAGGGCTAGATCAATTTGTCTCTTCCAAGGTGATCCTTTCTGAAGTGCTATTCCGTAGCCTGTAGTGGCAAAGATGTATCCACTCCCTATTGTGACAAGTTTGCAGCCTTCATCTCTTCCAGCCTTGTAATTCAGCACCGCTGCATCATAGATGAAAGCATCTAACTTCCTGAAATAAAAGAAAACATTTTACAAACCAAATCATTAGGGACAGCTGTTGTCAGACTTCTTTTGTCCTTGATGTTAGGACCCTGTTGAACATCACATGGATTCTTTGATATCATTAATACATATCCTGCTCTGCTGTATCTAAAATTAACAAAAGGCATCTATTTTAGTGAGGGGAAAGTAGGACACAGAGTTTTGCATTTCTATTTTAAGGGATGCTGTTAAAAAAGACTGCGCAGGAGAAACCAAGCTATAAAATGTCTTGCCCTGTTATCTTTGTATCTTTGCTCTCAGAATGGATAATAAATATCTTGAGATGCAAAATGATCTCCAAAACCAACACAAATGACAACAGAGAATTCAGAATTGAAACAACAATAATCAATTAGCTTATTTAAAACACTGAGACTGAAAACATGACTTCACCAGTTTTCCACACACACTCTTATTTCATGTCTCTTTCCAAAAATAAACAATGAAGGTGGAGGTTAAGTCCTTGCTAAGACAGAGGAAGGTATCGAAGCATATCTGATGTAGCTATCTAAATCCTGCTTTAAAATTATAGAAAGTATTTCCTTATGATTCGCAGTTCCAAATGTATTATTTGTGTACCTGGAGCACAGCAGGAATAAAGGAGCTTGTGGAAAAGTTCAAGCCTTTCAGCCCAGCCACCTAAAAATGTAAGAATGGGATAATCCCATTCTCTAAGGTATACAGGCAACACAACAGAACAGAGGAAAACAAAATCAGTAAGGAAAGGAAAAAAGGCAATGTCCTTCATGGATAATTTTTAAGAAGCACTGTAAAGCAAGAGTTAGAAAAGACAGGCGCATGGATATTTCACAAATTAAGCCAATAAAAGTGAATATACAAGAAGAGGAGGCCATTTGGAAGGACAATCACCTGCCAGCAGTAGACCTCAATCAAAGAAAAGACATTCTTATACCTACAGAAATTCATATGCAATCTTCAAAAGGAAAAAGCAAAAACTTAAGTTTGTTTTGTATTGCTGCCCTCATCTGCAGCCAAAACCTTAAAGATTTGTACCACTTGCACAAGACTAGTGGAATACAGAGGCAATAGGAAAGAACTATCATCTCAGCCCAAACCCCACCTAAATGACACACTAAACCAAAGTTATTAGGTCCCCCAGTAACACACTCCCTTTTCAACATCTTTGCCCATCCCATAGGAGTCAGAGGAATGGGGAGGACACAGCTACACAATCGGCTTGACGGGCTGGTGTAGGAGGAGCCTTCACCCTGCCACCCTCACTGGCACTGCAGCTGCCAGGCACTGCCTGCTCTGCCTTTGAAGAGCCACAATGTGTTACTGTGGAGCACTGCTAAAATTTTCTAACAACATGCAAATGACAGAGGCTGGCAAAATAATGCTCATAAACAATTGGGACCTGTCTTCATGGAAAGGGAATTATAAAAATAAATTAACTGTGGCACAAACAGGTACAAGAGCATCAACTTCAATCATATTATATCAGTATGTACCAGTTGTGAATTCTGTTGCTGTTGCAGTTTTGGAATCACACTTGCCACTAGCTTAAATCAGTTTATGTTGATAAAGCCTTTAATTTATATCCACAGAACAGAGCAAGACCTAGGCACATCAGATTTTGGCTACTGACAGAAGAAAACCCAACAGACAACACCTTTCATGCACAACATAATTCAATGTTTGCTCTTAAATAATTAATCAAGAGATTCAGAGAGAACCCTAACTTTTGTCAAATTCTAGATCAGAGAGCAAAGATGTAGCACTAAAAAATACCCCTATCCATCTCACGTTAAACCAAGAGAAATAGCAGGAGAGAGTGAGGTTGTTGGATTTTGTCTGCTGTCCTGAAAAAGTGAAGAGTGAAGTTCTTGTCACTACTTACTGTACTTTATTGCTTCCCTTCAAGGGTACTTACCCCAACAGTCAACATTCAAGTCATCAAATTGGAATTTAGTGAAGTAATTAATTTAGAGAAAATACAGGTGGCTCACACAACCATTAAAAGAAATAGCTGGGCCATCATTTCCTTTGGTTTTCCACTCATCCCTAAAACTCCATTGGTGCAATCCTCAGCTTAAAAGTCAGTTTAGCTCCATCACTGCTAAAAGTCTGACTTTCTCCTTCCTTTAAATGGGTAATTTAACACAGAGAAAACAATTGCTAAACATCTGGTAGGCAATGTGTCACAAATTCAATCCAGAAATAAGGTATGGATGCCTACCTAGCACTAAGGGCAACTAAACGGGAAATAGCCAAGAGGGTGTTGGGGTACTGCCCAAGTCTGCAGTTTTCGACACAAGACCAGACAGTTTTCTAAATGATGTGCTTTGATTCAGCACTTTGGAGACAATCTTTGGCTTCTGTAGAGAGAAAGAACAAAAGTCCATGCCCTTTGGGATGTGGCACACAATGGAAAAAAAGAAAACTGCTTGCCATACCCTCAAGATGCTTGTATCATTTCTAATCTACGGCAGACAGTTACCATAATCAATACAATCCAATCTCATGCTTTTAGACCTCCACAGTTATCTGTGGGGAAGGAAGGATACTTCTCCTCTCAGTGGATGCCTTTGACTCAGGCAAGGGATTGGAAGGTAATGCTCCTCTCTGTGGGTACTGCTGCAACCAGCCGACCTAAGTTAAAATACACTCTAGAATTTGTGATCTGTTTATTCTGGGATTTATAGTTTTGCAATGTAAGCATATAAAACACATGCTGGCAAACACAGAGAAAATATAGAGAGTCAGCTATTCTTCTGTCAAAACAGACTCAGTCAGAAATACAGAGGAAAAATATATCTTTGCTAAAGACTCCAGGACAAAAGCCTTGTGCTACCTCAGAAATCACACTCTTCATACGCAGCTTGCCTCCTTAGTTATTGAGCAGTGCAGTAAAGCCTTGGGAGAGAAAGACAAGGCACAATCACGGTTTCACTCACTGTGGACCCACCTCCCCAGCTTCCCAGAGAGTCTGGCATCAGCTGCAGTGGGTACACATAAGGAAAGCAGGTTCTGAAGATGCAGAAGGCTTTACTTTTGAGGGTTTTCTCTGTACTACTGTCGTGGTTTAACCCCAGCCAGCAACTAAGCACCATGCAGCCACTCACTCACTTCCCCCCCGCACCCAGGGGGATGAGGGAGAGAATCAGGAAAAGAAGTAAAACTCGTGGGTTGAGATAAGAACAGTTTAATAGAACAGAAAAGAAGAAACTAATAATGATAACACTAATAAAATGACAACAGTAATAATAAAAGGATTGGAACATACAAATGATGCACAATGCAATTGCTCACCACCTGCTGATCAACGCCCAGTTAGTCCCCAAGCAGTGATGCCCCCACCCCCACTCCCCCCAGTTTGTATATAGGACATGACATCACATGGTATGGAATACCCCACTGGCCAGTTTGGGTCATCTGCCCTGGCTGTGTCCCCTCCCAACTTCTTGTGTCCCTCCAGCTTTCTCGCTGGCTGGGCATGAGAAGCTGAAAAATCCTTGACTTTAGACTAAACACTACTGAGCAACAACTGAAAACATTAGCGTTATCAACATTCTTCACATACCGAACTCAAAACCAGCACTGTAACAGCTACTAGGAAGACAATTAACTTTATCCCAGCTGAAACCAGGACAACTACTTCAAGGTCACAATAATTCTCATTACACAAATCAATTTAAAAACATGAGGTACTTTCCTGACAGATGCTGAGTGCTGAAAGGTTCTGCTATCAGTTGCTGCCCCATGTCTGAACTGTAAATCAAAAAGTTGATTGCCCTGAAATAGTCTTGCTGTCTACAAACACAAACTCATATTCAGAATATATTTTCTCCAACAGAAATCTTATAACCTCTCAAGGCTTAATTATCTCTTCATCATGTGCTGATTACAGAAGTACTATTCCTTGCAAAGCAAAGCTCCAGAACACGATGTACCCCTGCAGCATGGGCAGGGAGTAATAAGCCACAACTGAAGCTCTCAGATGTTAGGGCACCCAGCTCTTTCATCACTAGGAGGTGAATTTCCTGACACTCTGAATTTTTAAGAACTTTCAGACAACTTTAAGCATTCCTCAGTAAGAGTTTCCAACAACTGAGACAGCAAAATCTGGGCAAGTCTGAAAATTAGACCCTTTCCGAGTTGTTCGCAAAGATGGCAGTGGGCATAAGCTCCAGAAGAAGAGAAAGCAGGCATTTGCGTGGGCCAGTGGGCTGCTGGAGCTGCAGAGGACTTTCCTTCCTGCTATGTCTATGTGGGGAAAGACACATCTGCTGTTTTGCTTGGCACGGATGGAAGAGCCAGGCTGCGTGCATGGCAGTGACTGCTGGACGCAGTAGCCCATCCTTGTCTTGTCACTCTCAAGGCAGGACTGGCAAGCCTGGATCCGTGCTCCAGTTCACCCTTTTCTTCTTTCTTTTTGTCTACAGATGGACTGGCAAGCCCCAGGATCTTTGTTCCTGTGGCACCAAAATTCAACTGTGCTACACAGCTGAGAAGCTTTGTATTGGTCCGAGTGCTGATCCCTCTGCTATTTAAGTTACATATTCACTGTAAAACAGCTTACACGAACCAAGTACAGCACCCCACATCAAGAAAGGCTCAAAGCCTCTTGCAAACCTGAGTCATGTAAAAATGAATCAATTAACTTGTCATTTCAGTGCAGCCACTTCAGGGGGCGATAAGCTTTGTCACATTGTGTAGGTTTAAATAAACTGCTAAGAATTATTAAAAAGATGAAAGAGAACTATAGAAACTGGAATGCAGCAAGAAACAAGATTTATAACTGCCCTGATCTAGCCAAATGCACCAGGCATCTTCAATGAATGCAGAGGAACAGGACTACAGTGTTATGACTCACTGAGCAACTGGCAGGTTTGTAAACTTCCTCGGAACTACTGCAATAATCCTGGATAGGAGAGAAAATAAACATTTCTGGAATATTTATATAAGAGAGACTACAAAGGAAAACGTCCTTCATTACCTAGCAAGCACAAAGAGGAAAGGGGGTGGGGAGAATTTTAACTCTCACAGCATAGGAGAACATCAGGTGTTATGAAATTATGAATTGGAATAGTTCTAAAAAAACCCAAAAGAGCAGTACTGAATGTAATAATTTGAAGCAGGAGATCTATGAAAAACAAATGTGGACAGTCTTGTACCTAAACATTTATGAGTCACCAAGAAGTATGAGAGCTGAAAAATCAGATTAGCTATTGCAAAAACCCATTCTCTAAAGTGTTGCTGTACACATCCAAAAGTGCCTCTGTAAAGAAAATTAAAGTTAGAGGAAAAGGTACAGAAAAGTAATTTCAGAAAAGCTGAAAACACTTCCCTATAATTTTCCCCATCTTTATTATTGGCACATACTTTTCATCAAATTCCTACGAAGAAAATTGAGAAGCAGGATTAGGAAAATGCTCCTTTATTAGTCATAGCTTCTTGCTCAACAACAGAAGTATAGCTTACTTGGAAAATGTTACTTTGCTTCCTTGACCAACTACATGATCGTTCAGCAATTTTGTTTTCTTGATGGAACAAGAGGGAAATATCTAAAATGGCAATCTGCTCAGAAGTTCTGGAGACACAAACAGTAATCCAGCATGCTAGAAATCAATCTCTTTCAGTTACTTTGTGTCCTGCTATGACCTGTGTCATGGTATTCAGAAAATGAGAGGGATGCTTTAATGCAGTCCTGTTTATTCACATTCTTCTATTTTACTGTCAAGCACTGGAGTTTATGGAACAAATAATACTGTGTTTCCATTGAGGATCAGAGAAACTGGAGCACAACTGAAGCCACTTTCCAGTTTTCAACTACCGCAGTAAATCCAAACATACAATACCTACAGCAGAATTAATTTCTTGCTAAAGTGGGTACCATTTGGCAAAAGGTTCATCTGTCAGATCCGGGACATTAACTTCAGAATCAATTTTTCTCACTCTCATTTCTTTATGTTTTTTAACACCCCAAATATGTTCTTTTCATGGCCAGACAAAAGCTGTGTATTATTACTAACACAGATTTGACTTAGACAAAACCAGAATGCATGTAATATATGAAGTGCACCATCATAGCAATTTGATTGCACTGCATTTTGCTGTAAATAGCTGTATCTCAATGACTTTTCTACTTTTTTTTTTGATGAAGAGTACCTTTTAACTCAAATATGCACATTCTGGGGCTTGTTCTGAAAAATTAAAGGTCACTTACATATACAATTATTCGTTATAAATTATATAAATTTTATTCTGAGGAAAGACAGTTAATGGAATCAGATCTATTTCTGAAATTTGCCTAGGTGACTTAAAAAAATAAGTGATGTTATTGCTCAAATTTGGTTGTAAATAAATGCAAAAGTGACTACAAAGATTATTACACAGCAAGTGTCATACCTGTTTACTAAGGCTCCAGTCATGTCTTTTGAAAGCACAATATTTGAAATTAATGTCTTATTACAAATACCAGACTGCAAGTCAGTGAGTCCTCAAACACTTTTAATACCACCTTTGGCCTCCCCTCTTTACCCCCACCCCCATCATCAAGAATGTTTTACCTATTAAAGCTTTGTCTCCTAAACATAATATTGGAGAGACACAGCTCATTTTCAAAACATTCTGCAAAAAAACCCACCTTTTCAGCTTTTTTTTGCTTTTAAAAATAAATTGCATAGTCTGCAGAATAAATGGCTTACATGACCCTTAAAGTAGCATTTATAATTTGATATTAAGCAAAAAAACTGGTATCCACTTAAGGCTGGATTAAATGTAAGCATATATTTGAGGGACCATCAATATCGTTGTTGGGAAGGCAGCAAGTGCAAAAATACTGGTTTTAAAATACGATGGATTTACATTATAGATTTACAGATGTACTACAAATTGATTAATTTACATTTCATCCCTTCTTTATCCACAGAAGGGACAAAAGTAAGTATGTCAAGAGTGCACAATGAGAGATACAACATCATATGTGCATCTCTAAAACTATGTCCAGGGGACCTAATGCCAAAAAGTCACTATGGAATGATGCAGCAATCAAAGGGAAAGAAGGCTGCTTTGAATACAAGGCTTCAATGAAAGTGCTCTAAAGTCACACTTTGATATTGCTGGAGCAAGAGAAGCAGATATTTAACCTTCACCATGAAGGACTGATCATTTCTTTTACCCAGCTTTGACTAAAATGCATTTCAGGTTGTCTGATGGCACTTCATCACCAGCAGTGACTTTATCTTTTAGCACATATTCAAACAGCTCCATGCAGATCTTAAGTTCACATACACTGGATGGATTTCTTGACATCTTGACATTGACAATTCATGAGGGGAAAATTTAACAACCATCCCCCTGCAACAATGCAGGTTAGCAAAGTTTAACCCAGTTATATGATGAACTCATTAGCAGGGAATGAGCTTTCAACTTTTCTCCCAGCTCAAACTGTCCTCACTTCAATCTTCACACAGAAAATGTAGACACAAAATTCGAACGACCAAGCTCTGACAGACATTAACACCATTGTGAGAAATTGTGGAGGCTTCACCTCACCTGTCAGGGCAATCTCAGGCTGCCAGAAAAGCCGCCGTGAACCTTCCTGCATCACTCGGCTGTGGTTACCCGAACCGGCATATTCACGGTCCTCGCTCACAGCAGCTCCCATTCACTACCCCTCTGTCCCCCCACCTTCCCAGTCCCTATAACATTTCCCTTAGCAACAAAATAATGGAAAATTTAGTGTGCCTTTATGATTAATTTATACAGTGGAATAGTGTCCTACTTCAAGTCTCAGAAGCCAAGCAATGAAGTACTTGCAAAGCGTCAGTTTATCAAAACACAAAATTTGAAAAGTCGAGTAGGGAGAATATATTTTTAGATTAAAGGTTTTGTCCCAGTTACAATAGCATAATGAAGGATAAATTCAGCATATTTCACCAAGCACCTGATCTCATCCCCAAATCCAATGAATACTAAAACTTAGAATAGCTTCTTCTCAAAAGAAGAGGGGTTAGATGGGCTATAGTTACTTTCACCTGCTCATTTTATTTCCAGGTACTTTGTAATATTTAAAGACATTAGAGAGATAACTGCATTACTTAAAAAATGGTAATCTAGACAGTCATGGGAGCTAACCTTTTTTCAAAAAAATCAGAAGAGCACTAAGGTACCTAGTCAACCAGGAGAGAAAATGCCGAATGGGTCAAACTGTTTAGCAGAGATTTCTTTTTTACAGAATGTTAGGAAGAAAACTGTTACTCACACTATTAGCTCATTCAGATGGTTTTAAGGAAAGTGTATTTGTATCTGTACAATAATTTAGTACTTACTGTCAAAATTGATAGGGATAAATAGACTTTCTGGAGCACGGCAAACATCTTGTTCTCCCAGGTAGTTTTGGATCTTTGTTCAGTGCTGTTTGACTTACAAGTTTCCCCAAAGGTATATATGGTTAACACCCACACATGGGCAGTAGATCCTTACTGGCTTAGACTTAGGTCCCAATAATCTATGACACTAGCAAACAATAGATGCTTAATGAGGAATAAAAGAAACAAGGCATGTATGAATGCTCTTGTCCCTGAACGTATCTTCTTGGCTTCAGATGAACAGATATTTCATGAGTTACAGGCTGTATTAAGCCCCATCATGTTTAACAGCTGCCAAATTATTCACCTTCCACCAAGTCCTTCAGTTTCTTTCTGAGCTTATTTTAATTTTGGTATTCACAACACCTCATCTCCATCATGTAACTATGCCAACTTAACTCCACAAATGCAATATTCTATTAATCACTACTGGACTTTACAAAGATCTGGTGCCAAACAGGGAAAAGACAGAGAGATGCTAAGAGAGAGAAGAGAGAGGAGAGACCGACTGATGTTCACTTTTACTTAAACAACAACAACAAAATCTTAAGTGGTCTACAGTTGTGATTATTTCAACTTGTCAGCACTGAAGAGAACAACAAGTTCTGAAAGTATTTTACATCTCTATTTCTACTCCAGCTATGGGGCAGAAAGTATGCAGGCATAAAATATGATACTCCATATATGATTTACGGCAAAAGTTGCCTGAAATCATCAGTGCTTCAGATGTGGTCTAGCTCAGTTTCAGATTTCATTTGACTGAGAAAATTAAAGTTCAGTTCAGCTTTTTTCTAAGGAGTTCCCATGGTTCTGTCTCACAGCTCTATTGAATTTTTTGTCTTTCAGACCAGCTGCAGAAATGGATGCTTCTAAGCATCAGCCTCCAAAAATGTCCAAAAGCTATATCCAGAAAAATGGTCCAGTGGGTGCCTTTGTACAGAAGTAGAGCAATCCAGGAGCTAGTTAAATCAGTCCTCTAAGCTATTTTATATTCCTGACCATTAGTTATAAGTACCATTGACAGTGAATTATCTGAAATATTAATTTATAATCTTATGTCACACATTCATATTTTGGATTTATCACCCCCTTAAAAAGGAATGATCACCTGGCACGATAATTTTCAGGGTCTGACACAAATATTTTAAATTAATATCCTATAGATCTGATGAAAATATGGACAGTAATTTTCTTAAACATTTCTCCTTAACAAAACAACATTTAGAGATATCAATTGGATTCATCACTCGGTACTTTCCTTTAAAAAAAAAAAAAAGATTAATTCCTATCTTAGATTACAAGTTTTGTTGTAGTAACAGCAAATGCAGACTTGGGAAAATATTTTTTCAATCACATGTGAATAAACAAATTTCAGATTTGGTAGTTTAAACTGGTGAATTTTGAGTGTCCCAAGAAGATCTCCAAGGCTTTCGTACTTTGAAAGACACTTTGAAAGAGAAGATCATTGCCTCTTCATTAAGATCAGTACATACTTCAACTACAGGCTGCTGTTTCAGTGACATCTTAAAAATGTGACTGGAGCAAGGATCACCCATTTAAAAACTGGTTATTTCAGTTGCTGTATTTAATTTTCAATCCTGTTTTTGAAGCTTGTGAAAAACACAAAACCCAAGCAGGCTCAGAAAAGAGAGCTTTGATGAGTAGGCCATGAGAAAGCAGGAAAACATCATGTTCTTAGAATGATAGCTGGATTTTAAGGATTTGATACATTATTTTAAAATTCAGTTGCATAAAGTAGTGCTTGTGCTAAAGCTGTCTGCAGCAGTTTCCCTCTTCATGTATCATAACAGGCATCCAGGAGGGTTGCAAGCAATAAATTATTACAGACTACAGATACCTCATGCTGCCCACTGACCTTTCCCTTCCTCCCTCAAACACACTTGAGAGTCAACCATCTGTGGCAATTTCTTAAAAATTTGGCAAATGAATTCTTTATGTACTGTAACATTAAAAGTCCAAGAAAAGAGTAAATATTCTCAATTCTAAATACTGTATGGTGTTGTCAATCAGAAATAGTCAAAAATATTGAGCCACTAGATTAAAAGTTTAGAAATTTATGTCTGCTGAACATTTCTTTAAGTTCTCATTGCAAGCTGTTATTATCTGCCCACGAGAATGATGAAGAACTTGTGCTTTTTATGAAAACTTAGAATATATAATTTTTCTCTCAAGTAGGTAATTTCTTTCATAGCTTTCCCTCCTCTTTTTAGGTAAAAAGGTATGAACCACAGAAACAATAAAAACTAGAAAGTTTTTCCTTTGATGAAAATTTTGATGACAATTTTTCTGTAAAAATAAATTGAAAATACTGCAAAAAATACTGAAATTGGTTTTGCATCCAAGTGGAGATGTCAGCTGGCTGCCTAAAAGAGAAGTTTGTTTTGTTTTTTACTTTAGGCACACCACCACTTTAATTGACAGACCTAATTAACAGAAGGACCTGCTGGGCACAATCTGAATTGTGTTCCAGCTGACAGAAATGGAGACGTTTGCCTCCTGGTTACGCCTGTGCCATGCTGCAGAAGCTGCCAGCACGGCCTCTGACCAGGTTGTATCTGTTCAGCAAATAACAGAGTGTGCAAAGCTGTGAATTGGATACAATTTATAAGCACTGTAAGCACAACAAAAATCTAATTCGGGCCAGTAAACTCAGAGACTGAGAGTTTAAAAGGGCATCAGAGCCTTCTAGGGTCTTCTCTTGCACTTTCTCTGCTTAGTACCATTGGATTCTAAAAAAAAGGTTAATAATCATATTGTTGTTTCCACATGGGAGAGTGTGCTTGTGGGGGGGAAATGATTTCTCATGGCATTCACACTGTTCAGTTAGATACTTTCAGGTGTTTCTTCTAGCAGTATTATTTGTCATTAAAAAATGCTGAGGAATAGAATCATCCCTTGTTCCTACCAAAGCGACTGGCAGCTCAGGACACGCCTGCAGGCCAATAGCATCTTCTCGGGGGACAGCTCAAATTTGATAATCTACTGCATCTGAGGCCATACCTGCCGATGTAGAAATGGTCATGCAGAAATGCTATCGCCACAGCATTCTTTCCAAGCGGCTTCGTATTTCCACCAGTATGCCACAGACAACCAGGGAATAAAGTATTAAACTTGACATGTATAAACTACCAAGCACAGCAATCTTTAACAGGAAGGCAGATGGATTCCCAAGTAAACTTTAGCATCAAATCCCTGAATATATAGTCACAGCTGTGGCTGTAAATAAAAGCTGAAAACCGCTCATGACAGTAAGGGGGTCTGCAGCTTACAACATGGGGCTGCTTGCCTGCGGAACACAAGGGATTCATTACTGCAGTTTCCTTGAAACAAGTTATATTCTCAGCTTTTTGCAATGAAACTGAAATAAAGTCCTCATATCAATATGCTGCCATAACACAGCATCAGTTAGACCATCTCTTTTCTTGAAACAAGATATACACTGCGCCATACTCAGCTGCAGTCCTCATATCCAGGAAAATGAAGGAAGTGAAGAAAAAAATTAGATGGATGCATCAGTGACAGGCAATAGGCAAGTGAAAGTTTGCCATTTTATCTCACTAGTAAGAAGAGACTCTCCCAATTAAATTTTCTAATTTCAGCTATTAGCAGTTAAATCCCACACAATATTCTAATGTAGGTGTGTTGGGGCAAAGGTGAGAACGTGAAATGCATTTCCATTTTATTGCCGTTGCATTTTCTCCTCTTGACAGTTTTACAGCAGCAGAACACTCATACACAGAGGAACACTACATGCAAACTCAACAGCTATGAGCTGATACAACCCACACCAAAGAATTACAACAGGTAAGGTTGTTTTGCTTGCAAAAAGATAGCATTCTTTAACTATAACCTTGTTGTTGTGGAAAAATATAGCAAAGCAAACAGAAGCAAACAAACCCAAACAGCCACTGTAAACATAAAACAATAATTAACTACTTCCTATTTGAAGACCTATTCTCTCTTCAAGAAGCAAAATCAATAGGATCTGTGTCTCTGGTACAGAGGGTTCTAGAAATGTAGATTAATTAAATGCAGCATAGACAGAAATGCTTGAGATGCATTTTTAGAACTTTATGTGATCGATAAACATCTAAAGAACACAGAGGAGCCACCATGGCTCTAACAGAGCTGGACTTCACCCACCAAGAATACATTAGCTAATATCTTACAGACTTTACTGTTCTGAATGATGCTCAGGAAAATAACTGCCATTTCTGTTTTCACTAAGGAAACGGAACAAAAAACTCTGGAGAATTCCTGAGCTGCTCAGTCCTGCCTAAAGAGCAATCTGAAGCTCTGCAGGTAGCACAGCACGTGTGGTTCAGCTGATCCCTTATATGCATGACATTTAGAGAAAAATGCCAGTACATTTTTTGACAAGCTTGTAAGATTGTGATTACTTTCAGTACGAAATTGCATTGAAGGAGGGACAATATTTTGCCATTTTGAAAAATATTATGTAGTACTTCAATAACAAGGTGCATGAATTTTCCTCCCTTTTAACAGGCCTGGTTGCAAACTGATACCTTTAATTAACAAATACAGAAAGTTCTGCTGTTGTTCAAATGGCGTTTCAGCAGCTTTCTGAGACCTGTATCTGTGAGTCTCAGAAATAAGACACTATTGACAAGAGGTAGATATTACTGAGACTTTACAGATTTTTTTTTTTTTTTTGTATTTTCAGAAACAAAGCTTGATTTCTTATCAAACAAAAAGGGTAAAACCAAAATAGCTGATAAATTTGCCTTCACCATTGATAGCAACAAGCCTTCATGAGTAAACTGCAATGAACCCTCCCCAAGGGGATTCACCTGAAGGAGTAAGTATAATGTCAATGTCAGTCTAAAGCAAAAATCTCATTTCCATTTTGATTTGCAGCATTTCCCAGTTGATTCCTTTCTAGAATGGTCTTAAACATTTTTGATGCTAATTGAACAAGATAGGTCTAAGGCTATTGCCCATGTAGTGAAGTTGTTTGTTCTAATTAAAAAAAACAAATGCAGATGCTTTCCTTGTAAGTTAATTTTTGAAACACTATTAGCTTCACCTCTCAAAGATGAAAACAGAAAGGGGCTGGGTATTTCATTCAAGGCTTCCCAGACACGGATGTGTGCACACTCATCTCTGCATGTACAGCAATACTCTGACACAAGACCTATCTAACCTCCATACCAGACCAGGAAATAAAGGCAGGAACGTAATTTATTTTATACACATTTCTATCCATATTTCTGCCCTTGAGGTTTTTCCCAGCCACGTTAGCGACTGGACTGAAGCAGCTGATTTTTCACTTCTTGGGAGAAAGCAAGATAAAAAGACCAGTTTGTTTTTTGTTTTCAGAATGAGGAAAGGGACGTGAGCATGTCTTCAACAAAAAAGAAATTAGATAAATCTGTGCATCTGAAGCTTTATTTTTGTCTCTTTCCCGCTTTCTTCTTCCAGTTCAACTCAGTAACATGTATTAAACATGATGGTCTCAAAGATCAAGATATTCCTGATACATCTCAAGAGGTTAACGCTAATTAAAGCTGATGGAAAGGCTTAAGAGTTTGAGATACAGCAAAGCCAGACTGAATTGTGACAAGCAACTACTTGATAGTTTGATTCTGTTTAGATCAGATGCCACATGTGTAGCAGTATTCAGTCATTAAGTATTGCCTGATTGCTGGTATTTTTTGCTCCACCATAAAATTAGAATCAAACACTCTATATAGGGAATTAAAGGGGACTAAATCTTATGTCTTCAATTAAGCAAAAGTAGTTTCAAAAGTGAGATTGGAAATACATACAGGTTATACAAACATTCTTCAGGAGTAACACAGGTACTATTTATTTTGACTCACAGCAGCAGTTATCAACCAGACAATCTTTGCAAGTCATTCCCGGGTCTGTAGTCTATGACTCTATAATTACCAGGTCGTTCATCTTCAAAAAGATGTGCAGAAGCAGCAAGCTTTACCATATGTAAGAAAAATTGCTTGTTGTATGCTACCAATGATGAGGATGAAAAAAGAAAAAAAGATAAAAGTACAGGAATAGCTTTGACAAGAGATAAAGATGAAAACAGACAAAATAGCTGTAATAAGGTAAGCAGAACACATACATCCTGAAGAGGAAAATAGATATTATATATTTTCTTGGAAGCAGAAGCAGTTTGAGGAAGAAGCAACAGGTCGTCCTCAGAAGAGCAGTAGCAACATAGGCTCTATGGGGCAAGATGTATTAACAATCATGGGATCAAGTGAAGTAGGGAAGGTGAAAGCTTCATCACATCTAGATAAGGATGAAAGGGCAAACCACATGGAAGAGAGAAACAATCTGCTCAAATACTTCACAACGGAGAAAGGAAGAAGATACAGTGCAGGTATATAAAAAATGAAGAGTATACTGAGGAACAGAACAGAAAATTTGGTAGAAAAAGTGAAAAATGATGTTTTTGAAGAATATGAGTCTGGAGAAAAAGAAGAGGCAGGCAATTGTAATATACTACCAAATACCTATTGAGGCTTTTCTGTTCTCCTCCCTACAGAGAATGCAAGTTATTACAGTCCCATATTACACAGTCTCATGTCTTTCATTCAGGACACTTTTAGCTCCAGAGATCCCTGAGGTGTCAGCCACAGGAGCTGCATCACATCTTCACCAACATCTTAGCAAAAAGGAAAACCTGGGTGCGCTCAAGGTGCAAGTGACAGGTGAGGACGACAGAGCCTGATCGCTTTGGTCACCTAAATGAAATCATCTTTCCAGAGAGAAACCACTCTGAGGCAAAAAGAAGGTACGATCATGCCGCCTGATCTGTAACTGAGTTTACTGCCCACAATTACCACATTGACTGGGTCTTTGCACAGTTCTTGCTGCACAGAAACTGAAGGCAGAAAAACATGTAAGCCCACTTGACACTACTCTGCTGCTGGAATGTCCAAACCTGTGATATAAGCAAACGCAAAGTGACACTTCTATTGTGGGAAACTTCAGCAGCCGATGGCATGCTGTTTAATCCTTCTGTAGGTGCCGTCAGACAAAATACTAAGGAGCGCAGCTGTATGTAGCAGTTACTTATATTGATCCGGAAAACACTGCACATGGCAGCTTATTTGCACCATCTGCTACAGAAATGTCAGTCAAGGGGAGCAAGGTAGACACCTGGGGGTGTCCACACTGAGAAATCACTTAGAAGAGGAAAGAAACTCCAGCACGGGGTGGGGGGGAAGGGGGGGGGACTATAAAAAATGAATAGCTTATACTGTCAAAAGGACTAAAGCTTTTGAGGAAGAGCAGCAGCTGGCACAAGAGCAGCCAGCCTGAGTTTGAGTGATTGTCCTGAACCACACTGCAGTCGGGTAGCCCTCCCCTTTTCATGTTCAAGTATCTGACAGGTGGCCTGATTTTAAAGCTAACAGCGTTTTTTCAAGGGCTTTCAGTAGCACAAATGGTTGGTGAAAAGTACAAGGAATATACCTCCCCTAAATAAACTATCCATCCAACTGAACAAGCCCTAAGCAATGGCTGAAATTAAGGATAGCTTCTTCTTTAAAAATTCACAGCAGGAATGGTAGCATTCAGCTGACTATCTGTAATGCATAATTTAGCTGTCACCCAGGACATATCAGTTGCACAGGCTCGGTCAGAGCGGGGGCTCTGCCTCCAGTTTGGAAGACCTTGGGCGAGGTTCATCTCACGTTATGTCACATGTCTATCCTAGGATACGACAAACCGTGCTTGAGAAACGCCAGTTGAGAATGCCTTGAGAAATAATGGCAGAGGGAGTCCAGACAGCAACACGGAGTCAGCAGAGAAGGAAACAGTAGGAAGGATAACTTTTTAACGAATGGAACCTGCACTCTAAGGAAAGATTTGGGGACTTCAGGTTTTTTTGCATAAGAGATATGTTACAATCCCCTATATGTTTGGGAGGAGAGTAAAAATTAAAAGGACAAGCAGTTCCCAAAAGAGGACCAAAAGTAATAGCTTAATTTAGTACAGGGAGAAACGTGTCCTGTGTTCACCATAAATAATTGCAGGTGAGATGTGCCTCGAAACAGCCACTAGAGTAGATGTACTGAAACCCACTCTGGGTAACTTAGCTTTCTCAAACTTCAAAACAAACCTAAACAAACTATATTGATAAATTATGATTATTGTAATCCAGTATTATTAACAAAAATACACATGCTATTATCAAGCCTATATGTTTAGAAAAGATTACTAGAGCTAACACATTCCTGTCACGCAGATGAATACTGACACAAGTAGTGAGTCACTCTTACACCTTTTGAGGATTAAGAATGAAAATTCAGTCTCTTTGTCCAACCAGGCAGAATGGGCTACTTCAGAGAGACAAAAGGATAGATGGCACTCAAGTCTAAATCTCAGATCTTAAGGAAGAAGGAGAATAATATTTGCCAGAATATTTGCCAAGATTGCCAGAAGCAGGATTAGATAGTACATTTGAGACTATCTCATTTCAACAGATTTTACAAAGATCGAAGTCAATACTTCAGATGTGACAGTAAATGTACAGGGCCATGCTAATTAGAGGGAAGAAAAATGTAAGAGTGGACCGAAAAGCATGCGAAAGGGATGGGAAGTTGAAAAGAAATAACAAGTAGTTGCACACTGGCCAGACAAACAAGCTTTGTAAGAAATTCACCCTGCAAAAGCACCTTTCAGAGCAAGTTCTGCAAAGATAATGAGAGACTGCACAAAACATCATGTTCTGTGTTGAGTCCCCACCCAACTCCAGGTCCATCTCTCTCTAAATTTGAGAAATACTAATTCTGCCCTTTGAATGTAATTTACATAGGGCATCAGTCTTCCATGTAATTTTAAAAGTCATACAAATCACAGGCAATCGTTTTCCTCTCTGATATCTGTAAAATGCAGTTGAAAAATAAAAAAAAGAGCCATGTACTACACAGCACGCCTGACATCAGTCTGTTCAGTATCACAGTAAGCACAGATCAATATTTCTCAGTTTCTGCAAAGTCTACAGTGTTTTTTAAAATCCATGGAAAAAAGCTTACCCAGTTTTCAAGCTGACCAAGGCATCTTCAACTCCTTTCTGATTATACTTCGTCATGTAAAGGTGCATATCAGGGTAGTTGTTTCTGATATTTCTCTCTGTGCTTCCATTTGGGACGGTTCCAAATCGAAAAGGAGGTGAATAGTCATATGGCCTTTGAAACTAGAGAGAAAAGGGAAAAGCAAAGTGTTCCAGGCATTCAAAATGTGAAGAAGGGCAATTCCAGGTTGAAAAAACCAGAAGCTGCCTCACATTTCTTCTAGGCAAATGTTGTGGGTTAATTCAGCTCTATTGTAGCAGAAACTGTCTTCCCACTGACCGAACTTACAGAATCATCTACATGCAAAGTAAAAACAGCTCAATTTTGCCATTCTAATGTGACTTTCTCCCCTGCATTGTAATATGGCAGGACAGCAGAAACTGGAGCAGCAAGATACTGGCAGATGTTCCTCATCTGCCAACATCTTCCCTAGTGAACCCAAACTACAAGCAGACACACTGGTAAACGGCAATTAAAAGAAAACGGTATTTTGTTGATAGTTATTTCACACTTCCATCTCAGTTGTGACATTGTGGGTCCCCACACAAAGAAGGCAAAAGGGCTATTTGCACTATTTGACAGGGAGCCTAACGCACTGCTCCCGGAGGGGTGCGGGTGCCTGCGGGAAGCTTGTGCGCAGGGAGGGACAGGGTGAGGGCTGGCTTTCCTTCCACCACCATGATTCCAGGGGACTAAAAGTTCTTGCACCTTCCCCCAGGGCTCAGCAGCTACGTCACTTGACATGAAAAGGGCTTCTGGAGCTCTCACACCTATAATCCTAGTCCCTATTTATTCCTACAATTTAAAACTACAGTCTGCTTGAGGTCATATAGGTTTATTCTACAATTTTACCCTCTATATCACTATTGCATCAGCACAGACAAACAAGCCAGGGAATATCTGCAAAGGAATAGCAATAGCTCAGAGCACACTCAGGTTTCAGATTTGGAAATCATTCAGATAATCTCACATAAAGTTTTGCTAACGGACTTCAAAATTCCTTATGCACCTTTTCAAGATCTCCCTTTAAATACCAAGTCACACTTTAGTATTAAGTTAAAATGTGTCTTTAAGAAATATATGAAAAGACCGCTCAAATTAGAGGAACTATTGGCTAACAAGGAAATTCAATTGAGCATTGATAAAAGCAGTCACCCATGAATTCCACAGTAAAATGCAGTCTGTTTTTACTGTTAAAGTTAGAAGAGCAGTCTACGTACCCTGTGCTGCAAGAGACAGCTAATATTTATACAGCTGCTGCTTCCTTTGGGCTACATATGTAATATTTCTCTTTTTAAAGTTTGGTCTCAGGGCATCAAGAATTCCCAGGATCCAGTGCCAATTTGCAAAGAGAATACAAATAGGCTTATACAAAAACTGGGAGTATTTTCAATTCCATCAAACCTTGACTATGAAATTATTGCTGCAACAATATTTTCATGTTACAGAACTACAATTAAATGCTTCATTTTAATTAAGCATGTTTTGACAAAGCATAAAGGAATGAATTCTATTTTTCTCTATTCGTTTAGCTAACAGATGTCTTACTTTTCTCATTTCCCCTTTTCACAGCTTTACTGTTTAAATTATTACTTTGCTACTACTTTACACATGCTAATTGACCCATGCACTAAAATTACACTATATACTAGTCATGGTTCCTAGTCTATATTTGCTGTCTCCTTTTTTGAGTTTATTATGCAGCACTGAAACAAACCCTGCTCTTAAATATATGTCCAGAGATTCTACTGATACAGATGTAGCTTGCTATTAACTTCATTTAAATCTACTGATAATGAATCCCCGAAATAGTGAGATGGCTTCCAATATCTCCTAATATCTGTATCAAATTAGCCAGTCAATAGAACTGGAAAAAAATAATTAAAGAAAAAACATCAATTTCAAGACCTGTAAAAATTGCTGCTGTTCATACAGCTGAAATTTTTTGGAAACTCGGCTGTGATGAGCATTCTGCAAGCTCAATTCCTAGTCCTGGGGTATGGCAGGGGAATTGAGGGAACAGGGAGATCATGGAGGAGTATCCTGATAATTTAGAAATGGAGTTTGGTTCCGAATATTCTCACTTTTCAACAACATTCATATGAGTTGAAGATGATGGGAGGAGTTTCCTCCCATAGGAGTAGTTGAAGGAATTGAGGTATCTGTCCCAAACTGAACATTCATGGAACACAAAAACATTTCTGCAGGAGAGCAGAGATTAATAAAAAGTACTAGTTCATTCAGAGATCACAGGGATAACAAGCAGGTGAATAGTTCCAAACGCCATCCACAGACTGAAATTCCTTGGCACAAGACACCCAACCAATGAATTTTAACAGTCACAAGGAGATAATTTTTTTTAATTGATTGTCTGCTACTACTGCCTGCTCACAGACTACTTGTAAAGAAGAAAGGAAGGGTTTAAAATCTTTTTACTAACAGTGCACTCATATCTAAGATGTATAAAGTTCTCATCAATAATTTTAAACTTATATTCTGTGAACTGACATGTCCTGGAGAAGCATATAGGCTCTATGACTGCAGCAAAGATCTATGTGGCAGGCATGAGACAAGAAAGAAAAAAGGATCAAGTCTTTACATGTACTCATTTTCCCTGAAGCCCCATGATGGGAAATAAAATATATCATGTCTGCTAGGAAGCAATTTTCTTCCTAGACATTTCCGAAATGCTGATTTTTTTTAACCATTAATAAAATCCTTAAATTGAATGAACAAGCCCCCTGCTTGAATCATAACTGTGGATAGACCTACTGTTATTCAGAAGACTAACCAATTTGTTCTTGTTTCCCCATGCTCTGCCAGTTGCTAGAACTGGGGCACATGGCAACAAAAACTCCAATCTTTTGCTTTTATTTTGTTTTACCTATATGCCTTAATAAAACTGACAATTTCATGAAGTTAGTAAAGTGATCTTTCACAAACATTAAATAGTGACTTAATCTGAAGATTTGCATGCTTGCCTGAAAAGCCTGGTATTCAGAGCAGTTGTTTGTTATTGTTCTGGAGTATTTTAAGGAACTGTGGTAAACATTTCTGAAATAATAGTAGAAAACAGTAAATATTCTCCCTCTGCTAACACAGATTTTAACAGGAATTATGGCTGGTTTCGAGTGATATAAAAACACCTATATTTGAACTCTCTCCTTTCTTGTCTCACCAGATGGAAAACACAGACAATCTGATTTCTGATCTTTGAAAAATATAGCTATTAGTAATTCCAAGACTATTATTATAATCATCAGTTCCTGAAATGCAGTCAATATCTATGCCTGACAACACTCAAAAAGCACTGTAAAAGTCTAATATTGAAGTGGAGAGATGGATTGGGGTAAAAGGGTCACCCTAACCACCCCATCATCCACGCTGTCTTTGACCTCAGCCTGCTCTGTTTTCACACAGACATATCTTTGAGTAACTATAGACCTTGTGACATCTTGTTGCACAAAAATATAAAGCCAAGGTTACAACATACTGTGAATCTTGCAAAAATAAGTAACCTGTAAATGGCATAATTAGAGCTTCCTATTAATGTTGAAGAGAATCCCCTAGACCACATACACGTGGGACTTTTCTTAAAATGTGACTGTGTGGAGGAATCACAGCAGACAAACACTTTGTAAGACAATTCTGTCCAGTGCTACCTACTCTCCCTCAGTAATATTTTCGCTTTCATTACATGAAAAAGGCATAAATGGTCTCAAAAGTAACAAGTGCTACAAATGCCAGCTTTGCTGGATACTTTTGGACTCATTTTCTGCACCTTTTTATGAACACAAAGCTTTTAAAAATCTTTTACATACACAAGAATGTCAAAATATAATTTTCCTCTCATTTTGTGAATCATTTGAGTTTATGAACACCCACCCCTAATAACTCCAGTACATGCTGTGCCATGTATTTCAGGGTGACACATGGATGACACGGCATTCAGAAATTCATTAGCAACTTTATGAAGGTTGAGGAAACTATCAAGAGGTCTTAAAGCAAGGAAGGGTCAATAGCACGTCATCATGTGTTTAGCAAACCTGGTGAACCAGATGCTAGAGCATAACACATTTCCTGAATGGGAAGGTACTGAATGCGGAGAGTGAGGGATGACTGCTCAGAGAGAGAAGAGTTTTCTCCTGGCTTCTCTTCTCTATAGTCTATCACATATGGAGCTGGCCTGAGAAACCCCAGTATCTCTAACTGGGAATACTTGATTGCATTGACAATACAGCATTGACTAAAGAGCTTGACTCTTCAGTTGTGGCAGTAGGAAAAAGGGGAGAGGGAAAAAATAGTAAACTGATTTACCAGCCCAGAAGCTTTTTCAAAAATTTATTGAACTTCTAGATATTACTTATTTAAAATTAATTTTACCCATACTTCTGTTCCTTCTCACTGGCCTTTGCCTATTACTGCTTTGCTTGCAGCAAGGGTCAGAGCTCTCTACTGAACAACAGCAAAATTGTTGCAAATTCCTGAATTGTTGTCCTACTAACAACATTGCAGCAACAAGGCAAAGAGGGGAGAAAAATAATTTAACATGAATCAGATTATATTCCCATAAATTATCCTTAAATATTTGAATTTTTAAAATCCGATAAACCTCAGGATTGTGGAGGAGGCAAAACCTGTGTATGACAAGAAGAATGTTTTGAAATAGATCATTGCTTTTCTGGAGTTCCGGCTTGTTTAATTTAATCAGAAAAGGCATGGGTCCCCTGATTTATCTCTATACATCTCAGGCAAAATTTGAAGAACTGTAAAATAGCAACAAAGGTGGCAGATCAAATAAATGATCAGCAGACCACACAAAAACAGATGGTATTTTTCTATTTTTATTTTGCTTTTTGTGGAAATAATACCCTACTTAGCAGAAAGAATAGAAAAAAGAGAAAAATAAGGAAGTTATTAGCCAAAAGCCACAGAACAAATACTGACATTTTCCCAGCCCATAGGTGAAAGAAGCAAACAGCCAGCAAAGAGAGGAAGATAAGGGTGCACTGGCAGACCTGAATGCAAGTGCTGTGCCAGGTGCAAGCCAAATCCTGCCAAAACTGAGACTTCCCAGGAAAATTCTCTGTACTTTCTCACGAACGGGAGAAAGATATTTCTCAAATCCTTTTTTTTTAATCCTCAAGAGAAGAATACTTTTTATCTGTCTCTTACTAAGAATATTATCTTAAAATAGAGGTATATTTAACAGTCTTCATAGTCTTTCAAAGGTTTTGTGAGAACACAACTTAATGAAAACAAAACTACTATCATTTTTTGTTTCTTTTTATCTGTCTTTCCTCTAGGCATGCTTGCAATTCATGGTTTGATACGCCAGGCAATCAATCAAAGGCTGGTCATAAAAAGCAGTTAAACCAAAAAACAGACACAAGGCTATCTGAGCTGCTGCCTTCTTTTGAATAACAATTTCCTTTATTTTCTGTCCTTTGAGAAAATTCCCTTGTGAAGTTCTCCCCTGTGCTATGCTCCATTTAAATATTATTTCTTAATGTCAATATTTAGTTTCATTTTAAAACAACTGGGCACAAACTTGAAGACAGCATGCCCTTCATGTATTTTGGGCATATCCATCACAACAATAATTTTGCAAATGGACTTCAATCCCTCCATGCAATACCACTATTACAAAGCAGTCACACAAATGAAATAAAAAAGAAGTAATTGCTAGGTTTCAGATTTATAAGACTATTGATTAAAATTCAAAAGTACTAAGATCTGGGAAGTATACTTTCAGTAGAAGAAAGATGAACGGTCAAGCTAGAACAATATGAAAAATAAGCATATTTACTATTTGTCAGTTTGTGTGAAACAAGTAGGGTTTAAGTGAACTATCAGAGACTACTGTTCAAAGTGAAATCCTTACAAAAGTTCTTGAATTAGGAAAGCATCTTCCACAAACATATCAAAATTCTGTGCCTTATCCTATGTAATTTACATCTCAGTTCAGTGTGATAACACAAACTCCCCAATTTTCTTATTTGTTTCTTTTTCCTATTTACTCTTGCCATTTCATACAAGGAAAACATTCAAACATCCACAGACAGTATGTATCACTTTTTATCATTTCTCTTTGCTTGCTTGTGCTGGCACCACTTTAAATCTGAACTTTTTCTATAAATTCCTTGCATGCTACATAGAAAGCAAAAAGACATTTTTTCAGGAGCATTAACAAGCTTCTGATAATTACTGGATATTTGCTGGGTTTATGAATATTTTGTCAGTTAATATATAATTAATATTCCACACAGAGATGTTCAAATAATTTTAAATATGCCTTCCCTGCATTCAAACTGACTTTTTCATTTTTCAAGCTTTTGTATATTGGTGAGACATTCCTTTTAATCAAACAGGAATTGATTTCTATCACAAAATAAAGGTACTTTTCAATTAATGCAGTTACTTTTGCAAAGGTAACTCAAAGACTTTGAAAACAGTCTGATATTTTCATTCTTTGGGTCTTAGGTTTGTTAGTAAAGGGTTACACTCAGAGTGAAATAATCCAGTTTTAGCTTATTATCTTGCCCAGAGTTTTTGTAGCATAAAGCACAAATTTGTAGAAGGATTATGAAGTATGGACACTGGCATGTTTTGAGCTGAAGACCTACCTTTTTATCACTCAGTCCAGTCACTTGGTCAACAAATTCCTCTTGAATCATAAATGCAGCTAAATTGGCAGTATAACTAGCCAGGAAAATGACAGCAAAGAAAGCCCAAACTGACACCATAATTTTACTTGTCGTCCCTTTGGGGTTTTGCACAGGCACAGAGTTGTTGAATACCAAGCCCCAGAGCAACCACACTGCCTTTCCAATCGTAAAGGACGGCCCATGGGGATCTGTAATTGCAAAGAGCAGCTATTTTAGTTGCAGTTAAATTAAACCTTGCCAAGATACCCTACGTAATAACAACAGATCACTCACAAAGACACAGTTAAAAATTATTTCAATACGTATTCACTGTACTCCTCACGGAATGACAGGATTTACCATAGGTACTCTCTATTGTAATGACATTAATTTCCATATTTGTAAAAAATAATTCAACATTTTCTATGTGGCATTTAGTTCAAAAGTTTTAAGATGAAAATGGAAAGCATAGATTTCAAGGAGAAGCAAACTGATAGGTCTTTTGCAGTAAGGTTTGTGCACAGTATTGCCCCTTTCGGTCTTTTGTGCCAGCGGACATGTAAAATGGAAAACTGTGGGTTTAAGTCTTAATGATTCAATTCCAGTACTTTTGTCACCTAAATGATTTGTTATCATCTCCAGTCTTCCAACATTATGCTTTTTTAACTTTATGTAAGCATATTGAAGATCAAAATGTGGGAATATGTCACCTACTTTTAAGCAACTTTGCACTCAGAGGATAAATCAGTAAGTCAACACAAAAGAGCTACCTGTATAGATACGTAACTTAGAGCAAACCACACTATGGCTACCTCACATGTTCAGAGTCAGTTCTCTGGCTTCAAATAGAAGCCGTCAGCGTGATGCCCTCATGCCCTCAGAGCGGCAGAAGTGGACTAGCAATGCTGTTATCCACTTCAAAGGCCTTATTTGTAGAGCCCTATGAGAATAAGGGGAAGTTTGCTCTTACCCAGCTCTAGGTAAGTACAGTGCAGTCATCACATACTGCTCGTCATCTAGACGCCCTTTATCCTCAATGGAGAGAAACAGGCCTCCCCTGACTGTGACTCATTTGACTTTTTTATAAGTGTCTATTTTTCGATTAAATAGCAATTCAGACAATAAGCTCTGATGCAGACACCTGTCATATTACCTCCTTCCCTGCCCTGTCCCTTTATCCTAGGGGATGCACATTACAAACTCAGATTTAGTTATTAATTTAATTATAATTTATTTTAATAATAATTTAGTTATTATTAAAAGAATAAAACCCGAATTGGGTATACTCAGTGCATGTTCTCATTTCAGTAGAAATGCTCTCTGATACAGTGCATATTTTTCACAATGCAATCAAGCACAACATCTTAGTTTATCCTCTTTATATTCTGCAGCAATGCTAAGAGGATAGAGTGCAGTAAAATAAACACAATGAAGCTGACTTTTGGTTTATGAAACTACCTTCTAGAGCCATTTAAGATTGAGCTGGTACACAGATAATATGTATTTTCTGAGGAACAATGATAAGGAAAGTATATGCCAAGAAAGCAACCTAAATCTGTTTATGCTACTGGAGATTGTATTACCATTGAGCTTCATCCTGCCAAAAATGCCTAGGGAAAGGAGTAATCTACATAAAAGATTCCTGATTATTTTAAGCTTCCCATGTTTCAAATGAACAGCAGCTGGATTCATGGCAAGGCTCTACAGCTAAGTTAGGATGGTCTAGTGCCATAATATGCCTTTCTAGCCATAAGTATGATAAATAATCAATTCCAGCACATGAGGTGGCACAGAAAAGAACAGCCTAGTCCCTAGATCCCCAGTGTCTATATTCACCTTTGATATCCCCTTCCTAATCACAGTGTTTATTCTGGACAGAGGTTACACATAAACCATCTCATTGAAATGATAACATCATCTGAACATTACAATAATCCCCTTTTTCAGGGACCAAGCCAATCATAATCTAAAAGAAACCATTAGTTTGTAATAGTCTCCAGAACTGTGTTCACCAAGCTGGAAAATCTCTTGTAATAAAATGAGGCAAGCATGATTTAGAAATTAAAAACAGGCTACACTCTCAACTGTAAGTAAAGAAAGGGAAGGATGAGGGCACCACAATACATGGAATCCCCATTCTCAGGTCAAAGTGCTAATAATATACAAACTGCAGCTTTCACTGAGAAAGGCAAACTCGGTATTACATTTGTTGTGCTGGTATATTTTGAAAATGAAGTTTCTATAACCGTGGATGCTACACAGAAAGAAGCAATGCCCTTCTGCCACTGGCCTCATTTCAAGGCTGAGTTCATCAGACTTTTTATAGGGACTATATAAAACTACATACAATGTAAAGTGCTATTTTTCCAGATTATCCACCAAACCACACCAGTTTAGATCATTTTCTCTGAACTAACTGTGAATTCATAGGAGTCAGGAGTCTGTAGAATTTATTCCAATGCTTTTTTAAGCTGACACTCTACAAATGATGCAGCATACTAGCCAAACACTGCCTGAATACAACTCTCTGATATCACTTACCTTTCTATATGTCTTTATTCCAATGAATTAGAATACAAACATGAACATATAAGCCCTCAAGAAATCATATTTTAAATTAAGAGCAAACATAGTTTCATAGCCGCTTTTACTGTTTTATTCCTATGTTAAATTTATTTTCAAAGATGGAGGGCAAGGGATGGGAAATACATTTTTTTTTTTATAGCTTTAGGGTTGTGTAAAATGCAAAGCTTACCTCTCCCTTGTGCTAAGTTCCTGTTATATCCTACAGGACTAAAGTACTCAAATATAAAGACAGCCATGGCAGACACAATGAGAAGCATCACAAACATCATCACCCAGACAGAAGCACTAAAAGGCTCTGCAGCAAAACAGACAAGAGAAACAGAAACACAGTTCATTAAACCAATTTCAGCACAAGAATTCTAATGTCTTCAGCTAGTCAAGCCCAGCAGCTTTCTTTAAATTAGCATTTACCAACCAAAGTGCTAGCAAGTAACTAAGTAGCAATATATAAAGAACTGCTGTTAGTTTATATATGCAAAATTCCTAAGGTCATAATCTTAAATGTAAGTCGCAATTCAAAACCAAAGGCTGCACACTTTTCTTCAACAGAGCCTTCACTGACACTGAGTGGCAAATAATTGGTTTGACTCGCTGCTTATTCAGTCTACAATCAGGTAGCGCATTTCTATTTATCCTATGTTATATACATTTATCAACAGAATGGTCCAACCATTATGACTGTGTTTCTGCAGAGCAAAAGCAATTAAGCATATGTTTAATACATTTGGTAATTCAGTGAAGTAGACTTCTCTCTCTTTTTCTATCCAATAAAAAGTGTTAGGGAAAAAAGCTAAATACTTGCATTCAAAATAAATTTTTTTGTTTCGGAATTTTTTTCTCTTTGTGTTTACTTTCATCTATCTGCAATGAAGATGTTGTTTTTACCAATTGCAAACACATCCTTTTGAAAGTCTCGTTCTCATCTGGGAGCAAATTTCTGAAATCAAAAGGTTTTTATGGAAAACTGAATGTCAGTTTGAAAGACAGAAAAACTGTGATTAAGTAAAAGAAATAGGTTGGAACAGAAAACTAGAAGCAGTTTCAAATACCAGACTAAGCACCAACTTTTTGAAAGGATTGGATATGGTAATAGTATGTGATAACAAAAAATTCTTACATATCATCTTGCCCAATCACAAATTCTCTATCATTTCAGGAGTCCATGTAGTAGCTGTCATGGTATAAGGATATATGTAAGAAAGGTTTTGTATAGCAAAGTAATATCTCTTTATCAGGTCAGCTTATCTGGGGACATTTTGTATCCTAATTTTGGTATATAATGCAAGTGTGAGTATGCTCTGAAGTGTGAGAAAAAAAAACTTAGTATACTATTTCAAATTAGGACAGAATCAAGAAGCACTTGAAATGACAATAAATTAGTGTGTTTCAATGCTTTGCCTTTTTTTGAAAGCCCAAGAGGTTCCTCCATCCTAACTTTTTCATTCTTTGAATTTAAACTAATATTTGAACCACTGAAAATTCTTCCATCATTGCATGAAATGACTACGAATGAGAGTTGAGGTGTGCTGAGCCCAATAGCCCAATCTGAACCTTGCCTGAGTTAGCAGGAATGATTCACCCAGAACTAGAATGAAGTGTAATCATTTCAGCCCAAGCATGGAAATCTCATGAGATCATTTGCCTTTGCTACAATTTTTTCAGAAATTTGGAACCAAAAAAAGACCAAATTCCAAAGACCCCCACTGGTGATTTTGGATGTGAACTAAAAAGGTAAGGCAGGGAAATTGTAAGCCAAACTGTTCTCTTTCTGTTTTTAAGATAAGGTTAAGGAACAGTATTTTATTTTTTTTAATTATTTTATTTTTAAAAGAGGTTACGAAGTTGTCTCAATTACTATAATTATTTGTTTGGAAGAGAATCGTAAGTTAGCAAAACAACAGAATTCTTAAAAGGCAGAGAAAGATCTGTTCTGGTGCAGGCAGGTAAAGGACATTAATGTAGCCAAATACAGTTAATAACAAATATTCTATGAATTCACATATTAACTGAATTAAATTGGAATTCACATAAAACTAACATACAATTTTGACAGCATTCTCATAGAAGAAAGCAAGGCTGATAAAGCTCTCATCAAAAGCAACAGTGTAGAAACAGCAATGGTAATTTGACAAAATCTAAATAAGGCAAAGGGCAAAACAAGCTGATGTGAAAAAGTGAGCTATAAACAATAGTTTAAGCAGAATGCTCTTTAATAATTTAAGCAGTCTGGTAATGAGGTGGAGGATTAAAAGAAGCAATAGGAAACTAAAAAGCTAGTTAGAATAGCAAGCAGTAAGATTGAACAAGTACAAAATCAATTGAATAACAAAGTCAATCTTCCTGTCATATTAGAGATCAAATTACACATTCAGCACTGTTCTTTATTCTCAAAGGACAGAAAGAGAACTTCCCTCAGGCAAGCAGCAGGTTTTATAAGAATTTTCAGTAAAGCTGTGATATGGCAGAAAAATATTAATCCATGACTGGCCAGTGTATGTTTCAAATGACTGGCAATGGAGAATATTGAGCAATGAAAAAGATGTCTTACTCCACTAACTTGGAGTTTTACCTCCCACCACCAAAACCAATACTTAAACAATACATAAAATAAATAGGGGTATAGATTTCCTATTGCATCAATGCCTCTAGAAAAGAAAACTGACCTCACCTATGAACTTTTTCACTCTTAAAAATATAGAAATTTGGATTTGAGGTTTCCCTTATTCTGTTTGTTTAAATAAAGTTGAATCAATTCTTCACAGAATCTTTAAAAAAAATCTATTTGTGGATCTAGCATATATAAATTTAATTTTAGTATGATATGATACTGTTTTAATGTGGATAAAATTCTCATTTGAAGGAGACACCCACATCAGAATCAGAACACAGCAGATAATGAGGAAGAGGCTGTCAGCCCATCAGTTACTTAGATCTATTGGACACAACCACTGAATGGAAAATCTAGCTTAGACAAAATCCTGTACTTGTCTACATTCAAATCACAAATCACAAAAGCAGATATTTCAAAAACTGTAATCAAGTGCTGTTTTAAAAAATAATATTGTATTTGACAGATTTTTAAAAAATCTTTTCAAAGAATTGTGTAAGATGACTCTATTCTTAGACATTCACTTTAACTGAAACATCAGTCTGTGAATAAATTCAGTTATCTGCCTGACAGTACTTTGCATGGCAAAGCATTTTACTACTATGCACACCTTATTGAAATACACAGTCAATTCCAGTAAAGTGGCAGTTTCATCTACATCTAAAAAACCAGAACATAGTTCTGAGAGCACAGACTTGATTTATTGGTGCAGTAAATCAGATTTCTTCAAAAGGAATGCTATTCTATAGAGCTTTATAAGAAGCGGTTATTTTTTGCTTTTTAAATTATATGTATGTCCAACCAAACCAATAAAATTAAATGCATTTTAGAAATCTAATAACTATGTTATTGTGCAAAATGCAAAACCAGCCTCTCTTTTGATGGTAGCTGTAAGCAGGTTTTTAAGAGGTAAGTAGAGTCCATAGTAAAAATCAACTGCACTTGCAGCACATTTAGAAAACACTCCAATACTTACATTTCAAATGATACTTTCAACATGCTGCAACTGCAGTTTTAAAAATGAATTAACTTTACAAGTCAATGACTTATAAAAATTAAAAGATGCTATCTGAATATTTCATTAAAAGTACAGCCTCTTATAATTTCATTAAAAAGTCTTTCATTCATTAAACAAAAATATTAACCACCAACAAAATATGCTTAGGTACCACTGTGTTTGGGAAGTTATTTGATTACTCACTGTGTTATATTTATTTGCATCATCTCTGTAATATGCCTTTATGGAACAGGTACGAGAAATAAACTCTGTGTCTAAATGATGATTCTTGAGCAAGAAAACCCAATTATTTGCCCACTTGTAGCTGATACTACAACAACAATCTACTCCTTGTTGGCTACAAGCAATTTCAGTGGAAGTGAAGAACTTACACTTAGCAATCTAAAAAGAAACCATACAATCAGTGATGCAAAAATGGCATCACTGATCACCCAATGGACTTGAACATACTAAACTGTTCTGTAAAATACCTGGAAAATAATGATTTTTTGTTTGTTTGTTTGTTTAAATTATTCTAGTGTCCCTTGCACTATTTTCCTGTGCAAAATATCTTTAAAAAATACTGGGCCCGAATACACTATGAGGAACATAACAGCATTCCGGGCACTTTTGATCCAACTCATGGCTCATTCTCTTTTCAGCTTCAGGTAAATTCAGGCTAACCACCCAATACAGAAGTAAACAATAAGCACTAAAAAAGAAGGAGAGGGAAATAATGAAAGGAGAAATGAATCATTGAAACAAGAAGCAAACAAGGAAAGAAGACCAAAGTCTGTTTCTTTATAACCCAGCTCCTTTCTGCCCAGCCTTTCATTTCTTGCTATATCTCCACTGTTCAACTGCATCATCACAACTCCACTGTTCAATTGCATGAGTGGAGAAAACACTCAGAAGCTCTCTAGTGCAGTAGAATGGTGTTCAGAGGCCAGAGGTAACTTATCAAATTAGCTGTCAGATCTCTTCTAAGCATAAGGAAGTCTCTTTTTCTTAGCTATTCTACAAGGGTTTTCTAAATTATTTTGTGAATGTGAATGTTTAAAAGATATGAAATCATTTATAATGGGCTAAACAAGCATAAATTACTTTGTAAAGAAGCATTTTTGAGGAAGTAATTTTCTGAACTGAAGATTTTGGGGGATTCTTTTTCATACTGAAATCACTATCATTGGTTTTCACTCACTGCATCTGAAACCAACAGCACTATCTTCATGTGCTAGTAACCATGTTAATCAGCACATCAACATGGCACAAACTCCCTAATGTAAAATTCAAAACTTGAGAGAAGCACGTCAATGCACTATATAGCTTAATGAACAGCGAAACCTACCCAACTCTACAGAAATGCAATTAAATGATCTGGATGGATTGGAGAATCATACCTAGAAAAGCAGATGGTGAAACTGTGCCATTGCTCCGTGACACCATGACACTAATCCCAGTCTCAACAAATGGCACTGAAAAGTCAACCACTTCAGAGCGCTCTTCATTAATAGTGAGAGACCCCACAGCCATAACTGCACGATGATATACCACCTGATCCACAAAGAGAAGACACCACCAATATTACTCAGTAGAGAATACCTCATTTCTCCGAAAGAATTAAAACCAAACATTGCTAAGTTCTTACTTAAGAGCTCTTTTACCTAACAGAACTTACTTCACCAATCATTCCATTCCACACATTATTGACTTTTTTGCCATGTTTCCCATTAGTCACCAAATACAGGTCATATGTGAACTTGACGGTTTTAGACAACTTCTTCAGGATATCAATGCAGAATCCTTTGCAGCACTTCTTTACGTTAGTTCCCTCATTAGTTGTGTTGCTGTCAACAGAGAAGACAGACATAAACATTTCTACTGGGAAAAACAGAAGAACCACAACAGCAAGATTCAGCATACTGTGAAACAACGTCTTGTCATACTTATGAGTGACCATGTTTTTCTGAATTGATGGAAAAATAATCCACAGTATGCTTTATATGGTGTTTGTAGTTCTTACTAATCATAATGCAGTTGCTTGATGAGAGATAAATAGAAGATAATGGTAGACCTTGTATGACATGCTTTCTGCTGCAGTATCCAGCCTACTGCACTTCACTTCTCCATCAAGACATACAGGCTCCTCTCACTAATCTTTCTCTTAGGCTTAGATTAAACATTTATTACTTTTACTCTCAAGACATAAGACTACATGTCATTTAGTTATTAGAGAACTTCCCAACACGTAAGGTATACAAAGGCACAGCAGTTTACCATACTGAAAATGGATGCCGCACCTTTTTCTGCACTTTGAGAAGGTGAATTTCAGGCCCCCTTTGAGTGCAAAGATGAGGGCTTTCCTTTTATTTTTTTTTTCTGAATTGTTCATTGCATGACCTCTAGAACTTTTTAGTATAAGCATCTTCAGAAGCCAAAGCAATATTTTACAGCCTTTGAAAGAATTAAAAATTAAAATAAAACTAGTTTGGAACTTGACTAAGTACAGTTATGTCAAAAACCATGTTTCTCTGGACTTCAGGAAGCATGTGCACAACCATTTAGCAGTCTCTGGAAATCTTCAGAAACATGCATTATATTCCCTAACATCTGCTCAGTAAAAAAATGTTGTTGTTATATTCAGTTCATAAATATGTAGACTGAAGCACAGAATGAAACAACACTGATAAATGCACAATGAGAAATTTTCTACTGATTTCTAACAACTGCTCCAAAGTTATAGAGAAATCAAAGCAGAGGGCTTTTCTCTAGATGGTATGTCACAATGGTATTTTTTGCTGGAGTAGTTTATCCTGTACCAAATTTCAGCACAAACATACATTTTCAATAGAAGACATTCTCAAATTGCTAAAGACTAATTTAAACAGGCATATTTCAACATAACTGGAAACAATTCAAAGAGAACTCATTAAAACAATCTTATTTTAGAATGCAATCTTCTTTCATGTGACTGCAAACGGCTAATTCTAGTTGACTTTGAATTTACTATAAGCTTACTACCTTGTTGGTAATTCAATGTGACTTACATATATATAACCAGAACCTTTCAACTTATTAAAAAGGAAGATGTGCAAACAAGAGCATACCATGTGGGAAAGGTAAAAAGAAAGAGGAAATTAAATACAGAAGGAAAGGCAAAGACAGGAAGCAAGAGGAAAAGAACAGCAAAGTATCTGAAAATGATTATACAATGAAAGAAAAAAAAGGAAAGAATGAGAAAATAGGAGAATATATTTTGCACTCAAAAAAAAAAAAGAAAGGAATGCTGTGTATTTACTTACTTAATTTTGACAAATTTACGACATGGCACGGTGTTTTTTTGGCAGCTTTCCATCAAAGGATCCACATCCTCAACAACGACAAAGGGAGCCTCCTCCAGGGTGACAATACTCAAATGATTATCATCTGGGTCACTGTCTGCAAAAGAGCTGTACCTCGGCCAGACAGAGTACTTCAGGCTCAGTGAGTTGTTCTCCCATTTCCCCACCTGAAATGCCAAGACACACAGGCTGCTGATATATGCTTGCTTGTTTCTGACAAATGACATCTAATATTAAATGTGCTGGGATACAGGTACAGGAAATTAATTACGTCGCAAAGACAGCTGTCTTGGGTTTTTGTTATCAAAGTTACTTTAGAACTTTTTAGTAATTGCATGAAGTGAGAAAATGCACTGTGGTAAAGACAAACGAGGTAACGTTATTTTAAGAGATAACAGCTTTTATAAAGACTGGATGACATCAGTTAACACTATCTACCACCTGGCTACAGCTGCAGTGACATTTGACATGCATCATTTCCATTTGAGCCAGAACAGCAACCAGATTTGCTATCAGGACCAATCTGCAGTAATAAGAAAACAGTTCGCGAAAAAAAAAAAGAAAAAGAAAACTAACCCACACATACACATCAGACTGATAACAAAAATATCATAATACCATTTCAGTATCTTCTCAAAAGAGAAGACTCTCCTATTGTTATAGTTTGAAAAGCCATTGTGAAAGCCTTTACCTAGGGTTCTATCACACCTGAGCGAGGCCAAACCAGGTTTTTAGTAAACACATGTTCAATTGTGCATGATTTAGCTCTTATTAGAAATAATGTATTTTATTCTGCTGTAGTTAATGCCAACTGTTGGGGCAGTTTAAGAAAGCATACCCCACTTTACATTAAAATTGTCTATTTATTTACTATTATAAAATATCCCTTCTAAATTAACCTACATTTCTTTCTACCTCCAGAACACCAGAAACGGGCATATGATTTAAATATTTTGAAAACTCTAGCATTTTCTTCCTCAGGTTGTGTTTAACTACTTTGTATCCATAAATCTAATTGCATCTGTTATCCGAGTAGCAATGACAGATAATATAAATGAGCTAGCAATCCACAAAATTTATAACCTAATGAATTTTAATAATTCTTCAGTCGCTTAAGCTAAACAAATTATAACATAATCATGAGACTGCTAAAATATTTGTTTTGCAATGAAAATGGTGGGAATTAACAGTACAATGAGACACTCGGGTCCTAAAAAAAACTGCAAAAAACCTGTCACCTACCTTCTGTCTTCTAAAGACTTTAAAATGAATCACAAAAACTCCCAAAGAACATGATTTATATTCATTCCTATTTAGGGAAGCATATAAGCACATGCCCTTTGCAGTTTCCTTTCCATCCTGTTTATAAGTCAAGATGTTTTGCTGAACTTTAATGTAGAAGGCAGAAATGCCAAATCTCTATACACTTAAATTAGGAAATTCAAAATATCTTAAGGGAATTAAGAATTCACACCTAAATCAATGGGAACTGGGCACAGGATATATACGTACAGTTCTAGTATGAAATTTAACCAAAATACACTGGATGAAGCCTTTGTGAGAAAAACTATTTCATATACAGGGAAATAAATATATTTGTATGAGGCAGCTATATTGCAAAAATAGTTTAATTGTCAAGTTATGGTGTATAATTGCATTCACAGCAGAGCCTGTGCTGGTTTATGTTAGCTTACACGGTGTCGTTCATATCTATGTCCTACGTACGCCATGAAGTTGGCCATCTGGAATGGGGAGATTTCCAGCCAGCTCAGTAGTTCAGTCAAACAGGAAACGTGCCAAGTTATACGATGAATTTCAGAAGTGGAAAATGTGCCTGACCTTCTGCCTATTCCAACCAGCAAGAAGAAACGAAACATGGCTGAGGCTTAGTTGCATTTGTGTGGTCAGGACTATAGCAGTGACAGCACCTGCCTTTCTAAATCACTCGATACAGGATTCTGGGAGAAGGCAGATCTGCCTAATCCTGAAGCACATATTTTGAAACAGCTGAATTTGGGGAAATGCTAATTTCTTTTGACAGTCGTATCTGTATGGAAGTGTTATGTGTTGAGCGAATCTCTAAAGTTAGGTCCAAAATTTTTTATCTGTTGCCTTCCATGCATTTATCTCAATATTCACTCCTTGTGACCTTATTTTTAAAAAATAATTAAAAATTAAGACCTTGCCTTGGGCCTTAGGGGCATCCCTACTTCTCTGCCCAAAGAGGTGTACCGCTGCAGTCCCAGGGTGTCACAGTGACTTCATCTGGTCTTTATATGGTGCACAAATAGCATGTCCATTGCAGGTCACCCTGCTACCACCAGTACAATGAGTAACCCACAGTGTCAGAAAGCACAATGAAAAAAAAGTACAAGAGAAAGATATCAATGTCATGAAGAACGGTAGAAAAGCAAAAGGCAGAAAAGCTCTGAAAATCCTTGCTGGTAGGCTAACAATGGCAAATGAGGAAGGGTAATAATTAGAAAGAGCCTGTAGGTCAGTCCTTTTGTTTGGGAAATGTTTCTGTTGGGTTTGTTTGTTCTAATTAATAAATGGTTAGCACAAGTACAGGATTTGCTCTGCTGATGATGCTGGCCTCACAAGTAAACTGTTTCAATTTTTATTTGGTATTTTGATTTTAAAATAGCTATACTGTTGAGAATTACATGTTACACTTCTATCATTCTGCTACAGTTTTGAATGATCAAAACACTTTTTCATTTAAGTGGAGGATAAGAATTTAGTTTTATACAATTAAAACGTAGTCAAAATATGGAGGATTTTTATATTTGTATTAGAAGCCTTTTAGCTTGTGCAGAACTAATTATAAGATCATTATTAAGAATATGAATGGTATTAATTATTTACACAATGTTTTGTATCTTCATATATTATTTAGTTCTTTTAACATCCTTGTGCAATTGATAGCATCCCTTTTTTACAGGGTGAAGGGTTGAAATGACACAGAAAAGCTGTCAAATAAAGAGAATTTATGAAATTGCATCCATATGTAGGTGTCCTGCAGGATCAGCATTTATGTCACTTATCAAAGTCAGATCTAGTATTAAATCCAGTCAATATCTGTTTCGAATGCCTTTAAAACCTTCAAATGCTTTGGGGAAAAAACCAACAGGTTATAACAACTACACATGCTCATCATATTTCAGAACATTATAGAGAGGTCTGCTCATAAAGTGTAAGAATTTGCGTGCAAACCCAAATGTTAAGTCCTTATTCAACACTGACTGTTAAAGTGGCTTACCTATGACAACAAAGCAAAATGTCTGAGTTAAAAAAAGCATGCCAAGTCCTGGTTTCACCTGTGAAGGTCATTATAAATGCTGTAGAATAGGAAAAAGTTCATACATAAAATATGAAAAGTAGAATATGAAAAGTTCAGTTGCTGCTCTCAGTAGGAGTCAATGGTGATATTTGAATAAACCATTTTACAGTGAAATAGTTTACCAACCTGGACAGCTTCAAAATTCAATTGCCTCCAGTGTTTTGCAGCACTCATTTTCAGTGTGCTTTGTGATCATTATAGCTACAGATGAAATGAACTAAACGTGGCAACCTCTGACCAAGTCCAAGCATCTAGATTTGAGGTAGAAGGGGTCTGTGTTTAAATTAGCATGCTTACCTACTAATACTGGTATCCCTCATACAGATATTCTTTATGCAACGTTTTTTAATTTTAATGACAAATTATCTGAACACTAGAACACATTAATTTTCAGGTGACACTACAAACCTCCAATAGGGAACATCAGTGAACTAACTTTACATACTCTTATCAGAGACCATAAACAATTTTCATAGCCAGTCTTTCAAAGACGAACAGGTCCACAAAAATAAAATAGTGGTAAACTCACATGTAGGATAGAAACTCACTGCCTCTGCTGTGGAAATGTTATCACTGCAGTGAAGACTTACTATCTTATTTTTTCCTTCTGCAGCCTAAACCTTCCTCCTTATACATGATCAATCTCAGGGGAACTCTTTGCCATTCAGAAGCTTTTTCTTACCTCCTTAGTCTTCAAGCCATCACTGCTTGGAAAAGGGCACCCAGAGGACAACAGGGAGATAAAATACTGCACAGGCCTGCCAGATTGCCAAAATTACATTTTGATAGGGTGGGAGATGGGTAGAAGAGAACTTTTCTGAAGATAATTTCTGTAGTCCTAATTTCTTGGAAGAAAACAGTTCAGAAAGTGGGCTTTTTACTGTTCAAAACATAAACCCACCATTTGAAATAGCTTGTAAACAGAAATAAAGATGTTTTAATAAAGACATTGCACTTATAGTTCTGGATATGCTAGCTAGAAATATGTGCTAATTTATCAGAATATGTAGAGATAAATTTGAGGTGAAAGAATTTCAACTACTCCAATCTATTGTATTGTTTTGTTTTGTTTGGGTTACTGATTCATAGAATTTGAAATTTTAAATTTTTTTCTCTGAAACAGAATGGAAACATTTTTAAGATTTCAAAACTTTATGTTGGTCAGGATAATCATTTCCCCTAGCTCATGGAAGCAAGACTGCTGCCCCAGAGAACTTAGCTGAAAGCACAGCTCATTAATAGCAGGCAGCAAGAGACACATTCCAACTGCATCAAGAAGAATCTCACGTATTTGAGATGGTGTGGCAGGCCCAGCCATCCTGAATTTAAAATGAAGCCAATATAAGCTAAAACTTTTACACTTGGTGTAGCCAACCCCTAATGACAGGAAATTTAGCTGTAGATAAATCAGGGCAGTTTGCTCAGTCTTGCCTGCATTCCTTTCCTCACCTATTCCTTTCCTCTTTCCTGGAAGATTAAGAATGTTTAAGATCCCTATCAATTCTCATTTTGGTGAAACACAAAGTCATCTTCACCTGCAACCATTTGCTGTTTCAAAATCTCATGTGCTGAGGAATCATTTACTCAGCACCTCTAGGCACACACAGAACACGGGAAAAATACAGCTATTTTTGAAAACTGTGTGCTGTAAAATCTCTTTTTCATTTAGGTAGCATGACTTTTTTAGAATGACAGCCATTTAATAGACCATTAAATAAAGTACAGGAGGAATGTTTGGACTTCTGGATTATGCAACCTGAAAGATGAACTACTGAATAGTTCAAAAAGAGGTCTGAAAATTTGATTTATGCTCCAACCTTAAACCCAATTAACTACATTTAGTTACAGTCTATAGCAAGTCGAGCAATGGAGAAGAGAATAGCATGCTTAGAGTGCAAAGAGCACAAAAGTGTGTCTATAAAGAGAGCTCTCCTGCTTAGACCTCCTAAGAATCCAAATAATATTACTAGAGAAATTAAAAGTGAAAATGAGCTTATTCTCAACAGAGAATGGAATATCTGTGTTGCTAGATTCAAAAATGGAGGGGGAAGGTGAAACTGCGTTAAGAAAGATTTTAAAGTAATAAATGCAGTAGTGCGTATTTGTAAAATAAACATTTTTTTAAGAAGAAAATTCAAGCTGAGGATAATACTCAAAAACCGCAGACAAGCTCCATTTCGGAACTGTCAAAAACTGCATGCAAATACTTTTACTCTACTGTGTGGAAATGCCACAAAATATCCAGAGATTTATGATAAATTTCTGTCATTCCTAGTTTGATAATGATGTGGCCTCGATCCCAGAGAAATACAGAAGATGGCCCTCACTTGAAAAAAGGGCAACAGAATAATTTGGGGGAAAGATCCTGGCCCGAATTATAAAAATCCTCATTTATGGCCAAAAGGCTGGGACTCTCATAAAAAATAAAATTTCAATAGCAAATCAAACCCTCAATTCACTATTGTAGGTGCAAAACTCAGCTTCAAGTACGGACTTGCAATGGTGCATACACCATTGTATTTCTTTTGAACTGGTATATTCTTTCCTGTTTTCTCCATCTTCGTATGCAGACTGGAATATTCCCTTTGGTTTAACAGCTATAGGATTTGGTTTAATCTCTACAGGACACAGGAAGGAAAGCAGGAAATAGCTGAGAGCACGGAAGAGCTTGTTTGATGTCAGACTGAATTAGCAATCTTAGGGTCCTCGTCTCATCCACTGTTGTCTAAAGCACCTGACAAGTTCACTGCATTACACACATGGTTTGACCACCTCATGCATGCCTATTTTTCTTTTGAAGATTGCACCCAAGGAGGGTGATAAAGAAGTATTTGGTGTGTTTCTGTGTAACAGCTAGATAAACACAGCTAGCCTAAGAAAGACAGACAAGTTGCAAAGTTACACACTGCTGTACCTCATGGAGATCCCCCTCCCGCTGCACCCTAAAGCAGCCTCTAAATAATATGAGGATGATTGACATAATCCTAATCACACACCCTCACAGAGACCATCGAATCAGAGAAAAAGAGCAAAGCCAGATCCTGAGCAGAGAGAGGAAAGAGCAGAGTATGTTCTCCCTTGAGTGCCAATGCTGGCACGAAAAGAAAGTCTGTCACACCGGCATTTCTCACAGAAAACAAACAAATAACTCAGTCCTATCACCCTCTTCCCAGCAGATGGGAACTGTACACAATACACAGTCATCATCCTTTTGTAAGAAAAAATGTTACACGACAACATGGATACTAAATGCATGGCCAGGACTACCTGAATAAACCTTTGAAAAGAGAAGAATTTTCAGGGATGTTCTTTCTACATTAAACACACCCCATATCCCTGGAATTGTTCAAGGCCAGGTTGGATGGGGCTCTGAGAAACCCGGTCTAGTGGAAGGGGTCCCTGCCCATGGCAGGGGCATTGAAACCAAAAGATCTTTAAGGTCCCTTCCAACCCAAACCATTTTATGATTCTGTGATACTGCAAACATACTTTTAAAGCTGTCTCACTTCAGTGAAGAAAATAATGCTGACCAAATGCAAAAGCTAACTCATCTTGCTTTATAGAAAACAATTTATTACTTTTATTTCATCACACTTTTCCACTTACAAGGAAGAGCTACTCTGGCAAGCTTTAAGTCAATAACTAGAAAGCATAAATTGAGTTTGTTGGGTTAGCAATAACAGGCTGCTGCAGAGCTTAGCACAAGACCAAAATCCTTCCTCCAGAACCAGCATCTGTTGTATACCTTCTGCTGCTAACCTTTGTGTCGCTTTGTGTTTCTGAAGGTCCATATTTCACAATGACACTCTAAATTTAAATGACAAAATGCAATGCGAGCGCTTTCATGTCTTATGAATAGGGAGTGTTTTACAGTCCTGGGTGGTTTGAAGACATCCATTTAAAGACTTTGAAGTTTTCAGAATTTGCTGCAAAATCCCATATGGGGTATGCAAATGTACCACTCTTCCCTCATGGCTGCTCCTTATGCTGACAGGAAGGCACCAATACTGCAACCAGCAGGGCTCAAAGGAAAAACACAGTACCCAGACAGATTATAAACAAACAGGAGGAGAAAGAAAAGCTACCACCTCCTGTAGCCTCATTTTTCAATACAGAATTAGTAATTAGCACTCACCAAATCCTCAGTGGTTGGTATAGTTGTGGTACTGGAAAATGTCCCAAATAACTCTATGTAGCACAAGAGTTCAAACTCATGCCAGAGAAGCCATTTTATGAGTTGATTATGTCATTAGAAAGGAAAAGAGCTAAACAAATTGACAGCCCCTTCCTCCACCTCCCAGTGAGTGAAGACCTTTCGTCTCCTCTGCACTCAGTGAAGATCTTAGAGCTCTCCAGAAATGTTCAGACAGCCATACCTTTAGCTCTAGAGAGGAAGAGCTGCCCTGAAAGTCTTCCTACTCTTTAATCTCCTCTCTAGTATCAGCTGTAAAGAACAGGAGCAAAGCACATTTTACCACCACTTTCCATGCTAGCTGCGATTCCTTTACAGCAGCAGAGAGGAGAGAACCATCCTCCTTGGGAATATGGGATTTAAGAAATGCTACATAATAATTGGTGCAATTCAAACAATTCAGTACAATAAAGGTCAAAGGAAAGGCCTTTAGGCTAAGTAAAAGCTCACTGATACAGAAACAATATGCAATTTTCACTCGACAGTGTCAGGATAGGCATATTTACAGGACAACTAAATACGCTAAGCAACAAGGATGGAACAAGGAAAATGACAACCCAACAGATGTTAAAAAAGCATGCTGTTTCTGCTATGGGCCAAGATAATATATCATGTTAGGCCACAGAGCTACTGACAAAAGATATACCAGCAAATGGATTATTAGATCATGCAATTTCTAGTTAAAATATCTGCATTTCTTCACAACTTTTAGGGAATGTCTACCATGAGGCATCAGGATCCTTCAGCTGTCATTACCCCTTCTCTGAAATCAACTGAGATTTCTCAAGAAACTACCCTATACTATCTTGGTTACTTTTTATTATCACAGTACTCTGACAAAAAGCTGTCAGAAATCTGACTGAGTGTTAGGTTTTTCAGTTCTTGTCCAGTGCAGTTTCAGCTATACTATTAGATATGATAGCTGTCTTTTCTCGGCTACATGACAGTAGATGTTAGTAGCCAGATGGAGCTCTCTGTGAAGACCTTGGTTCATTTATTCCAGGCAGGAATCACGCACCCTCTGCCCACTCATTCCTACTTAGATACAAATGTGTACAACCTCACACGGAGCTTGTAAACCTGGCATATGCTAGTTAATCAGAGCAAAATTAAGTTAAGTTCTACATTAAATCCGTCATTAATAGAAAATTAAAGATGATTGGTTATGTTTAGAATAAACCTGGATGTAAGTAACAGTTCTTGCAATGGCATTTAACTAGCAATTGTTCCATGTAGTACCTGTTATTCTTGCTTCTTGTAAAAATTCATTGGCCACAAATGTGTAGGACACTTATATCTCACAAATTCACCCAGAACACAGACCACCATGGTAATTTTATCTGTATCTATCTGGGAGCACCAGTAAAAATTGTTTTTATCCTGGAACTCACCTTTACACATGGAATACACTCGTCTTTAAATGCTATACAGACCTCCCTACCTTACTTAACATACATGATATGCACAGCTGATTTTGCCCTGCTAATTACATTCTAGTATATGATTTTAATACTGGATTGATTGGTTTTATTTCTACATTAAAAAAAAAAAAAAGAAAGAAAGACTAACAGACTGTGAAGTTTGCAACTCAGTGAAGGTAATGGGCTGCGTGGGACACCCAGGTCACACACCAGTGAGATAAGCTTAATGGGGGAGTTGCAGCTGGTACTGCTGGACCTCTGAGGATTTTTTAGCACTAGCACAGTGCTCCTGCAGCGCTTTGGTGATATTTGGGCAACACTGTTAACTCTGGCAAATTTACCAAGTTTCACTGAAACAAGCACATTAAACTTGTCTTCTTAAAAATCTCTTGCCTGAGAACAGCAGTCTCTTTGCCTGTCAAGATTAGCAGCAAGAATATGAATGTTGATGTCAGAAGTTTGAGTAGCTGCTTTAGGATCTGTCAAAATATCTTGCTGGATGCCTGCTGAACATGCCCAAAAGTGATTTTCAGTCTTCAAACTATTACCATCCAACCAGCTTTTTTCAGAATCTGATAATCTGACAAATCCCTCAGTCAACCCCATTTACATGTGAAGTTACCACTTCAAAGTTTTGATACTGAGTCATTTGTAAAGGAAGAGGAACTTATTTTCCTAGGGGTAAGACGTATGGTCTTCAGCTATGGCTGAATGGATTTTCTATAACCTCAAGCCTCGAGTCAAGTATATAAATTTTGAGACCAAGGAAAAATTGTGTTTAAGTAAAAGCAGATTATTATTATACTAAAACCAAAGGAAATTGAGTTTTAATATTAAGTCTTGTATTTTCAGGAGAATACTGGGTAAAAAATTCTTCACATAAATCACAATTACTCTTTCTTACATGAATAGTAAAGTAGCTACTTGCAATTTCTATGTAACTTAGTTACATTACAAGGATTAGCAGGCTGTTGAATTGTCAGTTTTTCATGAGTAAATAATTTAATTAGAATCTAAGACTTGATGTTTTCCACATAGAATTGAAGATATTTAATAAGACTCGGTAAAACAATTTTGTGATACTCATTGCAATGCTGTAACTGGAAGTAAAAGCATGCGCCTGTCTGGAAACTCAGAGCAGGAAATGTTAGATCTCAGATAAGTAAATTTGACAGTTTTGAAACTGAGCAAAACAGCGCAAGGAGAAAGGAACAAGGAGAAAGAAATCGGCTAAGAGATATGGGGTGAGAAATGCAACTTGGAAAGAATGTCAAGATGACACTAGAGAGATGTTCGAATAAACCAAGGAGTGGGCAAGGGCCTTCTCTAAGTCAGAGGAACTGTGCTATTATTTCTGTGACGCTCTGCTGATATAAATGTGGGGTGCTCCGAGACAGCTGAGAGCTACATCCAGCTTGCCAGGACAATTGATTAGTCAGTTTATTTGTCTTCATCCACAGAGGCAGGGATCAGCTTGTGGTCAGAAGAATAATTCTGGTGGTGACAGCCCGTTCTTGGCCGCCTTTCACTTCTCCCCTCTGACATAATTAAACCTGGCTCCCTTCCCACAGTCCTGTGATAGAGAAGCAGAAACGAAAGCTGCAGCTAGGGGCAGGCTGTCCCTACCGAAGTGACCCATCTGGCCGGCTACCAAAAGGGCTCTAAAGCAAAGGGGCAGCTAGGAGCAGATGCATACATTTTTTTCTGGGCAGGAGCCTCCCTTCAGGCACTCTTTTCTTCCTCCTAGAAGCCCCTCAAACACGACAATGAGCAGGAAGGGATTTATCAGATGGAAAACTGTGCACAGACAATGTAAGCATCAGCTTACAGAGAGTCTTGTAGCCCAACGCAGCAGGTGGAGCGTGCACTGCTGCCATACAACGTGCACAGTTAGATACAGCAAAACCTGCACCAAATCTTCCATTCTCTGACAGGGGAGTCACACGAAGGTCAAAACAGACTCAAGTTATTTCTTGGAAATAATATCAGTTCATATATCTAGCATTTCTTTGCTGCTGTTAGCTTATTTTTCAAAAACATCAAACCTGTCTCCCCTTGTCCTTTGAATGGTCTCTTTAGAGAAGTTTCAAGGTACAAAGTATAGGAAATTATTATATCATAAGCATTGTTGGCTGCCTCTCCAACCATTTTCTCCCTTTGGTGCATCATACTAATATTCCCCAAGTAGTATAATATTTTCTTCCAGAATATTATATATGACATGCAGACTGTTGAAGAATTTTAAAATAGGGTAAGAAATTTTCATAATGGTTACTGAGCAAAAGATTCCTCCAAAGATTCAGATTGACACATTTGGATAGGATTAAATTTATCCAGAGAATTAAATTTGCATCAAATGAACATAAATACATAGCATAATCTAGGACTACTCTCTGTGGTTTTGAATGACTAGCATATTTACTGAGATGTCCTTCAGTAATTCTTATTTTGTCATTATTATTCAACATAATGAAGAGTCTTGCAGTCTTGCAAACTGGAGTTTCAAGTTGATTTTATGGGATCCTAAAACTATAAGAAAAGGAGTTCATAGATTACAGCACCAATCTAGATAATGCAGGATCATGTTTTATGAATTTAAAATAAAACTGGTGGATGATACAGGTGTATTTTTTCCTTGTCTCACATTGCAAACAGTTTCTAAGGTCCCCTGTTTTTGAAACATGGGACCACAGATAACCTGCAAAACTCAGAGCCAAAACAATCACAGGCTGAGGTGGGACCTGAGGTGGGAGGTTTAAGGAAAAAACACTCATGATAAACTTTCTCTTTTATTACTTGCATATATGATTAGCCCTGTTATTAAGACACTTTTCCTTCTAGTCTGTATAGAGGTTTATGGAGATCACTTGCCTACCAGGAGAACACAAGTCAAGAGTCTGAATTTTTTAGGAAAATGTTATAGGGATTGTCCTCCAATTCAACAGGAATTTCAGAGTTTTAAAAAAATAAATAAATAAAAGAGTTTACTTTTACTTTAAAATCTGTCAAAGAATAAAAACAGAAGCAAATAAAAGGACTGGAGTTGTCAAGATATACAAATCCATACAAATTTAGGTAGTTAAGGCCCAAGTTTCTGGAGATCTTCCAGTTATCCACTTTATTTTACTAAATTGTTAGCAGCAATGCAAGGCATGTTTCACAGAAATCTTCTGAAATCCACGTGGCTTATCTTCACTGATATGTTGCTCTTCTTGTTAAAACTCCTTAGACCTACTTGGAATAAGGTAAAATTATCTTTTCTGAACTGTTGTGACAAACCTGCTACAGCAGAATATCATCATTGACATCCATGACATTAATCTGTCTACTTGTCATTAATAGGGTTCTACCAAGTCTCTCCTACCTCCTCTCGTGGCTTTTACCCAGAGGTAATGCTCACCTTTTCCCATTCACGATCGTTGTTCAGTACTATCACCACCAGCCTGGGGTGTGCCTGATAACCATCTGCTGTGAAGGACAAATCTTTACCTTCCCAAGTCACATTCATCATAAACCTAGAAGGCAAGGGAAAAAAAGTTCATTGTAAAATTAATGAGCTGTCCAGCAGTTAATGAGCAAGCTAGTTCAGTCATCAGAACCACTGATGAAATGCATGCACCAAATCCTGTTAATGCTGTAAAAAGGCTACATTTGCAGCATGGGGACTCTGAGCATTTCAAGGCAGTCCATAGCAGAAGACAAAGCAAAACATCGTTTACATAAGAGTTTTAAAATGCAGACATGATTTTTAAAGCAGCTTCCCCATTATGTATGACATGTACACTCCATGAATAATCTTTCTGGCACTTTGCACAACCTGACCAGGTTTTCAGGACCATTTTAAACATGTCTACATTAGCTCTGTATGTAAAACTGTACTGTTGTCTCACTAGAGTAATACTGAGAGGTAAGTGCATCTACTCTGACTTCACCTGTTTAGACCTCCAAGAGTCCTGTCAGCCCTTCCCAACACTGTAGCTATACACAGTGTCTTTGTGACACTTGGATAAATTCCACTAATGCCTTCAGTCAAAACCAGACATGAAAACTTTGAAGGGATTGATAATATTTCAGTTCAGTAATTTCAAAAGTTTTAAACTTTTTTGTATTTAGGTTAATTTTCAGTGATGTTCAAAAGTTGTATAAACTAATTAGCACTTTGAATGGAAAAAAATAGAGGGAATCAGAATAAAATATACAGGAGGAAGAAGGATTTTTAAAATTTTGTTGGACATGTCAGTTCAATCCTAAATTTCCTGCCTTTAGACTTACCAGTTCAGGCATTGAATCAATAAAATTGTTTATTTACCACAGGGTCTTTGTTCAGCTACAAAGGAATTTGTATGAATTTATGTCAACAGAAGGACATTACTCAGTGCTACAACAAGAGGTACCTCTCCTAAGATGTGCCACAGTACTGCTGCTTGCTTTCTCCATTCTCCTGTTTTGCCACACTAACCTACATGTTCTAAGGACAGAATACTACTGTCTTATAAGCAATCCTGTCATTAGCAACGATTACATCATCTCTACCGAGTCATTGCTCTGACCTGGACTGTGCCATTGAGGAACGCTTATGAACTCTAGTGAATAACACTGCAGGTGGCTCCGCGAACACCAGCCGTGCGCCAGAAGTGCTCAGCAGCCAGACACTGCAGTGGACCTGATCTACCCTGGGGTAGGGATCTTGGTACTCTATTCATTCACCTCAGAGACATCCTTCAACTCTACGGAGTCCTATAGCTTTTCTAGCCATAGATCTGCCCCAAAGGTCTTAAATTCCTTATTGTGTTTATACCAATTCTAATCTAGTCTACCTACTTTTTCCATTTCTTAATTAGTATACATAGTTTTTAATTTCTAACTGTTGCTTTCCATTCACCATTGAACCCTCTTTTCCAAAGCATCGTCCTTTTGTTGATTTAGAAATGACAGTATTCTGGTCATCTAACAAACTTGACTTTCAACTCAACTCAAAAACAATTTTCTCTCAAAATTTTCCACAGATTTATAACATAAATCCATATTTATATTTGCTCCAGTTACACATAGCTTCAGTGTTTCTCAGTGAGAACAGATTGTTTCCACTGCTCCAGGGTCAGAAAGAGTGATGAGAAACTGCAGCTTTTATTTAAAGTGCAAATACAGGGAACTTACTGCCAAGAGTCTGAACTACCACAGTATACAGGTCAAGCTCCCTGGACTATGATATTGAAAAAAATCTATCATTTTATACATTATCTGAAATTTCGTCACCCAAGAAAATCAGGGATGAAAAGGAAGAGAGTAAAAGGCTTGTATTGGCATTGGTGTTCTTTGGTCATGTTGAAAAAATCAAAACTCCAGACTGTCAACGTGAGCCTGACAGGGCTATCCCGCAGGTGAGAGGTAAAACTGCAATTCAAAATCTTGGAGATCCCATGGCACTTCCAGAAGATAATGTGCCCTGCACCCCATATCCATGGTCTGAAGTTAATTGCATTGAATTGCACTGAATCTCAGTGCATTTCATTGAAAGAAATTCAGTCCAACCTTTCACCTAAGTGCTCTTCTTCTGGAATTCAACTCAACACCAATATCATTCCATCCCACAGAAGTTGTGTTTTGAAGTGTGTTAAAGTTACTTTAACTATTCTTCATACATTGCTTTATAATGTTTTACCCACAAGAAACTGGTACTGGTTTATAAGTTTGTTTGGGTGGTTGGGGGTTTTTTTTGGGGGGGGGGGGGAAGGGGGATGGTTTGTAGCAGTAGTAATAGCATGGTCTCCCAGTGAATCTGACATAAACAAAATTCTTCACTTCATATTCAAAGGACAAGGCTTTGTATTGACATAACTGCATGAAAATCTCAACAGCAGAAGCACACTAAATAAAAGTATATAGACCCAGAAGAAATAATGGCATTGTATCATAACTGTTAATAATTAAATGTGCACTGCCCTAAACAGTCATATTAACATCATTCAGCACCAGTTTGACAGCAATTTGTAAATTCACCCATTGTAATAACTCATATTTTGTGACAGACTTTCGGCGTGAAAATTTTCCCCTTGGCAGAACTTTGCTTTTTAGTTGAACTAATTTCCCGTATATTACATTTTTCATCCAGCACTGAAAGAGCTTGCTTGGGAATAAAAAGCTTGTTTGCCACCTTGAGAGGAGGTGGCAAACCACCAAACAGAATTTGCTTGTGCATACATGTAAGAAACCAGCACAACATTCGCTCACTGCTGAAAATCAGATGCATTGTGACCCAAGGAATAAAATGCCCAGGAAGTCACCGCAAGGGGAAAACAATGACATACTGTGAAAACATGCACTACTTGTATCCGTATTTCTGCACCCTCCTTCAAAGGTTGCCTCCCAATTCATACACATGAAATAACATCCCCCACAATGAACACATCGTCTTATGGGGCAGGGCAGAAATCACCTCATTTCAATAAAACTGAAAGCCAAGCATTATGTCTCCTCTTAAGGGCTGGACCACAAATAAAACATGCTGTACTACATCAGGCTTTTGTGCCCAGTTGAGTTTTTAATTATGTAGCTGTTGGTGACTCAACTTCAGTTGAACTCTTCTTTTATGTAGTTTGGTAGGATCACTACCCCAGAGTTCAAACACCACTCATCATATTTTGGAACTAATATGTAAATGCCCTAGCCCAGAAGCTAGTCAAGGGCCATCACAAGATGCAGTACTGTAGCTGCAGTGATGCTCAAGTGTTCCAGAAAGAAAGATGAACCACAAATCTAAACTGAAAAACTGAACTCAGTATGTATCTTTAAACTGTGTGAATTTACCAGCAATTTAGTAGTGAAACACATTTTGCAAGTTAAAAAAAAAAAGTCCCTAATCTGTAAATTCTCTTAAAATTGTATTGTCTGACTCATATACAAAGGTATCAGTGAGTGACGCAGTTTGAACTACCCCAGTTTCTCAAATTGCAGCAATAAAAAAGAACTTCAAAGAGATTCTTGTTTTCCCAAGCACACTCTTCTGTATGGAATTCATCAGCTGCCTGTGTTCTTCAGAAACCAATGCCTACAATCTACATTCCCTTTTGAATTGTCATTTTTCTTCCACAAAGGACAGAAGTCCTGCTCTGCTTTTACTGGCCAAGATCCTAAACTGCTTGTCTCTACAAAAAAACAACCACGCGCTTTTCTGTTCCTGGTTAAGAAGAGCGAGGAAAAGAAATATTTATATTATATTTTATTCTTACAGAGTTTTAAGTTTGCCCAAGATTAATTCTGTGCAACATGTCTTTGGCTTCTGAATTGGTCAAAATATATTTCTGAAGTAGTTTTGGAATTGCATATTCCTGTTCTTAAGTAAATGAGGTGTTGATTATTTGAGCTTGCAGCATACACCTTGGATTAGTAGTTAATCTGCTTTCATACTTCATTAACGCCATAACCTTTGCAAAGACATGATAGCAGGGGGCCTTGTAATGGTATTATGACACTGAAGTCTTAATTAACTTTTGCAAACTTAAGTTTGTGACTAAGATTCCCCAAATGATACATGTATGAAAAATGGGGGGGGGGGGCAGAAGTTAACCTATTCTCACACTGAATCCAAAACAGGTTTTTATCATGCAAAGAACCAAGCCTGTACTATATATTTCAAAACACTCTCTATACAATTATACAATTTATACAATTCTTTTTTGCTTGTCACCTTCCCCAACAAAACTGAAAAGAGAAGTGTTGAAACACCACAGCAGAACTCTGTTCCTGTTTTATTTACAGCAAGCCTTTGAAGCACCAAGGTTACAAACTGCTCCCAAGGTTTCCAACTTAATTTTTATAGACTCAGAAAGATCAAGTAATTCAGATAAAGCTTCAGATTAATGCCAAAACTGTGCAATATTTACCCATGTCAAAATTATGACTCTACCCAGAAAGACAGAACATATTTGAATAAAGTGGGTTTTCCTACGCTGTAAATATTATATCAACAACTTCATTGACTCTAATTTCCATTAACAAATGGGGAAGATTTTGCCAAAAGAATCAGACCTCAGTTTTTAGAAGACCATTTGCTAGGGTACAATATTGCTGAAACAGAGGCACCTTTCTGGCCAGTCTCCTTACAGAAGACATGGACCTTCTTTGCCCATAAGGTGTTTGGTAAGGATTTCCTATACTGTGTAAAAACAGTTGAAACTCCAGCAAAGCCGTGACCACTCCTGGAGCAGAATCTTTAAGACTTTCTTCTTCTGTGTTATACAACAGGAAACATGTTTGTAAGCTATGGGATTTCTTTTCATGTTTACCATATATATGTATATACATATATGCAAGATACACAAGTATTCCTGTAATAGATGCAAGGATTTGAGAGCAAAAGCAAGAAGGTTTAGTGGATTCTATGGTGGGCATTATTTTAAGGAAAAAAACCTATGTAAATTATAGAGATCACCTTGTCTCAAACAAAGGTCAATCCTAGCCCCAGCTTCATAAACTTCTTTGGGGGAAGTGAGAAAACAAACAGCGACAGAATGAAAGCGCAACACTGCACAGGAGAGCAATCCTGCGAAACCGAAGCAGGTGCGATGTCGACTCTGGAACCTCACCAGCGATGGTGCTCAGGGAGGTCCCCACCCAGCAGTACCCTCCACGTGCTGTATCTCTGGGATGCCAGACAGGGAGCATCCTCCCAAATATTCATGTCCTCAGGATGGGCACTTTCTTGCCCACCTACCTGTGTCCCAGAAGACCCTGCAGCACTACTTTACAATTTATTGCTCCCTTAGAGAAAGCTGAGCTTACTCCTGGTCACCCATTAAAAGCAGTGAGCCAAGAGACTTAGCACCTTGTTTCTTCTCAGGTTAACTTTTGCCATGGGCAACAGCGTATGAACCAGTCCCTGAATCAACTGATCTCTCCAGGGGAATGCCAAGCTGAGGGAAACCCCTGGCCAGAAGGCAAGGGAAATGCAGATTTTTGAGATACATGGGCTAGAAATAAGTCAAAAATAAGGAATACAATCTGGAACCATCCCTCAAAAGCATTGCACAGCCAGGAATAAGCGCTGCTGTAGAGACAGGATAAAACTAGTCTACGCTTTGAAGCAGCAGCACTCTGCGCTTCCTGAGGCCAGGCAGGTCTACTTATGCTTAAAATAAAACTGAAATGCTTTTCTAGAAAAATGGAAGGATCACAGTATTAAAAACATGTCATGCGTAAGAAAATACTTTTACAAATGTGTAAAAATTCAGGGCTTCTAGAAAAGACCTGGATTTTAAAAGCTAGCAATTGCGTGCATGTACATACACTGACCCAGGAAGTCCTTGGAGCAATGTAATAAATGAAAACTTTTTAATTAATTGATCCCTTAAAAATAAATGCATACAATGTAGTTGTGATAATTATTATACATATGACGAAAAAAAGCTCTCACCAAAGCTAATACTTCAGAAAAATTCCCTCTTCTCCCCTCCAAACTTTCTTTTGACATTTTCTCCATTTTGCGCTATTTCACATTTACTTTCTTTCCATCTATCCACTGAAATAAGAATGTGAAACTGTCTGCGCTAGGATCAAGTCGTGTACCTGAACACAATTAGTAACAACAGCTACTTTTCCTACAGAAAGGTCTTTTGGTTTCTCCCCTGCCAAGGTTTAAGCCTTCTTCTTCACTAAACTCTTTTCATAACATTACAGCATCTAGCAATAAATAAATTGCTAGATTTGGGGGGGGGGGGACACACGACATGTTGAATTCCCAGGGTTACCTTTAAAACCTTCACTCTGGCAGGTGTGAGGTTGATGACGGGAGAAACTGCTCCAAACTCCAGCCCAGCAAAGCACCAGCGGCACCCTGGAGGGGCAGCGGGGTGCAGGGGAGAGCCGGCCGGGGGGGCTGCACACCATACAGGAATTACACCTTTAGAAACCAAACGGGTCGTGCAAACACCCTCAGCCAACGTCCCGTGGTTTTAAAAGCAAGTTCAGAGACAGGAAGCACAGACTGTCTCAGATGCCCTTTCTTTTGGTTGCTCTGATATTTGCTCCTTCCTTTTTTGTTTTATAATGATAATTTTATACAGATTCAGACTTTTAAAAGTAGAAATTCAAGACTTGTTGGGCTCAGGAACAGACTCAGCTCTGTGATAACAGGCTGGTTTATAATTAGTGTGAAATTCACCTAGTATGCAGCTCCCAAACAGACCACCGGGTGGGAAAAATATAAGGGGTAAGGCAGAGGCATTAATGAAAACATACCACTCCTAAGCTACCTCCAAAGAAGATAACTTAGTTACTAGATCTGTAAAATAAAACATGCGCCCGATAGCCACAGGGAGCAGAAAGCCCATGGGACTCCTCGCTGCCACGAGTTCAGACCCACGTTTCCTGCCCTCACCCTGCAGCCCAGACCAGATAATCAAACTTGATAAATTCCTCAGGTACTATCACTGGGGACTATCATTTTTTATTTAGTGCCTTCTTCACCATGGGGCAGTGTTTAAAAACCGTGACAACACAGGCAATGAAGAGAAACAGCAGACACTCAGGGAAATACAGGTTTCATAAAAGAAACTCTTCCCCTCCTCTCCCAAAGAAGGAATTTCCAAACTGAGGTTTTAAGTAGATGAAATGCCTCACAACCAAGGTGTCGTCTGGTGATATTTCTCTTTCCTCCAAATAGTATGAACCAACCATTTTAATAATCTAGAGAGCCAGCTTGTCTGGGCTTGGCATTCACCCAGCATCATACCTACAAAAGCAGGAGTGAATCCAAATTTTGTCTTTTCTTCTTTATCTTGTTCAGGCTCTGAACTTCCTTACTATGATTCTACTGTGAAATTTGTAAGATACTTATCAATAGAAACCCCAAGACAAATTGTTTATCATTAAGAAACAGATTTCCTAAAAACATCTATAAAATTATATCAGGAAACGCTGAATGTAGAATATATAATGTGTGGCCTGAAATACATCTAGAAATAGGTCTGAAATAGATCACTATTAAACAAGGTAGCAATGCATTTTTCAAACAGTGAAGCTTTTTTTAAATACAATTTTGTATCTTAGGCTATGTAGGATTTTTTTTTTCTAAATTCAAATCCTTTGCAGTGACGCAAAGAGCCTCTTCTTCCTCTTCGTGTGTCCTCCTCCTCCACTTCCCCCAGCCCTCGCTCTCCTGAATATAACTCTGCGACGATACCCTGCTTTGGAGCTGTATCTCCCTAGGCCTTGAGCCAGCACAGATGAATAAAATTTTGGGAACAATATGCTCAGTGACTGTGAAAAAGGAATGGCATGCCAACTACTTGTACCTCCTGCCAGCTGCTCCTTAAAGCATTAGTTGCCACTAGGTCTGGAAAAGTCACTTTGCCCCAATTCTGCCAGACAAGCGACAAAACTCTTGGGGAGCCCTTCTGAAAGGGGGGCAAAGGGGAGGGAGCAAAATTAGGGTGCCACAGATTAGTGTAACTAAACACCGGAAAGTCTGGTGAGTTAATATTATTAGCAATAACATTTCATTAAAAGCACTAATATAGTTAACATTTTGCTGCATCACCTGAGAAGCATCCCAAACTTTTCCCCGTGAAGCCTGTCTGGCTTCCCGCAAGGGGATGGTGTCTGCAGCAGCTCCGCCTCCAAGAACCTTCATTACATTTTGAATTTCAAGGCCTGCTTTCAGCCCTGAAGGCTGGCTCTGCTCAGCTCCAGAACAGAGGCCATGCTTGTTCTCCTGTTTTAAGATTTTTTGATTATCACAAAAACGGGGGAAATGTTCTAAAAGCCCCTAACGTGGTAACTGTTTGGTACTTTCTGCTTCCTAAACTGACCTAACCTGGGAGAAAATTCTGATACCGATTTTCTATAATTTCTTGAATCACTTCATCAGCAAACCAGCACCACATTGGGATCTTTTGGGTGGAGTGTTTTCCTCCACAACCCCTCTTTTGTTGCTGGTGAAGTTTGATTTTACTTTCGGAGGAACATGACAACAGTTTAATCAATTCGATTCCTGCTGAACTGATTTGATCTATATGGAAAATGCCCTCATACTACAGAAGAGGGCAATTACAGCACATGAATTAAAAGAGGTGCAAATATCTAGTTGTTACTGTTTAAGATCTGTTCATTAGCAGTGAGTTAGACTTTGTGTATCCCTGTGTACCAATCCAGTTGCTACAATACTCTACCATTGGGTCTCCTGATCAGAAAGCATCCCTACCCAAATTAATGAAGCTGAGTGGGATCCTGCCACTGACAAATTTTTTTCTTGTCTTAAATATCTTTTCTCATTCATTTTTTCATGTTGACGATAATAATTTCTTGTAATCCAGGACATCTGAAATCAGTTGTTAACATTAAATCTAGGACTGGCAGCTTGGTCCTCATTTGCAGATGCTTGCCTAAATATTCTGTCCTCCCTGGAAATATGCTGCTCCCCGCAGCCCTGGGGCCTCAGCCCCCATGAAGGCTTGCAGCTTTGTTCGTGCCTTCAGCCATTTAGGTGCATCATCCTCATTTGGATTTGTTTCCGTAGAGCAGCATTCACAGTAGCGAAGAAGAAGAAGAAGCAAATCTAGCAGCATGCAGAAGCTGAAACTTCTTCAAGCTTTAAAGTTACCAAAAAATGAATATTAAAAACATACTCAAATTAGCTGCTTTCCTCCACAACAAGTAAGCAATGTATGTGACTACTGAAACTTGGTTTACAGTCTCAAATCTTCACCCTGCACGCAGTGCACTCCTGTGAGCATGCAGTGGCTCCAGTAAAACCACAGTGGGATCACAAAATTGGAAAGACAAACAAAATACCCTGGAGAGTCTTAGGTGAAAGTCAATAACATTTGTTTTTCTGTACAGCAAGTATGCTACTAGTGAAAAAGCACTTTGCTTCATATATTATTAGTTAAATAACGATACATCCCCAATCATACAATAAAGCAAATGATACTTATTTTTCCCAAGTTTTTTGACAGAACTTAAATGAACAAATCCTCTGTAAATTGGCTGTTGATGTGTATGCAGGAAAAGATTAAACAGATTTGCTGGATTATTCATCAAACCATTGTGTCCATTTAATCCCTGATTTTGCTCAAAAGAGGAAAATTTATCTGTTGTTGCTAAAAGCTGGAATCAAAATATTAAACTTGATGAATGACTATCAGGACTAGAGAGACAATATACCCTCTGAAGAAGACACTGTCCTGTAGCCGTGCTGTAAGCGAACAGCAGCGACAAGAAAATGAACCGTGCAGTTGTCCATGGAAAGACAGCAACATTGGGTAGCACATTTCAAAATACTGTTCCTACCGAGTCCCCGACTTTTTAAAGTAGGGTGACTGAGGGCAGGACCAATTAATGCATTTGTACCTGGCCCTTTGCCCTCACATTGCTCCTGCTCCCTGGCTCGGTGATGATGAATAAAGGAAACTGGGCTTGGGAAGGGTATGAAATGACAGCCTGCCCAGAGCAGTTCGGACAGCTTTCTAGTCCTACACCTTCACTACCAAAAGTAAGATGAGCGTCTAAATCCTGCATATTATCTGGTTGTATTTGGAAACTGAATGTAACTAAATGTAAACACCATGTGGTAAATGCCTGACTACCTGTGGATAGACATGTCTTTTTGCTTTTCAGGATAATGACAACAGAGTAACAGCTTTGTCATCCCCATCCATCCCTGTACAGATCAGAGCGCTTGGAAATGTTGCTGTTGTGAAATGTATCTCCCAGGGTTATGACTTTTATACACAACATGAGTACTCTTCTAGACAAAGCAGAAGCATTTCTATTCACAAAGCAGCAGCATTTTCCATGACTGGCAAGGTTATTTTGTTTTGCTGCTTGTTTGCTTACATGTTTTCCTTTTTTGAGAGAGTGCAAGCATTTGTTCAACTCACATTGCAGTAATGAGCTGCTAATTCTATTTACCCGGCTGTCCTAGTGCCAGTATTTCACACAATAGTATTTTTCTGCCTTGGGAGAATCTGGGTCTTACAGAGATGGGAAAAGATTATCTGAATCAATACATATATATAATGCATTGAAAATGATCCCTGTATTTTATTTTAAATCCTTTATTCATAGGGAAAAACTAGTTTTCCCATGTGTATCAGAAATGAACATTGATCAAATAATTCCAAAAACTAAAGCAAACCTGATTTTTTTTCTGGGTCTAGAAAGCAAATAAAAGTATCTTAGAATTGCAGTGACAGGGGAAGGATAAATTGTGTGCTTCCAAACATATATATCTTCAAACCAATTGAATACTCAAAGGCTTTGAGAAAGAGGGAGGAGGAGCTTTCACTTCATGGCTTACTTTACATAGAATTTCTTCATAAATGGAGATGAAAATCACTTTCTAGATGTGGGAAGTTGCACATAAAGCATTACCAACCTCCATTTACAAGCAAATTAGATATTATGGCACAGCCTTAGAATACTATACTGGGTTTAAAGCTGAAATAGACTGTCTTTATAATAGATGGAGTCTAAAAATCCTGGGGTTTTGCTCCATTCTTGAGCTTGGCTTTGCTCAAGCATCACCTTACAGAGCCTATTCCCTGCTGTCCACTAAATTCTCTGCTCCTGAGCTCGCAAGCAGTGTCCCTTTGTGCAACCCTACTTCTCCAGCATTGATTTCCAGCGTGAACAGGGAGGCACAGTACAGCAGATCCCAGGTCCATAAGGTGTTTACAGTTACTTCAGCCCTTTTCATTGTGAAGGTGCTCCAAAATCCTTTGTTCAAGTTAGCTCCTTAATACATTTATCTTGTAGTTTAAAATACAAAGCAGCACTATCTGTGACCTGAAACTGTGAAAATTACATTTCAGAATAAACCCCCAATTTAGACATTGATTTGTCATATAAGGAAGTGTGCTGGTTTTGGCTGGGATAGAGTCAATTTTCTTCATAGTAGCTCGTATGGGGCTACGTTTTGGATTTGTGCTGAAAACAGTGTTGATAACACAGGGATGTTTTAGCTATTGCTGAGCAGGGCTCACACAGGGCCAAGGCCTTTTCTGCTTCTCCCCCCTCCCCACCAGCGAGGAGGCTGGGGGGGCACAAGGAGTTGGAGGGGACACAGCCGGGACAGCTGACCCCAACTGACCCAAGGGATATTCCAGACCATAGGACGTCATGCTCAGTATATAAAGCTGGGGAAGAAGAAGGAAGGGGGGGATGTTCAGGGTGATGGCGTTTGTCTTCCCAAGTCCCTGTTAGGCGTGATGGAGCCCGGCTTTCCTGGAGATGGCTGAACACCTGCCTGCCCATGGGAAGTGGGGAATGAATTGTTTTGCTTTCCTTGCATGCGTGGCTTTTGCTTTACCTATTAAACTGTCTATATCTCAACCCACGAGTTTTCTCACTTTTACCCTTCTGATTCTCTCCCCCATCCCACTGGGGGGGAGTGAGCCAGCGGCTGTGTGGGGCTTAGTTGCTGGCTGGGGTTAAACCACGGCAGGAAGAAACCTACAATTTAGTGATGAGGATAAGAAAGCACAATGAATTTACGTAATTCACCTTGGCACGGAGAGACTGGTCAACTCCCAGAGATTACTTAGCACTGCTAAATGCTTGTATACACATGCTTTTCTTGCAGATTATATGTGACAAGAATAGTCTTGGGGATTTATTACATAAGAAGGACTATTTAAAGTTTATTCATTTTAGTGTAATTCTGACATTTCTAAATTAAAAACAGACTGCTTCTTGTTCTTGTGGTGTTGGAGAAGCTCAAAGAATCTCCATTACAGAAATTATATTCTCACTTCATAGCTCAGTGTTTCGCATCGGGAAGTGACTTTATTAACCACAGTGCACTGTGTTACAACTTCTCCTATTAATAATTTCTGTGTGCATCATGCACTGCACACTGCAGAATCTCCTGGTGAAGTCTAATCTCACTGCCCTAACACTCACAAACCCTATGCTTGTAGTCATACAGATTTAATAAGAAAAAAATGATTGTTTGAAGAAAGACAACTTATGCTGAATACTGAATACCTAATTCAAGTCTACACTAGGGTATTGCCAAAACAATGGGGTAGAAGTCCTTTTCTAAACAGGTTCAAGTTTTTCTGGCCCTTCCAACTGAACCACCGTATTTTAAGCACCAACACTTCTGATGACAGAATACAATTTAACTTTCACAGAAACTGGAGTTGAAATATTAATAGTGAAGTTCTTTGTTTGTACAGAACCCACTCTTAAGGCACAGAATTTGGTTAACGGGATGCCATTAGCTTTTGCTTTTATCTGGCATTGTCAGTACATGCATTAAGAAGAACCATATGAGGATCACATACTGGGTGCGGGTAGGCCAGTCATCCCAGCGGTGCCTCCCAGCTGCTCTGCCCTGACACTAGTGTGTGCAATGGCTTTCCCAGAGCCATGCTGGACCAGAGAGCCACCCCAGTGCTGCCTCCTGTTACTCCCCAGGGGCAACTGGGGCAGCAGGAAAAGAATCGCTGATTTTCTGTAATGCCTCTGGTGAATTGGTACAATTTTAGAGGCAGAAGCTTAGAAATAGGAAAGGGGAGACCAAAAAAAAGTGGAAGTGTCTTACTGAAGGCAAGTCCTCTATGAGGAGAACTGTGCAAGTTTCTGAACTTTGGTCACACTGTTTATAAAATACGTGTATGAAATGTTAAACTCCCTTTATTTGGCAGTATTTGGCTTTTAAGAGAGCTGCTGTGCACAAAGATGCCCTTTTCATGGAAAACAATAACTGTTCCAGGACATCATATGGCAATCAACTCCTAATCTAAATATGCATGTACATCTCAAGATTAAAAATGTTCCACAATCTCCTGTAAGAAATCAGCACTGACTTTCCTTCTTGTGCCAATTCCATACTGCCTTTCTGTAGAAAGAGCTTCATCTGCAATATTTGGTCTGAACAAATTTCATAAATACTGCTTAGTAGCTTCCATAGGAGATATTGTAAAGAGCTATTAAAAATATGCAAGATTCTCTTTACTTCCTCTCACAAACCAGATAAAGAAATATATTACTGTGTGACACGTATTCATGTATTATGCAACATTTTGGGTAGAAGTAATCATAAGTTCCACATCTAAAAGGGATAATTAAAAGGAAAAAAAAAAAAAAAGGAAGCAAAGAATCCTGATTTAAACCTTGGCAGTTCCCATATGACAAACTGTTTTGAGAAAACATCCATATCAACTTGGATTAATGCAGATTAATTTTTACAGTTATTCTAGTACAGGTGACAAAAATGAAATCCTCAGAAGCAGAAGTGACAGATTTCAGTTATTAGGTGATAAAAGCTGCCTAACTAATCTAATACTTCTATAATTTCCAGGGACACCTCTTTAACACCGCAAATCTCTTGTCTTCTAAAATGTTACCAGGTTCCTGCTGATGCAAGTGATTCAGGCACAGCCTCCAGAGCATTTTGGCAATTTTACCTCATAGTTAAAGTACACAACAGCACGATTTTATTAACTCAGCTTCATACCCTCTAAGACCAATTTCTGTCATCTTCTACATCAGATCCAGAGCAGTGTTTATTCTCCACAGCACGTAACATCATTACCATGCGCACAGTTAGGAGTGCAGCAAGTCCTATTGCATGTTGGAACATCTGAAATCATTGCTTTATAAAGGGCATGATGGGATTAACAAAAACCAATATTCTCCTTTAAGAAACATAATGGCAATAGAATGGAAAATTACCAACATTATGTAGGGAAAAAAACTCAAACCAATAAGCCTTACTTGTGCAAGGTGTGAGATGGCCGGTCATTTTTCTCCAGCTGTCCATAGCAGCTAGTTTTCGCTTCAGGAATGAAGGAATATTTTTCCAGCATGGCTGATGCAGCAGTGGCAATAATCCCAAGGCCATCCCGTACCCGAGCTTCTAAACTGTAGTCCCATTCATCGTAAGATGCTGAAATGAGTCCTGAAGGAAACTCCTTGGGAGTGATTTCTGTGTTACCACTAACCAGGCTGGGAACTATCCAAAAGAAATCATAGCCAGTAAGACCCAGGGAACGAGCCTCATCCAGTATGTAGACAGCTTCATCCTTGGAACAATATAGCAGGATGACGGATGAATGAATTTTCTTCAGCTGAATTTGGGTCTTGGCATCTCCAAAGGCAGTATCAAGTATGATGACGTTCTGCATGTCCCAGCCCACAAAACTATTTTCTACTGTGGTCTTAATGACATTGATGAAGTCTCGATATCCAGGGAAGGTGGTGGTCACCAGAGAGAACACGTGCCAGTCATAATCCTGCATGATCTTCAGCATGACAATGGCTTCTTGCTGGATGGAAGCCCCAAATTGGAAGAACGTGGACATCACATCCTAGAATACCAAACACAGTGACAGATTACTAATTTTGTACAAGTCTGAAGAGAATAGAATCTCTAATTATTTCTTTGGTCCACCATGGCTACCAAACTTCAATTGCATTCAGATAACTTTCTGTGCCTTATCGTATTCTTATCATTAATAAGCAAGCAATAAGTAAGATTGTAAGTACCACAGCTAGTTAAAATATTTGCCAAAACATGACAAGCAGATATTTATGTAGGAAATTTCTGATGCTTGATGACTTGAAGACAACAGCTCAAATCAGTACTTACTGAGGAAGGTCCCCAGAGACAACCACCCACTATTAAACAACTCATCTCCAGCAGGTAGCTTTCAATTCATCAACTTATTAGGAATGAGACCCAATAAATTCATACCAACTTTTAGTTACAATGGAAATAAATTGCAATGCACATGCTGTATATACATGAAGACGTTCTGTACTTCCAGACCTAATGTCTGAGGGATACGTCCTTTCCACAGGTTCACTGGACTTGGTGGAAGCTGTCAAACTCTGCAGAAGTAGATTTGTCATCCCCAGGTACTGAGTTCACTACTGTTTGTGGGCTCACTACTGATCATGCTCCATTCACAGCACACGGCCCATTGATGCCTGAGGTAGAATTAACGGGATGGGACTCCAGGGATAACCGGCAAGCTGCCAGTGTCCTCATTAGTAGACTTAAATGGAAGTAAATTCAAACAATGGCCTCATGGTCTGTAACTGGTAGCTGGATTGCCTGAGACAGCTGTGCTGTCAGTTTGCTAGGAGACTTATTTCTAATATTTGTCTTAGGCTTTTACAGTATTCACAGCATTTTATACAGCATAAGGGCAGGTGCCTCTTATTTTAATAACATCTGTCAGAAATAGGCAACACAATAATATATTTTATTGGCACTACCTTTATGAATAGGCTGCCCAGGGAAGTGGTTGAGTCACCATCCCTGGAGGTATTCAAAAAGCGAGTAGACAAGGTACTCCAGAACATGGTTTAGTGGGCATGGATGATGGTTGGACTCGATGATCTTGAAGGTCTTTTCCAATCTAAATGATTCTATGAACATTTTAATTGGTCTATTATTACCAAGATGCTGCAAGGTCTAAATTTATTTTTTAATTTTACATTCTAGATTTATATACATCACAATTATTAGAGTACTAAAACTATACACAGGAAGCTGTATAACTCTTTATTTTCATTTTACTTCAGTATACATTCCTGACCGGTAGTGGCAACTTATGTGCATCGTTTTCAGATACAGAAAGCATGAACTCCTGCTGAAATAAAAGCTTATGATTTCAAAATAAGATATTAACCATTGAAGATTTCTTATGCAGCCTTTACAGGAAAGATACACATAGTGCTTTTAATCTGAAGAGTTTTATGAACGTGGTTGTGAACTGCTATCCTATTTTACACTTGCAGGGAACAGAAACAGATTAATTGACTTAGGTTTCATGGCAAGGTGGTGTTAAACATACAACTATTAGTGAGAACAGTACCTCAGCTCTACAAGTTCTGTATTTTATCTATGGAAATCTATTTAGAGCAAACTGAGTGTCTATATTTTTTTTAATAAAAGATAAGGAGTGTTATTACTTTCCAAGTGTTAAGAACCTGACACCAGGATTTTATACAGCTTGACAGCAATAAAAGTCTTACAGCTTGTCTCAGACCATGAAGACTGATATTGAAGGTACAAAATACACACTACTGGTGCTAATGAAGTCATCTGCCATGGCTTCTTTGGTACCTCAAAAACAGCATTCTGAATGCCAGTGCCAGATTTCCAGTGTTTTGGGGTTACAGATGTTATAAAACATATTTGGGAGAAGAATTGAATTAGGAAGGTTTGATCGCTGAATGCTTCTAGGAGCTATTTCCTGGTGACCTGCACTGTATACATAAAAATAAACAAACAAGCCTTTCATCTGGGGACACTTGCAGCTAAAGAAACCCAGCACACAGAAAATCTGCTCAATGTCAGCATTTAATGGTTTAGTTACTGATTTATTATTACAAGCTAAATTGGATATCTAGAGACAATGCCATGAATCCAAGTTTGCTGTAGCTTCCTAACTGAACATAAAGAAATATTGTAACGCAAAGTCAATCACCTCAGTTTTCTTCTCCAGCACTTATCTTATCCCAGTTTTTACTTGTGATTATGCTAAATCGCAGTAAAAATAAGTAAAATAATTTACAGTAAATTAAATAGATTATTTCCATCATATTCTTTCACTCTACCCCATTTCTATATATGGTTTAGGGCTACTAATGTAGTGGAGTAATTCTTTCAAACAGTACATACACCTTGGTCCTTCATAGATCACAAGAAACTTCTCCAATAAGGCAACTGAGGATGAAGTCTTTGAGGGCAAAAAACAATGCACATGGACATTTCCAGGTGTGACCTTTCTAACTAGTAAATACAGATTTTTAACCAAGAGCAGTCCTTGTCATCTTCCCTGGCAATGAACAACGCTCTTGTGCAAAATGGCCTGTGTCACCATTACAGGAGTCTGACAACACAAGGTATGTACTAAAAGTAAATACTTTCCCTTTGTAAACACTTTGTTAGAAAAATAGTTTATGAAAGGAGTTTTGATTAAACGTTTTTTGTAAAGTTCACAGTCATATTACATGAACTCTTTTCACACAATTGTGAATGTGAACTTCAGTCAAAATCAGGCAATTAATATCAATTTGTGATCAGAATACTGAAAAAATTGTAATTGTATGGTGAAAACAAGTTTGAGTTCAGGAAAAGTGGAGATACAAATATCACAAATGAGATTCTCATCTGAAGAAATTCCATCTAGCTCCACTGACTTCATGTGATGGTTTTATAGAGCTGAAGATCTGACTGTATGTGTTTACAATGAATTTGAAACAGATGGAAGATTACAAGCAAATTGCAGCCTTAGGAACTTCAGCAGATATTTAAATGCCTATGAGGACAATATTCAAGGACATATTATCCATTAAGTTTAGGGGGCAGCAGGGGGAGGGGGAGTGGAGTTTGGTGAAGAAACAGCAAATAAATAAATAAAACTATAAGGGATTCATTCTTCCTGAAAAGCATTATTATTCCTCTGCTTTATACAGACTTAGTATTTTGTTACACATACAGAATTTAAGTTCTACTTTTCTAAATTCAAAAGCAAACTAAAGTGTTGTTTGTAAAAAACAAAAATTATTCCATTATTTTAATTCAAATGTCATCCTATCATCTACCAAAACATCCATCTAAGTCATTGCTGAAGTAGGAATACAGATGTAATATCAGAGGTTCTTTAAATGCACATCAGAAATACATTCTTTTTCTTTCCTCAGTGGCCCCATCTATTGAGATTATTGGTGGAGGATGCAGGGAAGCTGTACCACTTATCCAGTACAAGAAACTTTTATACAAAGGAATTCCACAGATAAATCTCAAAGCATGAAAATCCCAAGATGTTACACTGATATGAGCAAAAATTTAGTTAGAAGTAGTTGTGGAAATAATTAAGTAATGCTTTATTTGATTTTTCTGTTCTAGCTTCTTAGCTGGATTCTACCACAGCCAAGTAAACAAAAAACAGCAATGAAAAGAGAAGGAAAAGAACAAATGGAAACTTTCCGTTTCTTTCTGTCTTGCACATGAACATACAGTTTATAGCAAAACATCTCCCCATATGTTTCACACCAGAAGGAAGTAATCCTTAAATTGCTTCTTGCTTAGCATTATTCTTGAATTTTGTACACAATATAAAATTCTGTCATTACAGGAGAAGGGCACTTCAGTGTTCCCATGCTTGTGCACAAAACAGCTTTCTGGTGCTGTCATTTCATAGATTAATATATTAGAGTAAGTTGCTTTCTAATTAGCGTATCGAGTCTATAAATCTGTCACTGTTGTCAGAACTGCACATTTCACTTCCCCAATTCCAACAATTAAAGGCATATTTCTTTCGAATCCTCATCCTCAGCTATTTTTATGACATCTTAGTTTCCTAGCTCCAGCTTTTCCGTGAGATCAGCAGGGCATATTCACAGCTGCTGTAACAGCTGAGGTAAGCCCTGACAGTAGTTTATGCCTACTAGGGAAAAAACTGCAATAGTTGGTTAGTTAGGGAAAGAAACATTTGTTATCTAAAATAGCGTACCTTTTGTTAAATGAAAATGAAATGCTAAACCAGAACAAAATAGGGGTCAACATAAGACCAAATTGATTTTCCACTTGGCAGACTTGTTGAGGACAGTTGTTTCGCTGGTAAGACAATGTTATGGCAGGAAGCAAAAAACAATATGAAACATGGTTTAAAAAGCAATCCAGAGGCTGATTTTATTCAGCTAGAAACAAGATTATTATGACAGGACTGCAAGTAGGACTTTATAGTTATCTTAATTACTTCATTCTTACTCACTCTCCGTCTTCCACAGAGATCCAGCAAAAATTATTTTTCTCCTATTTTATACCACTGTAACTTAGATATTCCATTTTTATAACAGAATTAAGGCATGTAGTGCTGGGTCTACATATACAGTGCAAGCTGTTTCCTGTTTAATGACTTATAGCAGTTATTTGGCATTTTTATGAAGACTGGAAAAACTGAAAGACAGATTAGTCATGAATTTAAGATCAATAATTTAGCATCACATCAAAAAATATACAGAAGGAAATTATTTGTACCCACCGCAAACGTAGGTAAATATGTGTCTTGCAGTGTGTTAACTTGGTACCATTTTTCTTGGATTACTTGAAATGATGTACTGATCCACTGGTAAACATGAAGTGAACCGTGTTTATCTGTTATGAATATCTAGGTTTCAGCCATGGGGTCTTCCTTTGTGGTACTATACAGACCCATGCAAAACTTTCAGTAAATGCAAACACTGACGTGGAGGAGCTGGAAGGAAAACCTTTCCTCCCAAGATACCCTGCACATTTCTAAACTCTTAAGTTATTAAATTCCTGCCTCTATTCATTAACAGTATAGAACATGCAATTCCCAACACAAACATCTCACGGAGGCGCCCAGGGAGAAGACTCTGCCATTATCACCATGGGAGCAATTTGGGGGAAATTATACAAAATTATGTACTTTCAGGCAGAGCAGAGCAACATGTGAGGGTGGAAATAATTTACTAATTATTACAAACAGCAGAAAAGCCTTGCCTCCCAAAGACCTGCCACCTCTTTGGCCTCATACATGGCAAAAACATGCATGACCCCCACCCACAGGTTTCTCTGCTGATACCAACGTCTCCTCTGGGAGCTGCACTCCAGCCCTCCCACATGGACCACGGAGCTGCCCGGGCCCCAGGCATCCCCCACCAACCACCATCGCCCCGCGTGGGACTCCCCAGCTGCCATCGCCCCGAGACAAGCTCAGCTGCAGCGAGGCCCATGCCCAGCCCCAGCGGACACGGACTTGCTCCTTGCATTCGCCCTGGAGCTGCCTCATCCCCCTGTTCTTGTCCAGCAATGCCTGGCTCCCCCATGCCAGCCCTTCCGAGGCATGGGCTGAGCTGACCAGGAGGGAGGGAGCAGCAAGGCGGAGGGTCTGTACATGGGGGCACATGGGCTCCTGCAGCCCCCACGCAATAGATTTTAAGTTCTCCACATCTGCGCACCTAGACCTGTGAATGTGTCTCACCATTTGTCACTGAGAAGACTAAGGCCTTCTAGCAGAGCTAGAAAAGGGATGGAAATTTTCTTACTCTGTAATTTCACTGGTGCAAATGCAGAGCCACAAAATGTATAAAGGTCAACAAAAAGGACGAACCGAGGCCTTACTTTTTATTTTAAAAGTTTGCTCTGGGAGAGGAACGCTCAAGTTAGAAAAGGGCAGTAGCAAGCAAGGGAGTACGTTATGGCTTTCCAACATCTGACATGTCCCCTTTTATTATTTCAAGGAATAAATATCAGAGAAACAGGATTTTGAAAGGTTAGCGCCAGCTTAATCAAGCATGTTCTTTCCCATTTCCAGAGGGAACCTGCAGGGATTCATTTTGCAGAGGCTTCTGTAGTTTCAGGTCATGGTTTTATCCTGAGAATTTTGCTAGATAACAGAGAGGCTTTGGTTTTGTTTTTTTCTTTAATATATCCATTTGATTTTATACTACCTGCTTGGCTTATCTGGGCCTGCAACAAGAGCTGAAGTCACTATTTTTTCTATACCAGAATAGCAAATAAACAAATACAATGGAGCGAGAATAGGATTTCTACAGATCATTGCAGAGTCCACTGATTTTTGATCGTTTACATTCTTCAAATAATACAGTGTCATGTCTAATGAATTCAAGTAACTCAACATGCCCTTACAGTGAAACAACTCAACTTAATTATGGAAGAAGACCAGTTTTGCACAGAGCTCATGAACTATTCCCTGGGCTGGAGCACACCGTGTGGGTTTTCAACAAATCCAGGATTTCTTTCATGGATTGTCCAAATGTTGGAAATTGTGGTGTCTCAGTCTGAGCTCCTGTTCAACCAGGACAAGCAAGTGAAAAATGCTTTAAAAGGCTGAAATGACATCAAGATGCCTGTGACCAAACTTGATAAAATCCTGAGAAGATTCATGTGAATCAGCAGGGATTTTTGTGTGGTCATTTGATGAAAGGTTTATTCACAAGATGCCTCCTTTCTAGATAAATTTCAACTTCCATAGTTACAGAAATGTCTTACAGCATGAATACTTCAATGAGGAAGGGAAAAACTGTGGTTCTACAAAAAGACAGTGTGGAGCTGGGTGTACCATAGCTGTTTGGATGAGTAACGGCTATTATACAGCTTTGGGGGTGAAAGAGAATCCCAACATGTAAGGAGTACTGATGCCTGCAAGGAAGATAAGGGAGAATAAAGAGTATTTTCAGGCAAATTGTATTTGCTTTGTATGTTAAAATATTTCTTGAATATAAATCAGTCACTCTAACCCATAGAGGATCATGTGGTGCTGTACATCAGTGTAAAGCATTAGCATTATCCTAAAATATTTTTCCTTTATGCAGAAGATAAGATCTGTACAAAAGTTTCTCATTTCCTATAAGTATTTCACCATGAAAACAAATATTGAAAAAAAGTGTGTGACCTAATATATCAATTAGTTAGCAAGGACAGATTTTATGCCATAGATTATAGCTAAGTATCATTTCTCTTATGCCCCTTACCATGACTGCAGATAAATGTTTTGCCATTTTTTAAATTTTGGTGTTGGATTTTCTCATGGTTTGTACAAGCAGCGTCCTTCTGCTTTATTCATGCAATTAGTCAGCACTAAACTGATGCAAGTAAATAGTTTCTTAAAGAGCCCCAAAAGACCTCATTTTCCATGGGAAAATGACTTTAAATTAGCCATGCAGCACATCTTTCACCTCAAAGAACACCTGGAGACCTCTTGAGTCTGTACTTTCAGTGAAAACTCTTCAAACAATTGTTATGAATAATGGGAGAGCAATCAGGAAAGTTAATGACTTTTCAAAGACAGAGAGGGCAATTGCTGTGAAGTTACTCCAACAATACTGGTGAAAGTAACTGGCTTTCTGCTGTATGGAAAAATTCATCTGGCAACAATTCACATTTGATACATCACAATGAATTTGTGGTGATAGCGTTAAAAGAAAATGGGGTCCTGTTCCTGTTCTGCCCACAGCAATGTAAGAAAGTTTAGAACAAGCTGATGATGACCTGTTCTTTACAGGTTACCTACCTGGATGAGAAAAATAAACAATGAAATGATGCTATAAAATGCAGTAGAAAGAAACCTGAACCATGATTTTACTGCAAAACTTTCAAAATGTACTTGTTGGAAGGAGAAAAGCCTAGACTTATTTTCAGAGACAAAAAAAATTCATTTTTCAGAATCATAGAAAGCTTTTCACCAGGTAACAGAAATAAAAAGCATTAAGAGTGCATCAGCGAGCTTGTAAATTAGTCCCATGAAAGGTCAAGACTCAGGAAATCCAGCAGGGATAGACACAGATGTCCAAGGAAAGGAAAGGTCTGGATAACTTGCCTCCCCTAGTACTGCTATTTCACTGTAACTCACATAATTTACCGCTAGAAATAAAATACCACAGAGATATAGGACAGATGAAGGATACCAGCCAAATGAGCCAGATAGGTTTCTGGAAAATAAATAAAAATCTTGGCATACAGACTATCCATCCCCACTATCTCGCTCTCTTATAGAATCATAGAATCATTTAGGTTGGAAAAGACCTTCAAGATCATCGAGTCCAACCATCAACCATGCCCACTAAACTATGTCCTGAAGTACCCCATCTACTCGCTTTTTTAATACCTCCAGGGACTGTGACTCAACCACTTCCCTGGGCAGCCTGTTCCAATGTCTGACAACCCTCTCAGTAAAACAATTTTTCCTAATATCTAACCTAAATCTCCCTTGCCTCAACTTGAGGCCATTTCCTCTTGTCCTATCACCAACCACCTGATGGAAGAGACCAACCCCCACCTCACTACAACCCCCTTTCAGGTAGTTGAGGAGAGCGATAAGGTCTCCCCTCAGCCTCCTTTTCTTCAGGCTAAACAGTCCCAGTTCCCTCAGCCGCTCCTCATAAGACTTGTGCTTCAGGCCCCTCACCAACTTGGTTGCCCTTCTCTGGACACGCTCCAGCACCTCAATGTCTTTCTTGTAGCGAGGGACCCAAAACCGAACACAGTACTCAAGGTGCGGCCTCACCAGTGCCAAGTACAGAGGGACGATCACCTCCCTGCTCCTGCCGGCCACACTATTTCTGACACAGGCCAGGATGCCGTTGGCCTTCTCGGCCACCTGGACACACCGCTGGCTCATATTCAGCCGGCTGCCAACCAGCACCCCCAGGTCTTTCTCTTCTGGGCAGCTTTCCAGCCACTCTTCCCCAAGCCTGTAGTGCTGCATGGGGTTGTTGTGACCAAAGTGCAGGACCTGGCACTTGACCTTGTTGAACCTCATACAATTGGCCTCGGCCCACTGATCCAGCCTGTCCAGATCCCTCTGTAGAGCCTCCCTACCCTCAAGCAGATCAACCCTCCCTCCCAACTTGGTGCCGTCTGTAAACTTGCTGAGGGTGCACTCAATCCCCTCATCCAGATCATCGATAAAGATATTAAACAGAACAAAGCCCAACACCGAGCCCTGGGGAACACCACTTGTGGCCGGCCGCCAACTGGATTTCACCCTATTCACCACAACCCTCTGGGCTTGTCCATCCAGCCAGTTTTTCACCCAGAGAAGAGTGCACTTATCCAAGCCATGAGACGCTAGTTTCTCAAGGAGTATGCCATGAGAGAGTGTAAAAGGCCTTGCTGAAGTCAAGGAAGATAACATCCACAGCCTTTATATTCACACTAGGGCATTATTTACCAATGTTCACATTGTTTCATATCAGTATTGAGACACTATGTATTTTACTACCAAAACAACATGCTGGGCTGTGTGGAATTTCTCACCATCCTCAGGTTTCAGTCTGCAACTATAGAGAATTATCTATCAAATCAATTAGTTCATTTACTTTGAACTACATCTGCTCCCATAAGGCCATCAGACATGAGCTGCTTTTGATTCATGGGCAATTTGGGGAACTTTAATGGATATAAAATCAAAGCATTTAGGTTACAGTGAGTTATATTATTTCTTGGACCAGACAGCTACTTCTAATTATAAGTCTTGAAAACAACCCTACTGTTAATGGCCATGCGTGCTGAAAACAACCTTATATATGGGGTTTAACTGTCTGGTTTCAAAATCAGTCCCTGATAGCCAGGTTTTGGTACAGGCAGATAGATCTCTGACACAAAGGAAGATTCTAAAATTTCCAAGGAACTCCAGAAAGAGAAACAAATGAAAAAGCAGCATTTTATCTTCCTCTTTCAATAAAAAGTGAAACTTGCAATCTGTATTTTTTAAATTTTCAGCAAATAAAATTTCATTCTAATAGTTTTGTCTTACACATTTTACTGCCCCAAAGGGTTATATCATTAGTTTTTAAAAAGCACAATGGCCACATTTTGTCTGATTAACAGCTTTTTACAGCATCAGCCTAATTCTTCTTTTTTTTTTCAAAATCAGTTACCTGAATCGATTTGCTCTACCCCAGCCATAAGGTACCTGCTAAATTAAAATATGTAGATTTGGTGACATTTTTTCAGTTTAATGGTAATTTTTTAGCTAAGCAAAATTTCATGTGTTTACATTACTATTGCTGTGGAATCAAAAAAAATTAAGTTGTTTGAATAGCTTACGGAAATTTTCAAGAATCAATGCTATGCAATAACTCATCCCTGGGACAAATTTTCATTCCAGCTATTTGGTATCTAACACACTAACCACTTCACTTAAGCATAAGATGACATCACAGAGTAATTTAGATATATATCATATACACCCAACCTATATGAAAAGTTGTTCAGAACAAGGATTTAGAGTGGTTGAGGACAAGTATGATTCTCTGTTCAAATTTTCTATCTTACCTAGTACAAGTATTGCACAAGAAAATCCTGCAACAACAAACTGCTTACAGCTCATGCATCAGCAAAATCTGCGAAAGGATTTTCATACCGTTTTTGCCATTAGGAGCTTTAAAACCAGCACCATCCAAATTTATTAATCCTGTAAACAGAATCAAAACTTTACTTACCCACAATAACTTCTAAATATGCTATGGCCAAGAATCCAGCATTAAATCCAGAATCAGTAACAATTTACCATTTAATGGCAGCCGAATCAAGCCAAATAGGGTGATTATTTATAGCATGTATTGCATGTGTGCATAAATGTCATACTCTATCTAGAAAGATATGCATAATTAAATATCAATAAAAATGCCTTAAGACATAATCTCCTTATCTGAAAACATTTGGTCTCAATTGAATGCTAAAATACTTCTCACTTGTGTTGATGATGATAAGCCAGAAAACCATTAACTAAGTAATTTCCATACATCTACACTTAACAAGTAAAAAAGAAGGCAACAAACAACCTCCCCCTCCACCCCCTTTCACCAAATGGTGAGTATAAAATATTAAATAAATAAAAGAAATATAAAGCCAACTCAATTTTTTACTGTGTGCTTGTAACTGTGTGCTTTTTCCTCTATGAGCCAGGACTCTCGGACTAGCCACCTCTCTGTACCCAGTCTGCTTGAGCGGCATTGGTCTGAAGAGAGAAATCCAACAGCAAGAGGCTAAGCTGGGGAGGACAAACAGATAGACAGATAGGAAGGAAATTTTTAAGAGGAAGGCTAAACAGACTTCAAGGAGCCATTCAGAGCAGCTTTCCATGGCAACAGACATTCATGGGATATATTCAAGTAGCAGAGGAAGATGATGGTAAGACAAGAGATTCAAGATTGATCTCTTCAAGAAGATATATGCATTTTGGTTCCCCAGGTAGTTTGGGTGCTAAACAAGAAGAGATGCAAACCTAACTCCCCTGCCTTTGGAAGGCAAAGTCACAAAAACATCATAACTTATCCAAAGCATGCATGCTGCTTTCAAATTCTTCCAGAAGGAAGTGTTTCAAAATACTCAGTATGCTCCTCTGCTCTTATGTACAATCAGCAGATCTGAAGAAGAGAGGGTATTCAAGGGAAATACCATTTATGCTTATCCTTTATATTCTCCTCTTTAGGCATCATCTTTGGCCTCTGGGCAAAGCTACAGCTGCTCTTCTGTTATGCTAATAGAAATTACATGCTTTCTCAAAGTGAGTGATCAGCCCATCAGTCTAGAAATGAATATCCCTTTCCATTGTACATTGAATAGCAGCAGGTCAGAAGCAAATTCAGTTACAAAATTTCTGATATGTATGATCTATATCAGCACTTACATATCAACCTAGCCTAAGACGAGAGGGTGGCTAACAGCGTATCTTAGAATAAATCCCACTGATAAGAACATAGCCCAAAGTACACCAACAATGGATGATATTTCACTGGTATTCATTGCAGAGCCTTTGAATAATCGTAGCTGAAATCACAAAACAAGCCAGATTTGTGTTAAAGTAGTTGCAAAGTCTCCAGTACTCAGAGCTACTGCATCCATAGGAGAAGGAACATAGGCAGAATGTGGAATGAGGAAGAGTGTGGAATTCAGCCACAGGCAGATAGAACAGTTTTGCAATATCAACGTGCTAACCAGGTAAGGACATAAGCATTTAACGTTGCATTCTGTGATGGATGGTAAGTAAAGTAATATAACAGAGATATGCAGACAAAAAACTCTGTTGCACCTACTTTTTCTGACTCTACCCACACTGTTCCACACCTTTGACTTAAATCTACATTTTCTTTTTGGCATTCTGTTTAAGGATGCATCAACTTATTTAGTTGCAAGAATATCACCCATCAAGAGATTTGCCAAGCATTATTCCCATGAGCAAATAAAATTCTGGGCAGAAAAGCTTTACCAAAATATATTTAAATTACTGAGATTTTTATACGGCCAGTAAAACTATTTCTTCTATGAAATAGCTTAGCTCAAGTTACTTTTCCTTAGTTAAGTAGAGGCAAAATATCTTTAAGCATGGTTCTGATTTACTGTAGATATCAGAGGGAAAACATAACTTCAAGAATATTCAAGTAAATATTCAAAATGTTAAGTTCAGGTCCTTATAAGGCATAGTAATTCTTTCTAGAAATTCTTACAGATTTGACAGTCATACTAGATTCAGTAAATACTGCACTGCTATAGCAAATTGAGTATCTCATTTCCAGCTATAAAAAAACATGTTTGTACAATGTTCAGTACAGTGTGAAGAGGACTGAAGCCATCTTTCTTAACCTGCACAATATCTTTGTACTTTGAGGAGAGAGACATAATAACCCTTGTACTGAATACAAATAAGTAACAAAACATATTATTTGGGTTGATGTGTTTAATGCCAGAAATTTTTATTAGTTGCATTTGACAACACTAAGCATATAGCTATTTCCTAGATAGGTACAACACCACACAAATCAATGACTTCTATAGATTCCTATGAAAATAGAAAAAAAATTTCAGAGTTTTTCTAACCTAGGTAGGAAACATGAAAGATTTTTAAATACTTTCAGTATAGACTACAACAGTTAATAGATTTCTTCAGGTATCCATAATGCAAGTAAATGGTAAGTACCTTCACATCTAAATTCAATGGGAGCTCAGGGTGCTCAGCAGCCTCCAAATGTGGGTATGCTCATGCAGAAAGGAGCATCTGCACAGATGTGAGAGTTCAGCCATGCCCATTTTATTTATGTTTCTACATGTGTCCTCAGAAAAGTGTTTAAGTAGTTAACTGAAATAGATTGTCTACCAATACAAAGTGGGGGTACTCACTTATTTTCATTAATGGAACTGTGCAAAGGGATTTAGATGCCAATCCTTTGGCTTCCTTTGAAAAAAAAGCCTTTTGTGTAGGACGGCTAACAAACAAAACACCTGTTCTTACAAGTTGTTAAGTGCCTTCAGTTCCACACATAAAAGATGAGCGCTCATTACATTTCAGGGACCTTATGTAACAAAGCTTGTTAAGAAAGTTGCAATTGCAGTTTAGATTTCAGTGTAATAGGCACAAGGGATTGTTCTTTGCCTTAAACTAGTGTATCTTGATTTGTCTCCATTTGTGTCCCCTAGTGACATACCCTAGAACAGCAATTTTAAGTTTACAGACCACAAGATTGCTCTTCTTTTGCAGGTCCTTTAGAAATAACCCATGGACCTTCTGGTGTCCAAAATCCAGTCTGAAAAACACTGAGACTTGAAAGCAGCATCCTAGCCATTTCAATCTGATACTTCTATTCGTAGCAGGTGTAAAATTTCACTATGATTAAACATCTTATTAAAATAAGCATTTTAGGATTGATCCTCAAACTTGCCATGGCTTGCTGTGACATGATGTACTACCAAAAAGGAAAAGAAAAAAGCCGTGACCTGATTCTTTGCAATATACTCCACCAAAACACCTGGAATGTGGGTGAAATGTGGAAGAACAGAGGAAGCACAGCTCTCACTAGGCAGTTCTGGCACTCCTTTCCATGAATCATAATTCTCTATAGAAAAGCAATGCAACTTTGAGTTTGCCAGATATTTCATGTTATATTAACAGATAATTAACAGAAGATTAATAATTAAGCTGAACCACACACATCTCTCCCTTTGGTGCAAGGAAGACAGATGTGGAGCAAGCAGGGATTGTCCTGTGTTCAGGAGCAGATACAGCTCATTTTAGGGAGAAAGGTGTTGATTTTTCAAATCCCTACTAATTAAGGCAGTCTTCCTGCACAGTATGTATTGAAAATTGGGAAAGAAAAAATGAGATGTAAAGACTATGCCATATTGCTTGACATGCTCCATTCCATAGCAAGTAGAATTGCTCCCCCACATGAAGCTCTTCAGGAGATGATACCTGGGTATAGGGAAATTCACATGAGATCCGTGATTATTCTCAGTGCACAGACATTTGTTGCTACAATTGCAAGTCTGTCAGTGCATTAGAAATCTCAGAGAAATAAGCAGAAACAAGCTTATGCAGAGAAAAGCTCCATTCTGATCCTCCCTGATTTCTGTGGGAGTAAACTCAGTTGCTGAAGGTCAGGACAGGAGCAGGTACTAAGAACAAAAGTGTCACTATAAAACATGCAAAGAACAAATGGCCATGTTTGTATTACCAAACACATACTGCAGGGAATGGATCAACGTCCCGCAACGTGCATCTTTTTTTCTCTACTTAGCTTTCCTTGCACAGGGCAGCCTGGCAGAGACTTCGAAACCTCTGGCAAGCTATTCAGAATCACTGAGCTACTGCAAAGGACCTTGGATAACTGGAGTGGAGGAGAAGAGCAAAATCCCATCCATTCAAAAGTGAGCAGTTCCTCAGCATAAACCTGGACAAGAAGGGTAGATGTTAGGAAGCACAAGAGAGGAGTTGGGTGTGCAAGTACCTACTGACCCACGGGCTGAGCTTCCTGCTCCCGACAGACACCTTGCTAGGCATCCCACACGTAAAAATTTCATCTACCACACTGCCTTTGAAAGCCATTTCTGGTGACAGCACAGCTATTTCCAACACATCCTACACCAGTTCTGCTGTCCAGAGCTGACACAGAGCCAGAGACAAATGTTCAGCATGTTGGAGACACCAGTAGAAATAGAGGAATAGTGCAAAACACATCAACGCCCTCATGGGTAGCAGCAGATAGTTTCTTTCACTATTTGTGGGTCATGTACTATTAATAAATATTTGAACAACCACTGGTTCTTGATAAAAACATTAAGTATGAAAGTTTTACCCAATTTTAAACAAAACACCTTCATTTGAAAACACATACACGAAATCCTCTGTCACTTGAATCCATACTCTTTCAGAAAATATAAGAAAAGCATAGAGCAGAAGTAATACAATGTGACAGGTGACTGACACAAATCACAAGCAGTTAAGGAATTCCATTTGCAAAAGCCCATTTTCTTAGTATTTGTTTAATAACAAGGATGATTAAGGATAACATGATATTAAATAAAATCAGTGAGGGCCAGTGAAAGTTTAACTCACTAAATTACAGCAGTAATTACTCATTATTCTTAATAATGTAGCTTAGCCAGCAACAATCTGTCACTTCAGACTGTATGTGCACAATGACCATATCATAAAAAGGCATTTTCACAAAAGCTGCAATTCAACAGCTATCAATTTTCAAAGAGATGTTTCCTTTGTAATAAGGAATACAGCCTTAGAATAAGCAAGTATAATGCATTTCCTTGTAACTCTTCCCTCCTAGAAGATTTATTTATCCCCAGTGATAGCTAGCACGATATTTGGCACTAGTCATGTTACAATGCCACACCTCATGAAATGTCTTGAAACCATCCATACAGAAATAGTTTCTAGTCTCCTCTTTCAAGTGACCATCAGTTTGGTCCAAAGGTGGTTTTACTACTACATATGGATGATAATGTGTTCCTAGACATACCCTTAATACAGGATATAACTTTACAATACAGGAATATACCTTTACTCATTTTATCTCAGTGTATCAAATGATAACACATCATCTGATTGCGGAATAAAAATTAAAGCTCAAAAAATTGTATTTTCTATTGTAGTCTGATAAAAAATTCAAACCTGTAAAATATACTATGTATAGAGTTATGTACACTGAAAGACTTCTGCACAGAGTGCTTCATCCTTCTCCAGGAGATTAAGCAGCACATTTTCCTTTGATTTTTTTTTTTTCTCAACCAACCTCATAAAGGATTTAAATTTATTATTATACAGTCACTCCATAAAAACAAGACACACTAATGTTTTCTTGCTTACTATGAAAATATGAAACAGCTTGTGGTGATCAGTTAAAACATTCCATTTGTTTTTTCTATGAAAAATTGTTTTTCTTACAACTTCACCTAAACCCCCAAGAAAGAACAGATTTTATGGAGTAATCATGAGCAAAATTCAACAGAAAGCACAGAATTAAGTATAAATAAAAATAACATCACTAAAATAATATATAGATGTTTGGTGCTATGGCAGAAATAAGCATATATGGGAAAGTATTGTCTGCTCATAAGGAAGGACTCAAATTATTACTTGAAAATGAGACTACTAAATGAGACCTCAGCTAAGCAATGATATTTGTACATACCTCAGTGCATTTGGAAATTAAATGGATGCAAAAGGGATATTCTCATCAACTCATTCATATAAATTGGTATACAATGAGCAGAAGAATTTGAGATGACAATGCTAAAAAGGATTTTAGTTTCTTCAGCAAACAAGCAGAAGAGATACAAATGGGGTCTGATTGCTAACACCACTATCTGGGAAGACTTTGTCATCTCTTCAGTTTCTTTCAGAGACCTAGTTAAATGCACACAGGTACATTATGAAGCCCACAGCTAGGTGCTTGTACCTACTGATGAATATGAGGTAATTTCCCAATTTCCCGAACTATTTAAACATTTTCACAGTTTCTTAACCTCTTTAACACCAACCTCTTCCTACCCCCACCAAGCAGCAACTGAAGAATGTGTTTATATGAAAACAGAAGCACCTTTATTTTCTGCAAGGCTTAGGACAAATTCCTGCCCAATTCAGAAAGGTGGGGCCCATGCACTTAAACTCTTCAGGATCTCCAAGCGACTCAGGGTATTTGATGACTAAGAGAAGCGTAAGTTTAGTTAGCGAGTTAGCGAATGTGATTCAGTTGGCTATATAGTCATAAACCAGTTTCATTTTTTCCCTTCACCACACAAATCAGAGAAGCCAACCACTTTTATGCTCATCACATGGTTTTCAGAGCCCTGTCTCTACACAGAGACTAGTATGTGGTCCCATACTCACCAAGAGCTTAATGCGCTTTTTTTTAAAGGGTGTGTTGACCAATTTCTGTGTACTGGAGTACTATAAAAAATTGGGGGGGGTAGGGATGGGGATGGACGGATGACAAATCTAAATCATTACAAATAAGCCATGATCTTCAAATAACTGCTGTGGGAAGGCATAGCAGTAACACCATCACCAATTTATAGCTAACTGTAGGACATCTTGGTTGAATGGAACTTTCTACAAATTATGTTAGTCTTTGTGTTATTATTTGAACTACTGTTACTTTCTTGGCAAGGTATGGGATTCAACCACTAGACCTTCAGAACAATTAGTTTAGGTTCTAATCAAAGTTTGGGAGCGCACACTGCCCCAAGACCTTCTCATTAACATGTTTCACCATTGCACAAGTTCTGTACTCCAAGATCTACAGACTGGAAGATCTTGTAAATCATGAGAACAGATAGCTTGGCAGACTTTGTTCAGATTTCTCAGGCCCATGAATGAGAATCAACATTAAAGCCAGCTGTGTTCAAAATTATTTAACCAATGTGTCCCATCCCCCCCCTTTTTATTAACGTCTCATCTGTTACCTCCCATGGGCAGCAGTCACTCTTGTGGTGCAGCTGGAAGAAAGATTCATGTGAATACTCCTTGGTTGCTTCAGTGCAGAATCAGTCAGGTTGTCTAAAACAGGCTCTTGTGCCTCATTCATCTTAAAAATGGCCAACTCTGCTCTGAAGATGATGAACGGTGTGCAGTGATTTTCAGTGCTGCCAGAGCAGTAACCTCAAAGGAGAAGGATGATATTGAACACTGCAGGGACTGGACCAAGGGATGCAGACTGGAGTGAAATAACTGATTTCTGCAATTATTATCTGATCATAGACTTAGTCTCCTGTTATTGAAATTTATTAAACTAATTACACCTCTGAAGTTTAGGTTAGATTCAGAGATCGTACTGACATAAAAAAATTCACTAGTGATTAGAATCTCTCTGACATTTGTAATGACATAAATTACTAAGTGCAAAGCAAAAATTATATCACATTCCAATTCAAAAAAATCAGATCAGGCAGACGATCTCAAAATCACATGTCCGCCTATTTAAACTCATATTCAGGATTTATATTTTCTATCTCTGAGCTGTAGCATCAACGGACTATTTGGAAATCTTAAACATACGCTAAGACTTTAAATTTAAGCAAACTTTGCATTTATTTAATGCAGATTTTGCAGGTAATGTATTACACATCAGCTGTTCAGCTTCATTCTGCTTTACAGTCTAACTAAGACCTTGAAATCAAAAAATAATTATTTCATGTTTGGTTTTTCTGCCCAGCATATAGATATGACATTCTCTTTTCATATTCTGAACAGATAGTCCAAGTAATGCTGTTACACTAGAAGACAACACAGGTCTCTGATCATCCCTTGGTATTTCTAATTTGGCCATGCAGACCAGCATAAGAAGTGTCTTTTTTGCATTGGTTGGGGTTTTTTTTTTTTAATATCTTTGCAGAGAGATATGAAAACCTCGACGTTTAAGAACAAATACTAATGATGCAACCAATCAATCAATGCAACCAACTGAACACGCTGGGTAAACTACATGAAAAGAATAACAAATGTAATTTCCATCAAAACAGATCACAAAATGTATACATCTTCCAAACAAGCACTAGTGATGGCTGGCACGTAAGGTCATGACAGTTCATTAGGCATGATTAGCATATTTCCCTCTTGCATAACAAAATGCTCACCAGTATCCAATTAATTTGAGGGTTATGAGTAAGTGACACCAACTGACTGGAGTTGTAGGATTAAAAGTAAAGACTACAGCTACAAGAACCTCTGGAATAATCTGTTCTTTGACCAAGTTCTACCTTCTAAATGGTCATAAAGCTCATCAGCTCCCTGCAGGACACTCTCAGTCTTTTCCAAGTCAGGTCATTATACATATCTAGGTACCACTACATCCAATACTTGGAGGCCATATAATAAAAATCTGTGTCATAACAAATCTGTGGACCCTATTTGTTATGTAATATAACTACTGCATATAAAACATACGAATGATAACATGTATAATATATACAACGCACAGACAGAATCCCTATATATACCCAAAAATGCCTGTATGTTTTTATACACACTTATATACACACAGCAACAACATATTCCTCCTGTCATACTGACTCCATCATACTAAGTGGTGCCTTAATAGTTGATGAGTAATTTGAAGAAACTATGAAACCACTGCAGAACCAAAGACGTTTACTACTTTAGTCATTAAAAGCGTAAGTATCAGACTTTATTTTAATCAAGCAAGTTTTATAATGCCAAAACTATTTCAGTTATTTTCCAGTAGACGACAAGGACAGTGTTTTCTAGTTCACATACTACCAGAAGAACATTACCTATAAATTTACCCAACAGCCAAATTAAGCAATACTAATCTAAATGGATGTTTTGAAGACTTGTGATGAAGGTAAGCAGTGATAAAGCATTTTGTTGCTTGCTTGCTTGTTTTTTTCAGAACTCAGGTCATGTTCTGCACTCCCTGTGTATTCCAACGTGGGCCACAAATCCTCTCCATATCCCAATTCCCTTTCTGCAGTCCTGCTGCCTTCCAAGTTTCTCTCCAGATGACACCTCAGACTTGCCAAGGCCACTTAAAGTTAATGAAGGTGGACTGGTTGAAATTTTCTTCAGGCTACAATTCTTCCACAGTGCTTTCATCCCTGTCTCTCATGTCAGTAATACTCTATGTACTGACAGAAATTTAACTTAGCTTTACTACACTCGCACATAGGCAGACTGATGAAATACTACAGAAAGGAGTAACAAATTTCATAACACATCATGCAGATCAAGCATACAAATAAGCACACACATAAGATTGCAGGGATGTTCTTTCCTTTAGTACTGGTAAGAAGTTAAAGACTTCATTAATTTCCAGGAAAATATTTCTAGCAGTTTTCCAGAAGAAAAATCCTAAAACAGTCAAGGCCTGATCCAAAAATCTCAAACAGTTCTACAGCTGGTCAACATCCATGGTTATAAAACCTGCACTTAAAATAATAAAAGGAAAACAAATACGTATCTGTTACTAAATATGCAAGCCTTTCCCATAATTTTTTAACCTAAGTTATTTTTTAATTTCTAGATCTATGAGGGATCCCAATAGAGTCTTTATCATGTTAGGAGTATGTTTTTCCAAAATACAGATGTCTTTTTCTTATGACCAATATATCACATTCATCACCACTAACGATCTCAGAGGTGTTCAACTATTCAAACTTGTCTCAGGAAAAAATGATCCAAAAGATCAGATGGTGTCATCAGAAGAAAGCGGGGTGGCAGTGGGGACTACTGGAATTTAATGGCATGATTATCCCAGAACTGGCATATGTCCATAACAGCTTCCAAACATAACCGAAATGCATTCTAAAATTTCTTGACCAGGAAATGCCATATCATGGTTCATTTATGGAATTAAACTACAGACAACCTTTTTTTTTTTTTCTCCCCAGATTTTACAAATGTATATGAAAACATGCAAACTGGTACATATAAATAATAAGCAGAAAAAACACCCACTTTTTTCTTCACCTGTGCAGATCTGGCATGCCCTGTTTTCCATAGATGACAAATCTCAGATTAGAAAAATCTGACATTCCAAATTTAAATTTAAAGTCTTGCAATACCTGAATGCTTAGCTGGTTGACACCCAGGAATAGAAAGCACACACTTTTGCTAAACAAAGCAAGTTTCTGTCTCTTTGTAACAAAAGAAAGTGCAAACCTCTTCCATATGACTTTATAAAAGGTGAATCCTTAATTTCCAGACCTGTGAGGGACACCTTTAAAATCTCCTGACATGATGCTTTCTCGGGTAAGGAACTTTGTTGTTTTGTGGAAGGCATTTTCCTGTCATTAAAAGGCTATGATAGAAATTACTTGTGGGCATTTTACAAATAATGAAGAGAAAATTAAATTCCTCCTCTTTTAAATGCGTTGTTTTGATTAGAAGTGGAAGAGAGACATAGCTCCCAAGTGACCCATAGTGCATGGATCCTCATCTGAGACAAACAAAAATGTCATTTGCAGCAAGAAAAGCCTGTTTGTGGGTGTTGAACCCCACGTGTGCTGAACCATAATGAAGATTTCTGGAGTGCTCACAGCTAATTTGCAGACTTCCCATAAACATAGCATTATAGTGTTTGAATGATTCCTAAACATAGTTTATCCCAACACGTCTGTCTGTAATTATCCTGTTGAAGGAAAGCAAAGCAGACAGAATAATCACATCTTAGAAAAGTGATTCCTGGGAAAATAGTGTATAAACCTTCCCTATTTCTGTCCTCCCTTTGAAAGCCATTTCAAATTTTTGTTACTTAATACATTTTTAAAACCCTCTACTTGTTACAATAAATCCTTGCCTTAAGTTTAAAACCATTTGAGGTTTTGGGGAGAAGCTCCTTGCATAGGGAAAGGTCTAGCTAAGCACATCCACCTTAACGATCAGCTTGAACCACAATCCACATCACACAGTAACTTCTGCAATCACTTTTGCTTGACCAAAAAATGGCACATGCTAAGTTATCTGTTTCTTGTAGGTTAAGATAAAACGTCTGACTGGAATTGTTAATTCTTTAGCAAATGAGAAATGTTCATTTTTAGCTTAGAAAAGCAGCACTGATTAGATGACAGTGACTATAAGGCGGCTCAGCCAGAGATGCAGTGTTTGTTGTAGATACATGGAAAACTCTCTCATCTGAGAATATATTACACGAGGCTGTCTGGATCAGCCTGCTCCCAGGCTTGCCAGGCTGTCTAATGGATCAAGAAAAAGACAAAGCAAGTTCGCAATTAAAGATGAGAAAGTCCTGTATCACTCCCATCCTACTCCTCACTAACCAGGTATTTAAATTCAGAATGCATACGTCTAAGCTGCACGAGGCAGCACTTTGACTGAAAGGCAGGTACTAGAGGAGTACGAAGCACACCAGGACTCCAGCAGCTGCTGCTCAGCTTGCCTCCTCCCCTTGAGAGCACGACTTACTAACGTGGCACAGCATCTCTCACCTTCAGAGATAACCCAGCCATGCTCACTACCACAGTGCTCTGTGCACCATCAGCCTTAGTACACCTTCAGTGAAGACAATTCAGAGAACTGCAGCCCAGTTTATTTAATTTTTTTTTATTTACTTTCTTATTTAAAAATAAACGTGTTGGCAGATCTAAATCATATACTGAAAAACTCAGCTCTCGGTTTTTACAGGAACTAAATAGTAGGTAGCTAGGTTTCAACTCCAGGTCCTACTTAAATTCAAGATAAAGTTCTCAGCAACTTCAGCATCAGTCAGATTTGCCACTAGTGTACCAAGGAAAATATATACTCTTTTCATGAATGTGCAGTTTTAAAATTTATTTATTTTAGATATAATATTATTTTATACTTTAGTATTGTAAGAAAAAGTAATAATATATTGTTTATTACAGAATTACTACCATTAATAGAACCAATTAGGGTGATTTACTACCTTTGCTATGCACTGACTTTGAACTATAGCATTACCATATCATCACACCTTTGATTTGGCTGCCCAATACTTCAATGTAACAGTTCAAGCTGACAAGTCAAGCCAAAAGAAACACACAAGTTCAATGCTTAAGTCACCAGATCTGCAGGCAGAATAGAAGGGATCTCTTGCTAAGAAAAGCTTGCAATTCTGTTCTCTTGCTGGCATTTTCCTCTTTGGTCATTGCCCTCTTTAGTTCCCTGCTGCTTTCCACTGTAGTGGAAATGATATAAGTAGGAAAAAAAAAAGTAAGGTTTCAGGGTTTGCTGGTTGGTTTTGTATTTGGGGTTTTTTTCCCCCCAATTTTCTATGTATTCGCATATGGTTATCCAAGTAAATAAGTGAATGTTGCCACTTAGCAAAGTGCATTTAACACGATTTGAAGAATGTACCTCTTCAAAACTGTGACCAACAAACTGCTCTCACCATTTAACGTTCAAGATTCTTTACATCAGCTTGAAAAATGAAGTGGAAACAGGCACATGAAAACAATTAGGTTGCATCAAACTTTCATTATAAGAACATATATAGATACATTCTTTATTCAAACCCAGTTGGAGAGTTACTGATTTGCCATGTTTTCACATGTGGGAAAAAGCTGTTCCATAATACTCCCCATTTCTCACTCAGAGTCTCAATCAGGGTACCCAACCATGGACTTTTCTAATAGTCCACCAGCAAAAATTGCCTAATTCAAAGCATATATTCTGTATTTACATACATAATCCTTCCCTGTATACATTGCATTCTTTCTGAAAAAAATTCTAGTGACAGAGGATAGATTTTAAAAACAGGTAGTAAGTGTCCTTTTATAACTCTAAAACCTTCAATGATAGTCCTAATGAATAGTGCCTCTGCAAACATTTTTTACGACTGCATAAATTAATTTGGCAAGGTCTGTAAAACACTCTAAAAATCAATCTCTCAATTTCAGAAGACACCTACATATTTATCTGTGCTTTTGCAAAATGCTACATCAATGCTGAACAGTGCAAGAATGTAATATGATATTAGTTTAACCTAGCATTGCTCCAATCAATAAATAAAATTAGAATAATTTACTCTCCCATGACTAAATGCTGAATTTAGCAGTTTTTCCAGATATGCAGCCAGATGAGACCAGAGATTTAATTTCATTAGGAGTGCTTTTTGCTGTGCTCTTCTAAAACTAGATCTAACTTTTCCGTGAATAAATGCAGCCATTAAAACTGCTTTGTAAATTTAGAGAGCAGTGTTAGAGCCAAACTGTCCATCAGAATCAGGTTAACCGTAAACAGACTATATTCACTTTTTGTTTCACAAAATACCTTTCAAGATAATAAACATGTAAATACTGAAAACATTATTTACTTAAAGTGTTAAGGAGAATGTCATATTGGCCCCACTTGGTTATGATGGCCCTTGAATGAATCCTAACATCTTAGGATTCACAATACTTTAAATTGCCATCAGCATGAAGCATCACCAGGATCAGCTGTGGTTTGGATCAGGCCAAATGAAAGAATTTCTGTGCCACCATTTTCAGCATGGAAAGCTTTCCTCTAAAATAGATGTTGGCTGTCACTTAGCACAGCAGGGAGACAAAACTGTCAAAGAAACCATCTATCCTTATCTTTTCCCTTTGATACTTCTAACTCTGTGCTTTGCACTGCTAAAGGCTTTAAATTCTTTCTCCTTTAGGAAAAAAGAGTGTCTTACAAGAATAAAACATTATTCGGTTTAATTCACTCTCCAGGAGAGAAGTTCTTCTAAAAGCTAAATGCTGCTCCCAAGGCTACATTCACTGCAGGAGTAAACTGTCCTATGGGCTCAAGGCTCAAATTCTTGAAGATATTTAGGTAGGTGCCTGGTTCGGTTAAGTTCAAAGGGATATCGGAGCCCAAATTCCTTTGGGATCCAGGCCTTGGTATATTCCTAACACATATGGTATTTTCAAAAAGTGCTCTATGTTTAATAATTGTCAGTGTTCCTCTGAGAGAAACATCACAGTTATCTAACACCATCCACATGTTTAATTTCAGTAGAGCCAACAAAATACAGTAACTGTGAGAGCTCGTATATCCTATGGATTACATCGCAGCATCCAGGGAATTAAGTATAAAGGCTATAGGTCTTAGGTGAATCCCACAGCTGGCTGCTTTTGTAGTGGAGGTAGCATTTCTGGAAGTTGCCAAATGGCAACTGCAGAGCCTTAAGGTCCTTAGAAACTTCAAAAAAGAGACAGGTATAAGCAAACCCACCATCTGTAGACTTTATTTTGGAAATCCTCGCCACCCTTTTCTTTACTTTCACCCTCTGATAAGTGTAGTTTCACAGATCATGACGTCCCTATGAGTGCCAACTGATACTGCACATTGCCATTTATCTTGTACTGGACGTATGCTAGATGCTTGACATGATTAATTATAGGTGGTTTTGTACTGCCCCAAGGAGTTTTCAAACCAGTTTTAAATATGACAGACTAGGGCTACAAGCTAAGGAAGCACAAGCTTCAGAATTACAGAAATCATAAGCTAACACAATTAATCAGTGTGTATAGAGAGCTAATGACATTCATATGTTGTGCAAAGACCACCAAAAAGCAGATCATCTTAGTTCACCATTGCCAGCTTGGGTGAAAGTCAGACCACTTGCAGAGAGGGATGGATGTAAATAAGAACAGACAACTGAGGTACCAAGACCGCCAACCTCCACCAGAAAAACTGATAGTATGGTCTTTTGATGTCAAGACTGAACGCATATTAAATCCTTCACTATTAAAACAAGTGGGAAATAGCATTTCTTGCTCTTATGGGAACACAGTAAACGTAAGAGCCATTCACGGTGAGAAATGCTTCAGCAGAAGGTTGGAATTCAGCCAGGGGCAAGGCATAGTCTCTTCCCAGCAGTCAGCAAAGCTCCTACTGAATAAAAGATTGAGTCATGGCTGTACTGGCCAAATCCCTATAAAATTTCCTTGTGCTAGAGGACTGAAGAGCGTGAGAGTAGAAATGCAGCATTCCACATATTATGCAAGGGGTCTCACCAATTCCTTTGATTTCATTGTAATCGTTGTTTTAAATGCTGAAAATGTATCTTCGTCTTTGCAAGAACTGTCTTGGTCAGCATATGTTGCGCTAAAGTGAATCCTCACAGAAGAGCCTTTCTAACCACCATGTAAGGCTCCTGGTACAAAAGTTAGAATTCTTTCCTGGACACAACTCTTTCTGAGATTGTTATAAACACTTTAAAGCCCAGGATCGTTGTATGCAAACTCCTCACAAATGAGAATTAGTAGTTGCCAAGCAATTTTCAAAAGATTACCATTAAAACTGTATAGAAAAATAATCACTAACACTTACAAAAAGTACAGGAGTTTGTGGGGGAGTAGAAGAAAAAAAAGGAAGAGAGAGGAGGGACACCGGGAACATTAAGTTTTCAAGGTTACCTTAAGAATCTGCTGTCACTAAATGCAGTTCTGTAAGCAAACCACAGCTCCACACCCATCTAAACATTTGGAAATGTAGCCAACAAACAGGAATCACAAGCTTCTGTACCTTAATAGCAGTTCATGCTTTTGGAAAACAGTTGCTTAGTGTCCTCAGCTACCACTGTCACAGATCTGTATCTTAAACACATATTGAGGTACCTCTCTCAGTCCGTCCCATCAATCAGTCGTTAACACCTACATTTATAGCCTCGTCCTCCTTTCCCCACTCTCTACGCTGACTAAACCCTAGGCAAGACCTGGAATAAACCTAAACAAAAACTCCCTGTGTAAGTTCAGAAATGGCTAACTACACCACCTTCTTTTAGAGATTTCTACACTCTTCTTGGAGGTTACTAAAGTTTGAATTACGCATATAGGCATTTCTCATCCTTAGCCAAATCCACCACTGTTACTGCCCTGTGGCCTAAGCATTACTGCCATTAAAGGGACAAATTTAAGTACATTGTAATGCACAATCTGTTCACTGGTATGCTAAAATGGTTGTAGAATGAGAAACACGATTTTGTAAGGCAAGGCAAAAGAAAATGGGCTTCAAAATGTTACAAACTGATTTCTCACTAAGAATCTTACTAAAAATCATTCCCAATAAAAAAACAGTAATTTCTCTTTCCAGAAGATAAAAATTTTTTTAAAAGTTTATCCTGTTCAAAGAAAGGAAATGCTTGAAACATCAATTAAAAGCTAAGTTTTAAGATAGAAAGGTTACCTTTTGATTTAAATTGAATCAAGACACTGGATACACACATATCTGAGCATGTGCAAAGACTCATTGGAAGACAGAGAAAATATACATTACTGACTAAATAGCCAGGACCACGAAGTAGACCTTTAAATTACACCTTTTCCAGCCAGGCAAAACAATTCCTCTGGAAGCAATATAAACAACTTGAAGCTTCTATTATCTCTTTCCAGTGCCCTGCAGCCTTAAAGAGAAAAGAGATACGGAAGAGTGCATCATCCGTGTGTCCTGTTTGTTGGATTTTCTGATTATTTTTGCTAAGCACATTTTGAAACAAGAGTCCATAACACACAAACCTAATGCATTTTCTAACACTGCAACAGAAGCGTATTTCCTCACTCCCACTTGTCACCATTAAAGTAGCATATGGTTGAGGGGGAAATGACTTTGAACTTGCCACTTAAGGACTTTTGCCCTAAGCGGGTGATAACATATGCCTGAAAACAGTCAGATGCAGGAGTGCTTGAGAGCAACATGGTAGAAGAACATTACCTGAACAGACTTCACAGTCACAGTCACCTCGATCTCTGCTTAACTTTTACTGGTGCTAAAATTCAACAGGTTCTGAGGTTATATGGTTACATTAATCTAGACAATTTGTATTTTCACGAGAAGGCACACAAGGAGGTTAGTATTTCATGATACTTATGGGAGGACCAAATGTTAAAAATCTCAAACTTCTAGGTCCTTGGGGATGCAGCTCTTACCAGGCTGCAGCACGTACAACAGAGGAGATTCTGCTCCCTCGGCAGAAACTGGAGAACTTATATCAAAACAGCACAAATCAAATACAGTACCAAATCTTACTTCTTTTCCCTGGCAAGAACTGAAGAATACAGGCAGTACATTACCAGCTACCTAGGTCTAAAAGGCTATGCTGGCTGCCAACACTTCTTGACCTGTTTCTTCATAACTTGCCAGAAAAGGAGAAACAGTATGATGCATCTAATTTATTGTCATGCAGGGTACAAATGTTTGCTGACTGCATAAGGTATAAATTTTCCCTCTATTCTTCATATATATTTCAAGATATTAAATTGAATTATCCTCAGTAAGATAAATTGTGCATAAAGAGAGCATTTGTGATTATACTCTTAATCAGACCATTTTGCAGTACTACAAGTTTCACAAAATCAATCTCATTTGCCCAATGTCTGTCTTTCTAACAGCTGGAGGCTTAGAGCAGAAGTGTTGATCCTGCTTTTTTCTGCTAGACCTTCAGCGAACACTTTAGCTTCTGATGTTCTAGTTTATGCAAGAAGGAAAAAAGTCACAATATTGAGATCATTGCAGTCAGAGCTATGGATAGGTTGCAGGGGATCAGATCGTTAAAGAGAAGTACAGCCTTGGTAACTATGTAGACAGAGAAGCAAAGAGAACCTGATAATACAGTAAAGCCATGTAAGGCTGCAAACCACCTGATCTCCAAAGCCAGCATTGCTTTGAGCAGGTGATTGGACCAGAAGACATCCAGAGGCCCTTTTGAAACTGAGTTTTTCTTTGATTGTTCAATCCACATATTAACCTCCCCAATGACCAAGGAACCATTTGTGATTAAAAGAATTTTGTTAAACTGGAGGCTTATATCGAAATGCCTTGAGCCATCATGATACTCTGTTTCAAACTATTACAATACTGCCCTATTGTGACACCTGCTGCAGTTTTACATTTACATCATTGAAGAGGGGTAGCTAACTGCAGTGTGCTTACCCAGAACCATTCAGAGGATGGCACAAGAAAAATCAGTTCTTAATCAGGTTCAGAAATACTTCCTAAGCAGTTGTTCTCTTACAACAGAATTTCAAATTATTTTAACAAAGGAAGCATATATCAACAAGAAGTGGTGCGTCATCCATAACTCCTATGAGTTGAGCTAGTTTGTCAACTTAAATTTGTGGAAGCCTGGTCAGCACATGGGAATTTAAATTAAAATTATAGCAGCATGCAAGCTCTCTGCAGAAAGTTCCTGTCACTGAGGTGACACACACGGCTCCACAACTCAGAAGGTTGGTGTTCCCGTCTCATTTTGCAGTGATATAGCAATCATCTGCAATGCCAACACAGAATGAAGACCCAAAGATGATTAGTCCCTATAGACTAAAGCTATTATATTTGGCTGAATAATACTAGATTTCCTCATGCAGTTTTTGCAGCTATGTGCCTCCATGGCTTCCAAAGCTCTGCATTCTTCCAGCCTTGGCCCCAGTTAGTTTTGAGGCATGAGCAGGAGAATTACTTTAGAAGTCTAGCAATTACAATAAAAATGGTTGCTGAACTCCCTAGGCCAGCAATGAAATGCATAGATACTTCCTAATTATTGAGTGGTCTTGAGCCCATAGTATTCCACCAATCAGTAGATGATATAAATGGCTTAACACCCATCCAGAAATCACTGGAAGGAAAAATGCAACTGTACCCGAGATGGGTGTCATAAGACAAAACAGAAAAAAAAATACAACCTCAGCTGAGAATGCAAAATGGATAAAAATAGACCTGCAAAGATAGCCCATAACTGTTGAATATATTGTATCAATATCAAACAAACATGCTCAAAAATAATTACTTTTTCTTAAAATATTCATATAGACACAGAGGCACAGAAACACAAGCATAGATCAAAGCAGCCAAAAATCTGATGTATTTGGGATCCTCTCTTGTGGGATTTTACCCACGAGCTGCACATGAGTGAACAGCGTTTCGGCGACAGGTCCTTAAACTCAGCCTCACCCCTTCCAGCTCAGAAGATTAAACCGTTCTGGTCCAGTAAACCTGGGCAGCCGAGAGGTTGGCCACAGGCTGTTCCTTGGATTGGTGTCAACTGAAAATCGGCAGTTGAAAACTGAAATTTCCAACTGTTGCTTTTACACTCTTTTCAGTGAGGAGCAGAGCGGTTGTGGACACCGAGAAGCAAGCATTGCCTGGCTTTTAAAAGTCTAAGCAGGTCTTTTTGGAGTACAGAAGGAGGACCAGGGAGCAATGCTTTAACAGCACTGAGGAGAGTCAGTGGTAGAGAAAGAATTGGTAGGAAAATAGTATTTTTAAACCAAATAAAACGTGGACTGGATCAAACACACAGTAACTTTGACTTGTGCTGGTATCTGTCAACTCACTACAAAAAACCAAACGTAGCATTCAGACATCAGCTCCCTCAGGATTGCTGAATCCTACCAGGCATGGTAAAGAGAAAATTACCATTACCAATATAGCATTATTTTTAATTGACCCAAAAAGCCAGCTGTCAAAGTGTTTTCAGTCTGCCAAATGAGTTTTTAGGTGCGTGGGAGGACACCTAAGGACTTTAATATGTTTCTTACAAAGACAATATCCATTATAGTGGAAAATAGAGTGAAAACTTAATCAAATAGATGAGAAAGTGAGGGACAGCATCCAGCATATTCTGATAAGGGCTGTGTTCACAGGAGTCTTACACTGTGTCTATGATCAATTCCCATATTCACTATATATTAAAAAACAAAAACAAAACAAAACAACAACCAATGGCATGCCTGTGCCATACCCCATACAGAGGTACTCAAACCAAGAACCACTAACAATTATTCTGTCTGTAATATCTTCAGCTATGAAACTTAGATTGGTTGAGGAGTTGGGGGGGAGGGTCAAAATCCACTGATACACTCAAAGATCTAAAATTAAACTATTTTCTGCACAGACAATTTAGGAACTGGCAGTACCCTGTGACAACAGTGGGTTTTGGCATTGCAGGGTTTTGTGAACATCTATTTTTGCAAGCATAAAATGTTCCAAGAAATTTTCTCAAACTGATGGGGTCATCCTTACTGTTGTCATCTCAAAATCATCTAGCCTCTTCTTGCAAAAGTAGTGAATGAATTCATTGACAGTTGCATCCTCATCCCATGTTAACCAATTCTCCCAGCAAGTTAAGGCAGAGGTCTGAAATGCTTCTGGAAGAGAACTTGTGCTTTCATTTTGATCACGAAACAAGCTCATGCCATACACAGGAAATACCTATAAGGGCACATTTTTCCACAGTCATTGCCTTTTGAAATTCATTCACATTTTGGAAAGAGGCCAAATTTCATATAATCTTTACAAGGTTGTTTTAAAAGCTAGATCAGTTTCTTGATCTGGTTCACGGCACAGCCATACAAACATTGTGCTGGCACAACAGATGTCTGGGGGAAGGTGAGGAAACAGGCATGCTTCATGTTGTATTGCTATCAAAAACAACTTACCATGAAGCCATAGCCTCCGTATACAGAAAATATACAAATGAATCCAAGATGAAGTCATTTGAAAAATTTACAAACACCCTACAGACATAAAAAAAACCCCAAAAGTTCTCCAATATCTTCCATTTTCTGTAAAGTCTTTATGGTTCAAAGATAGTAAACTGACAACAATTAAGAAGATTCCAAATATTACCTTAAATGAAAAGAAGCTACACCACAAAAAAAAAGGGAATCCAAAGGCTATCCTATCACTACAGTCAAAAGGAAAAGCAGTGCCCTAGGCATGATACCAAAAAATATGACAACGTTGCACATAAGAAGTGATTTGAATACAAATCTATTATATAACATTGATATTAAGCAGGGTTCCTTCTAGCCTGAGACTGGACCAAAGAATGTGCTATTTTTGTTTTGTAAAAGACATGTCTATCTGAAGCCCAGAAAAGGCCACTGGTACCTAGCAGGCTGCCTCTGGCAGACATAGTCCTTCCTTGAATTTATTCCTACTGGGACTACATTACATACTTTGGAAGGAGATGAACCTAGATTCTCACATTTTCAGTGAAAGAGTATCCATCTCAGTCCATCCATCACATTAGTAAAATCTTCCAATAATTAATCACTCTGAGTTAAGAACTTCTCTGTCTTCTGTAAATTTAAGCTCAAATACCTTTCATCCCAAATCTTTGTTACTCAGCTGAAGAGAAGGCTCTGTTGTCCGTTTAATTACATACTGTGGTCAAGACACCAGCTCACTTTATCTTGGCAAATAAAATAATATCTTTTAATTTCCTGCTGAAGCAATGTTTCCAATTTTTGTAAGCCTCCTCATGGTTCTTGTGGGAGGGAAAGGTGCTGGCTGCTTGCTTTTTTCCCCCCAACAGATTTCCTTATTACTATCACCAGAACCGGACAGTCAGTTCTTGTAGCAGTTACCCTTGGCCAGGAACAGCTTCTATTCCTACTCAGAACTCCCACACCAGTACAAAGATTGTATTTGCTCTTTCACCTGTAACATTAGAGTTTCTGGTGGATAATCAGCAAATGCAAACTGTCTTAAAAGTCAAAGAATAACCCTTCTGAACATGTGCCCATAATTTTGTTCTAGATGTCCAGCGTAATATTTAGTCCCAGGCCTGCTAGAAGTACATCCACGGAGCACAGGTTTCCATTTGGTATTATATCTTGTCATGGACGTCTGTAGAGTATCGATGTTAGTCAATTGACCATATTACTGCTGGACACTGTGTAACTTTTCTCAAAAACCCATCAAGCATAACCAAATTAAAGGTCTTGCAGAAATATTTCATCAATACTACTACTTTTAATCTTATTACAAATTAAAAGTAGCTTATTTTTAACTTTAATTATGTTAGTCTTCTAATTTTCTATTAATCAAGTCACATATCAGCTGTTCTGCTATTTTACCTGGAATTGATGTAAGGCTGAGGCAAGAAATCCCGAGGCCATTCCCTTTGTCCTCTCTGGTATGCATTTATTGCTCCACAATTTATTTAAAAACAACCAAAATCCCTCAGCTTTAACACTACAGAGAACTCCCTACCCACTTCTTGGGTGTCAGATATGTGGAGCTACCTATTTTTAAATGTCTTTTTAGTAATTGTTACGTAGCTTGTGAATAGCTGCTGGTAAGTAATTCACTATCATTATATGAATGAGTTCACCTGATTAATTTTCAAAATCAGAGCAAGAATTTCTGAATACTACTGCTATTTCTCATTAAGTCTACATGTCCCAAGTTTCAGATAGAGTGCCCCTAGAATACTACAATTGTACTCATAACCCAATTCTTTTGATTATACTGAGATTGATTTATATAGGAAATGCATTTTTATCAGTCTTCTGTGCAATTACTCAAAATGTAGGGCTAACCACAACATATAATCATCTAAAATACAAGTTTCTGTGGATAAAAGCTATAGAAAAGCATCTATCTTCTTGCTGTCAGTATGCCACAGTTCACAGGGTGCAGGAGCACCTCAGGGAATGGTTTAGCTGCTGTGGATTTTCCCAGCATCAAAACACATTGCTGACAGTCCTTTCCCTCTAAAGTACATACATATAATGGTAAATATACTGTTAATCAGCTATGGCTTAAAACTGCTTATTACCGATACAAAGACTGTTGACTAGAAGACAGGAAAAAAGAAAACATAGCCCACTTATCCAGCCTGCCTACAATGACAAGCTAAGTAAAAAAAAACACCACAAAAACCCAAAAAAAACCACTGCAAAAGCATCAGCTTAAGCAGAAGGTTCAGTACAAATTACTTACTCCTTAACCTAAAATAAAGTGTTGCACTTTTATTTTCATTTCTGGAATGCTTAAATGCCCAAACTTTAAATACGGAAATTAAATACAGATGAATCTCTTGGAAGCCAAGTCCACCAAGTGATCTCCTTTATCCAGAAGCAACTGATTGTACCCAATACATGCACTGGTCATAAGAAAAACTAAGAAGGATTTTCACTTATAAAACTTAGATGTGTTTTATATAAACTAACAACATTCTCATAACTAGGGTCCTACCTCCTATGTAAACTATTTCACTACATAAAAATAATCCTGTATTTAGGCGACTATGGCACAGGATTTTTGGACTGTCAAATGGCAGGAAACTTTCATTGCTCTGCTTTGCTTCAGGTGCTAGTTATATATAATTGGACCTTTGATAGATTCAGACAGTGAAAGCATTTTTCAGTTATCAAACGTCATGTCGTTATTTAATTATTCTGCACCCTCAAGCATAAAATGCATTATTTACACAAAGTGCTTTTTATTCTCTATTGATAATTTCCTGATTGTACTGACTGACTAAAGCTTTAAACCATGAAAGCTTCTGTTTTTAAGTTATCTATTTTCTGCAAAAGAGATGTAAATTGTAAGTAGCCACTAAGAGAATAACTAACTCTTGAAAACCGTGTGATTCCTAATGATAGAAGACTCCAAAAATATTCCGCACCTTCTTAACTGTCATTACTACAGCAATTGTAAGAGTAAATCAAAATCAGTTACAGAAGGCAGGAGGAATAAACACAGTAGAGTCCCTGCCTGTAAAACCTTATCAAAAAGGGGCAGGAAAGTTTTTGAAGTAGTTTTACTCATCTGACACTTGCACTAGTTAGGGTCTCTCTTCATGCTATGGCATTGCACTATGCAGGCATGCCCAGAAAGTAGCTGGTCCTAGACTAATAAAATAGATACTGAAAACATACAGATGAGTGGGAAAACCTTCTCCCAACCCATCAAAAACTTGAGGGGAAGAAAAATTCCAATTTAAAATTGGGATGAAAAACTAATCCCAAAATTCTAGAGCACCCCAGCTGAAAAATTAGCACATTTAAATAGAAGTGCTCTATTTTCATAATTGTCACACATTCCATTTTTACATTTTCATATAATTAATATACGTAAAAGTTATTTAAACTGAATATTTATGTAGAAAGTGCATAAATGCTCTGTCTAGGTATTTCTGAAACTTTCAAAATTGCCTCAGGAAATCTGTAGAAACAAAGCACTGTCCACTAGCTGAGCTTACAGCATTTCCACACCTTTGGCACAGAGACCAACTTTGCCATTTTCTGTGCAGGTCTTGGAGGATGGAAGGTGATGAGAAACTGCTATCACTTCCCTTCTTTACATGTTTTTTTGTAGTCTCTACCTACACCTGCCACACTTCTTTTGCTCCTGCTTTATCATCTTTATGACAGAGAGTTTCCTCTGAAGCACAAATAACTTCTTTATCTTGCCCAAACAGATATTCATTTTTGAGCCAGTACCTAAGTAGGAGCAGGAAGTGTCCCACTTCCTCAGCAAATGTCTTGAATTTCAGTCCTGTGTTTCTCTTTCTCCTATCCTTTCAGCACATTTGTCCATTAATAAAGCCTTTATACGTTACAGGAAGAGTTTAATCTTTCATGATTTCAGGAGTTGCAAGTGATTCATTCAGACCTGACCTGAAGATTCTCGCTTGTGCAGTCCGGTGCACCAAGAATATAAACTCATTATTGTGGTGTCTGGGTCTTCCATTCTCAGGTACTGCCACTCACTTATAGCTGAAATTCCCCCAAAGAAAAAGCAGCACCTTTTTTTCCTAATATATAAAACATGCCAAAATGCCTAATCTTAACAAGTCATTTTGGTGCAGAGTACTGCACAGTTCTTGTATGGCAGCCTGTAAGCTAAGTTCTATTAATTACACATTTAACTGTCTCCAGAAAGATTGATAGGGATTTCTTAACAAAAAAAAAAAAAAGTTGGCTGCATACTGTAATAAAAGATATCTGAAAGTGTTACTGTAATTAAAAAGTCTTGGAGATGCTGAAAATATCATGTGGCAAGCATCCAGTATATAACAATCAGACACTGACTTTGAAATTCCTTAATATGCAAAAGAATAATGGGACTGAGAGAGAAATTACATCCAAACTCATTCAAGCCTAAAATGGGAAAAAAACCCCACCAAAAACAAACATACAAAAAAAACCAAACTACAAACAAACAAACAAAGAAACCCAACAGCCTTTTACTCAACTTGTAAACTATTAACAAGTTCTCACAAAAAATCCCCAACGCCCCAATGTTCTGAAAAGACACCTGCTCTGGCTACAAATACAGATGAAGACCAGACATTATTTCTTAGGCAAATTGTCAGAACAAGCCTTTTATGTTCATCTCACGCTTTCCTCTTCGCTGTGCCCTTTTTGCACTAAGACATGCCCCACTCTCAGCCACCTATCTTCTTAGGATTGCAGTTATGAAGAGATGAGCGCTTTCACAGCACTACGTGAGCGAGGTCTAGACCCCACACACCAGCTGACAGTCTTCAGGCTCCACTTGGGTGTTTGATACACAACAGGAGGAAACGTACAGAGCCACGCCTGGGTGAAAACAGTCGCTTACAGCAGATTTCCTTCCTTGCCACTCAGTATCTTCAGTTAGCAAATACAGTTCACTTCATTTAAATTTGATAAGAATATTTCTGGGCATTCACTATCCTTACTTACTGCTTGTCTTGGCCTACCAGCAAATGCTAGCTTATTTATACTGAGACCCTGATAAAATCTGTGCAACACCTGTCATGCTGGAGTCTTCCCCAACTTCGTCTGAGTAGAAGAGTCTGACGTGACTTGATATTATACAAATCTCACTTTCTACTCTGCTGCTAAAAACTGCCGTGCCGGTTAGAGAATTGCCCAGCCAATAAAGACTGCTTGAAAATGGTAGTTCCCTGAAGAGCCACATTTTTTAACCATTCTGTGCTCCATGGAGGATGGCTCTTTACAGCAGTCACCATCAGATCTGACAACAGCAGAAGTCAGCATCTCCCTGTTACACAGGCTTCCCCTTTAATAAAGCTCAGAGTTTGAGAACCTATCCTCAACCCAGGTACACCAGGCCTGCAGCCCATTTGGCGGTTGCCACACCACTAAGTTTATTTATAATATCTGTGGTTTATCCGCAGACTTCCAAGTATTCAAGAGTTTTACAGAAATGCAAGTAATGCCCTTTAGACTGTTTTAATAAAATGACTCTATTACATTTTTCAGCAGAGAATGAAATAAAGGAAGCAAAGCAGTGAACTTAAGAGAATTTCTTTCAGCATTGCACATAAAAACACAAATGAAATAAAGACAACTCATAACAGTTGGGAAGGAAAAGTCAGCATTAACCTGAAGAACAGAGGATTTAAATAAATGACTAATATGACCTTACAAAACTTCATACAGTAACAGGAGCCCAGCACTGCTCATCTTCTACATACTGATCTGACTCCTTGAGAAAGCATCCACACATGCAACATTTACATTATTTGTAATAACTCAGGGTTTCTTTTTCCTAAGCTCATGAGTTTTCTACTCATAACCCTGCTCCCCAGGAGAAATATAATTTAGAGAGAGGATTTCAAACAAATGGAGCAATATGCTAAGAAAATAAGATGACTGAAGAAAAGGAGTTATGACTAAAAGAGAAAACCACTTTAATGACTACTGCGTGGGCCTGGGACCCAGCAGATCTGTTTCTTCTCCCTGTTTCCCATCCCATCACATTAATAACTGCAAATTAACAGCTTATACGTAAGTTATTTCTAAGAGCTTGATTACGTGATTCTTTCCTGCTGAGATCACCTAGAAATGCATCAGATGCGAGGGACTACTTAGTCCAGCAACCAGCAGTCGTGGCAGCTGCCAGGCCAACAGGGACCAGGGCTAGAGCTTGGGGGAAAGTTTTGACCGTGCCATCGTCAACTGGAGCGTGCCGTTTTCTCAAAACCAAAGAGACTTCATGAAATTCCGTACAATTTAGCTCTTGCAAATCAGAAATGGATATCCTGTTTGGGCATCTTCAGAAGCATGGGGGGAAAGGTTCAAAATGAACAGTGGCACCACAACAGGCAATGATTACAGCTGCATTTTCTCTGGGATTCCTGCAGTTTCAGGGGTTTGATCACCTGTATCAATGCTTGTATAAATTATAACCTTAGACTACTGAATAGTAGGGCATACTCCTCTAAGACTTTTAGAGTGCGTTTTTTAATTATTATTATTTCTTTTCTCAAAAGGAGGCAATAGTCACAGTTATCAGTATGGTCATGTGATATGTCAGTTCTCATTTTCACCAGGCGATTTTGTGACAGGCCTAAACTAAGAGACGTGCCAATCCAAACAAAAATACCTACTGAGCATAAACAGACCAGACTACTTTGTCAGTGCTACAAAACCATTCCAGGGTATTTAATAAAGCTTTTTAAGAAAAAGGGCACCCTAGGACCAATGTCTTTTCATTCAAAATTCATGAACTCTATTAATCTATCAAGTATGTATTTTTATTGGATCTTACATAGGTCCCTCAAGGCAAGGACATTTTAAAGCTAATTAAATAGAAACCACCACATTTACTGTACTTGGTGCTCAGCTGCAGAAGATACTGCTTCCACACTTAGTTACTGAGCCTTTTCCATTAACATGCTACCATACTTTTTCAAATTACATGTAAATATATGAACTGATATGAATTAACAAATCAGCAGGTACTCCTTGATTTTTATACATCTACCTGTTAAAAATACAATAGTACTGATTTAGCTGATGACCAGAAAAAGCTTTCCAATATTTAAACCACATTTCCTCTGACATACACAGCTTTCTAAAAACACATATAAAAATGCCATTCCAGGGCTGATGTGATATGAGGTTTCTTCTCTATGTGTAAATTTATCTGAACTTCTGAGCAAAACCCCAGCATCATCTCAGAAGGTTGAGAAGACAGTACTGTCAAACACTTTCCCAGGAAGATGAATCAAACAGGTGAACTATTGAAGCTGCCTTGTTAATAGTACCTACATAAAAGCCTAAAAAACACATCTTGCATATTAAAGATATGGAATAGCTATTGGCCATTATGCACAGAGAATATAAAAATAGATATCTTGTTTTATAGATGAGGATGGGGGAACTTTCATTTTTTTAATAGACACAGCTGGAATTCAAGTTTCTTTTCTTCAGTTAGGGAATGTGTGTCAATGTATCAGTCTAGTTTCAGACAGCAGGCTCACATGGTACGATATACACATTATTTTCCTAGCTGCATTCGAAATGATTATATGTGAATGAGCAGGCACTCTCTGTTTGGAGTAATCTTATTATTTTGCTCAGGCCAAACAATAGCACTTTAAAGGTGACAGAACAGCCATCCAACCACTTAGTAATTTATTTGCCTTAAAACCTGCACCATGTAAAGATTTCAACCAGTTTAAGTGTTTAAGTTTCTCTTGTGCTACTAATATTTAAGGCACTTAACATTTTTTCAGTAGGTAACATCTTAATTGCTAGTGCCAACTCCAAGATAACCACCACCTCTACAAAAGAATGAATATATGCAAAAAATGCGTACATAGCAATTAAAGCTATATTGAACTTGCATAGCTAAAAGCACAGGAAATGCGGAATGAAAACAGCATTAATTCAGCTGCTTTGCACACACAGTTCCATATTCATTTTTTTCTGGATTAAACACGTAGGTAAACTCATTGGTGTTTTGTGACAAATTCACAGAGAATTTTCACTTAGATTATAAACAATGGACCATTTTGCTATGGATCACAGGGCTTCACAAGCAAAATAGCCAATGAGGAGAAAATTTGCCTGTCTCGCGTAATCAGACTAAATCTCAAGACAGTTCTACTACTTCCAGAAACTCACTGGCTCACTCAAAGGAAAAAGTCATACTTCCCTAGCACATATAGGTGAGACAAAAGTGCTAAACAGCTTACCAAGCAGCATCAGGCTAATTAACATCATATCAGTTTTAATTGGAAGCGATTCTGCAGTCTCAGCTTTGTAGCAGAAGTCTTTTCAGGACTCACTGATGTGAAAGGCTAATACTGACACCAAGAAGTGCATAGTGCTCTAGCTCTCAAATCTCAGAAGAAAGTTGTGGAGTAATTGTTCATTGGAGAGTGGTCTGGATAATCCTGCCTTTGTGTTGTTATTTCCTTCATGTTACTTTATTCAAACATGCTGTTGCAAGCACATAGAACTACATGGGCTGGCTAAATCATCTCTGTGCTACTCAGAGGGTCCAGAACAGGAACAAGATCAGAAGCTCAGCTCCTTCAATGCTCGGACGTCCTCTGTTCTTTCCAAGATACTTCATGCAATCCAAGACATATATCAACTCATCTGTCTATTTCTTGAAGTAATACCCATCAAAATTTTATTTCTTTTAATGAAGATATAATTAATGCTTACATTTTCACATCATGCAAACCCTGACCTACTCCTTTGCACCGCTATGAGTAGTGACAACCTCATCAATTTGACAAACTAATTAAAAATAAGTTCTGATGAGAGTCTGTCTTGAGCATGGACATCAAGGATGTAGCCAAAACAAGCAAAGAAAAATGAAAGACCTTTAAAACCAAATGAACTTCAGCAACCTCTTACTGCGTATTTTCCATGCATTACTGCTGTCCAGCTGAATAGAAAGGGATGACGGAAATTAACAACTTAAAATACTCTTCATGATCAACTTATTAAAGCATATTAAATTATCCCTTCCTTGCTATCAGATATAATTTTTAGATGACTTGTTCTAAAGGATACATGAAATACTGAGACCTTCACATAAAACCATACAAAATCCTTCAGCTTACTGTGCTGTGGTATAAACATGGCAATGCCTTCCTAAATTAGCTATTGAAATAGAAGAATGAGTATTTCAGGGGTTTTTCCCCCACAGATGCTAATAGGTAGGGCTCAGGAAAACTATTAAGCAGGATGTAAAACAACTTAAACCCAAAACAGCTTCCGACCTCAAGAGTCAGTGTGTTAAGGTATGTACATAAAAGTGAAGGTATCCCACACCTCTTTCATCCCACATAAGTAGTGCTTAATATATTAAAAAAATTGTTCCAGAAGAGAAGGTCCAGAAGCAGTAATGGAAGCTTGAGCTATTTTACAAAGGGATTTCTTGCACAGAAAGAGTACAGCACTATAAAAATGAGCTCCAAGGACACATTTCACATTTAAGTAGAGTCTATTATCGAGATATAACATTTTCATGCATCATTTTATATTGAGAGAAGTTGTGTAGTCTGAGAAATGGCAGTGTCTAGCTCTTTCTGGCATAAAAGTCCTCCTCTGTGCTGTGACAGAAGAGTGATATGAGCCACAGATGAAAATTTAGCTTTTCTCTTACACCTATTTCCCTATCAAGGGTAAAAGTCCAAAATTTTCCAATTTATTTCAGAGACGGCAACAAACAGATGGACAAAACCTTTGCTTCTGTCGTATTCACATGCCCTGTGAGAGCCTGGTCCTCCACTGGGGCATCAGCAACCCTTTGCTGTCACACTCCCCCAAGGAAAATATGTCACACTGAGTGACATGCCATCACAGGGCCCCAATTTCCTTTTTCCTCCATCTCTATCATTCCACAGGGGCCTTAAAAATCTATATAAACGGTCCTGTTCCCTATTTGATAGCTATTTTAAGCTGGATTTCAAGATGAAGCAGTGACTCAAAAGACTGAGTATTGAGCTAAAAATCTAGATCTAAATTCTAATGCGCTGTCACTTAGAGTAATGCCTCTTGGTCCTGGTGTCTACTGCAGTCCATTAAATCACTGTGATGGTAAAATATCTAAAGTAACGAGGAAGCATATGATGTAAAACATGGTCAGAGTAGAAAGATTAGAAAGGAAATATGAAAAAAGAAATAATGCAAGTCCACCTCAGGAGAGGCAAACTGTGAAATTGTGAAAGCCAGACTGCCCCATAGAACATGGATGATTCACAGCCGTTGCACCTTCCTTATACCTCAGCGGGCAAGCATCACTGCAGTGAAAAGCTTTTTGTTTTCATGCATAATACTGATATAGCACTGAGGAAACGATAGCAGAAAACTATTAGTACCTAAATAACTTAGTACTAATCATGCTGAAATAATTTGCCATTTTAGGAAATCCCATCCTAATTGATTTCAGTATTTAGCTCTTCTAATATTAGAGGGTTCTTTTGCCTTAAAATTATGCAAGGTATGTAGAGGGACCATCACATACTTTAACAGGGCCAGTGCATGCTCTAGAATCATTCTGAGATTCTCTTCCTCTTCCCTGTTGTTTCTCTCCTATGACCTTACTTAAAATACTTCAGCCACGCTATAAAAACTGTCTTAGAAAAAGGCAATCACTAGCCCACTGGACAAAAAATAAAATATTTTTGATGATGACCAGTGAAACCAGAACTTTCCCCTGGAATAATTTGAAGGTCCCAAGGCACTTCCAAGCACCTAATCCCTTGGGCTGAAACACCTCTTGCCAGGAGATACAAGGTCCAAAACTAAATGACCCCAGAGGTACTATTATCTCAGAAATTTTAGAAAAGGGCTCTGTGGGTCAGACTTCAGGAGAATGCACAGGGTTGGATGAGAAAATATGGCCTATTAATGCTTCTTCTGTATCTGTACAATGCACCAAGAGGATTTCCGTATGCAGAGTGCGTGATGCCAGCTCATTTTTAAGCTGACAAATCCAGCTCCCAACTTATGCTCCAAAACTTACTCAGGGTACATGCAGTCTCAGAGGAAAAGGCCAGGAGTGCAAATGTTCTGCACCAACGTACATGCGATCACCCAAAAACCTTTGTTCTCCAAGCCAGGAAGGCTTATGCAAACTAAAATGAACACAACAGACTAACAAAAAATAGGGCTTATTATAATGAACAAAACATTTCAGACTTTAGCATGTAAAAATTAAAAAGTTAACATGACAATAGGCAACTGAAGTTCATTTATTTTTGGATTGTGCATTTGTGTCACTTCAACTGTACATAAAAGGTTCTTCCCTAATTCATATGGCTTTTTAGTAGTTTGCATAATGCAGAAACTAACAGCAGAAACTAAGCAGAGTATATAATATGACTTCATTGCAGTTGATAGAAATGGAACAGCAAATGAAGTATCCATCCAATATCTGCTCTGAACTGGAAGATATTATGACTTAACAAATTATGTTAGATCTAATTTGGCAAAAAGAAAATCACTATAAGTTAAATCTTTCCTCAAAATTACTATCAGAAAGTCCAGGTAGGCATCAAAGCAGTACTAGGATGAGATCCTAAGTCCTGTTTTATTATTAATACAACTTCATTAACACCTTTTGTAGTAGTGATGTCTACATATCTGAAGAAGAGGTTTTCATTTTTATCTCTGTATACCACCGCTACTCAGTCCATTCTGTGGTCCTGTGGCAGAGTAGCTGCTACTATATTGATTTTACCTTCATATCTATATTTTCTCACATTGATTGAAAAGTCATCAAAACAAGTTTATGCTTATTTGAAGCTAATATCTAGGCTGCCTTACTTGTAAATGAAGGTATAAGCAGACTGTTTAGCATGTTAATATGCTACCAAGCCAAGACATTCCTACTTCATTCTCAGGGAGTCTCACACTCTAAGCACGTTCATCAGTGATTAAATTATTAAAGTTTGTATTGCAACAACAATTAATAATTTTCAGTTTTCTGACAGTCTTCTGCCTCTTCTGTCTAGGGTTTCAAAGCAATGTATCAATACAAAAAAAATTAATTCTCAATACCCTGCAAGGTGAGAAGTATCTTTGTTTTTCAAGGGGCAAAAGCAATGTACTGAGCGACGTGCAGTCATGTTCAAAACTGGGCTAAAGTCCAGACCGCAGACCTGGAGAACTGACACAATACTTAACTTCCAGCTATGGTTTAGGCTTTGCATACAGTCGACACTTCTGAGTATCAAGACCTATATTTCTCAATTCATGCACTGAAAATCAGAAATGACTGAGGAAAACAATTAAAATTCATTACAAATGCATATAAGATTTTACAGCCAAGCGACAATTTTTTAATCATAAAGCTCAGACTACTTTCCTACCTCCAACTCCATTAAGTGTTACTTCATTTGCATTCTCAACTCTGATACTTTAGAGCAAGTATAACTGCCAATGCACAATAATTAAGATTCTCCCTTGAAAATAAAGTTGTGTGAATATAAGCAGTTGCAAACTTTGAAGCTTGAAACCAGGACAAAAAAAAAATTAGCTTCATCTTTTCAGCATTTGTATTTTTTCCAACATACACTTAAGGGTGCAACTTTTTGGACTTATAAGTATCCAAAAGAACAGAAGCAGCTATGGTTTTTGATAAACCCGCTAAGTTTAGAAATAATATTAAGAACACAGTAGTGTTCAGATGACCCAAAACCCATCAAACCATGGTTCCCTATCCAATAGACAGAAACAGATGACACCAAGCAAGAAGAATATAACTGCTTCTTACAGATGACAGGAAAACTGACTAACTTCAGTCTGCTCTTTGTCATTACCACCACTAAATGCTGGATGCCCTACTGACGTTATAGCCAAGCAGAGTCCTGAGGATAGATTTCAAGACGAATGAAAAGGCTAATACGACTGATACAAAGAAGACATCTCACAGTGTCATGCAACTTAAAGCGTCATGCACATTTTCGGTAAATATCTATTTAATTAGTCAACACGTTTTAAGCAACAGCTATCACTTCCTTTAAAACTTCACTTTCTTTGTGCCCTTACAAGATCCTGTGGCTGCTTTGTGGAAGACCAGCACAGATAGAAGCTAAGGTTCAATGCAGACAAACAAGGAGAGAGGAAACTAGAATTACAGCAAGGACCTGTAACTTCTGTGTACATGATCTGTGGCTTCTGAGCTGGCATGTTACGTTACTAAATAACTACTTTCTTTTCCTAATAAAGCTTATTTGATCCTTAGCAAGAAAAATGTCTTAATCAAGGTAGGGGAATAGCATCTTGAATGTCTAGGCTTTTAGAATAACTTTCACTATTGCTCACCAAAAAAGTAGGATGTCTGAATGCCTGAAAACACTAGGTATAAAAGAATTCAGCAGGGGTACGCAGAACAACAATGACGCTTGTGATCATACAGTCTGTAGAGCTATTTAAGGAGTTTAAGCCAGAAAATCTTTCATAATATATCTAACCAAATAAAAGGACCAATCACTGATCTAGTTAATGCCTGTTTCCAGTCTCACAAATAAAAATTATCATGTTCAGTTTGAAAAAAATGCGTCCCACTAAAAGTGGAAGTTGTAAATGATCAAAAAACTTCTACCTACACTAGCTATAGCATTGAAATGAACCTTAAGTCGCTGGACTATGAAGCAACTTCAATTTATTATGTAAGCAAAATGCCAAGTGCTACTTCTATATTTGTATAAAAAAGCTACTAAGAAAATGCTTTCACTTAACCACTCTTTTGCTGCTTTTCATTTGAGAGTGAAAGTGAGTAAGGCCTCATCAATGCTGCCATCTACAGAGCACTTCTCCATATCAAAAGGTTTTATTTTTTTTTAATTTAAGGTCTCGAAATTTTGTATTGCCTAATAAACTGCTTGGAAACCAAACGTACACCACCTCAGTTTCTACTTGCAGCAGTCCCAAAATACAGTTACATTCTATGCATTTTTTTTCCTGGGTGGAAAAAAGGGGAAGAGCCATGGGATAACAATGATTTCCAAACAATTTCAGAGACAGTCACATCTGCTCACGCTGCTGTGGCTAATGTCACCTGCAGTAGTAATGCACCACTCACTTCAGCAGTTTACAGGGCACATAAAAATCAAGGAAGAACAGCAAAAGATTTGCAACTAAATAGCTGAACTAAAACTAAAAAAGCCATCAGTGTATCCAGGAACATTTTCACCTTTCTTTTGCTTCTCCAGAAGAAAAATGTGAGTAAATAAATATATGAGTAAAATAAAGAATTCATTCTGATAAATGCATTCTATCTCAAAATACAACATTTTCTATTTCATCTACCACTACAAGTGCTTCATGACGCGATTTCCAACTTTCAGAATGTACAAGCAAATCTCTACATAGAAAAAGCTAAGTGAAAAATACGTCAAAAAATAAGGTATAAATACAAATGAAAATAGATAAAATGATCTCTGCAGCAACATATTGTCTCGCTTTACAATAGAGACAATAATCTATATAATTTGAAATGGTGTTTTGAATTATATTTACTACAAACTCAGGCAGCTTTCTTTAATACAGATAAATCTCACTCTAGAAGGTACAATTATGGTGAAAACTTTGCTTTGTCTTGTCTTCAGTCAGCTCCTCTGTAAACAGCAGGTTTCACTGTGTAAGACCATGTAACAGCCCCAAACACACTAAATCCCATTTGGTGTGTTCTCTTCTGTACTCACAAAATGCACTCCAGTTAGGAAATGAAGTCATAATTGTTCATGCATTTCCAGTGCTAAACCTTTAACTAAACATAGAGTGCCAGGTTAGTTCCACAGCCCCAGAAATGTTGTTTGTTCTGGCAGAGAGAGCTGGTCCTGCTTCCAATACCTCGCCAGTCCATTACAGACATGGTAACTGAATGCAGAAAGGACTCATCTTCTGTGTGTGAAATGTCCAACAAAGTGTATTTGGCTATTCAAGCTGCACACGTTGCCAGGACAGGTTGAAAACCGGGGGGAAAAAATGAAGCCTTTACCATAAAGCATTTCTGAATGCTGCTGGGAGAGCACAACCACAAGAGCTTGGTGCTGCCAGAGCTGTTTCCACAGCTTCTGCTCCCCCTGTGGCACAGCTGACCGTCCTCTCCCACCAACAGCTCCTCCTGCCCAGGGGATCTCTTCAGAAAAATGGCCCTGCCTTTTCCAAGCCTTCACACTATTCACAGCCTTTCCCACACCAACCACCTCCCGCACTTCCACCATGAGGAATACTCATATTCAAGGTCTAACGTGATCATCCTGATGCCTGTTCACAGGATCATACAGGATCTGCCAAAAATTTCAGCTGAATCCTGGGCACCATGCCTGCTCCTCATCCATACTGTATTTTTTAATTCCAGCAAGTTCATATTCTCCTGCTGACTGGCACCTTAAGCAGACGATCTGATAGCTAATAGTGATCATCACTCATAAGCGTACCTCTAGGATTCATTGCATACATGGTAAAGCCCCTGATTTTCCACACAGAGCACCAATCCATTCCGAGAGAGGAGTCAGCAGAGTGCTGCAGTGAGCACACCTACCTTAGAAACTGAAAAAGTTTATGAAAATGTTAGCAAAGCATCTACTATACATGATATAAGTGAACCCAACATGCAGGTGCATGATCTCTGCTGTGGGTTTTACAGGCACACATACGTCCTCTCACAGTCTCCAGCAATTCAAGTAAATAACTTTCAAAAGTAGAACTTGTCAATAAAAACGGTGGCATTGACAGGTATATACTTTCAAAGCTCATGCTCGGTAATTCACAAAATTCAGCAACTGGGCAGCAATGTTCCAGCTACTTTTATACAGCAATGAGATGTTAGCATTGATCAGAAACCTGAGGTACACACGCACATGAACATCTAATGCTGCTGTCACACATGCTGAGCCACTGGACATCAATACCTTCCCATTGTTTCTACCAAAAATAAAATTTAAAATGTCTACCATTTGGCTGTAGCACCACATACCTGAGGCTGTGAGAAAGATGCTTCTGCAGAGCATGGTGCATGGTATTTATTAAAAATAAATACCTACCCAGCTGACATGCAGGGATGTATTTCGACTTTACTGCAACAATGAACATGCTCTGAACAGATTTTAACAACTTGCCCATTTTACAGAAAACTTAAAGGAAGAAATCCAAGATACTAAAGGCCCTTTGAACCTCCATTTCTAGCTCATTCCCCTGCATTCATGATATACCACGCAATGGAAGGATGTAACAACACAAGCACCAGTGAAGCACATAAAATGTTCTCCCTTGAGCAGGTATCAGGCAGCATGTGGAAAACATGTCAGCAAGCTCAACTGAGCAAACATGCATTTGCTTTAATTTTATGTACGAAGTTTTGTACAAATCATAGTTTGGAGAGAAGTTGTTTCTATTCTAACTTCATATGAATTTCAAATACTTAGTTTTATTTTTAAGACGACAGTTATCTAGAAGCCAAAGATTTAGGCAGCCTATCTTAAGCCTGAAAATACAAAATCTGTTGAAAGCAAAACTGGCTAGGCCAGCTCTGAAATTACCAGCACAGAGGATACGCTTTAATTAGAAGGTTTTCACCAGCAGGTTCTCATAGACAGCAAGTACCTGCCTAAAAAAAATGATGCAAGAAAAGCTGCCAAAACTTTTCAACAGACATGCAGAAATCATATGGATGAAAGGGACAAATGTTTTTAAAAGACCATGGCAAATAATCAAGTTTGCTGCTAATTCTGTAACCAAACATGGTTACATATGAAACAGGCATTGCTAGAAGAAACCTCAAGTAAAAATTCACTCCACCTTTTTTTATTGGCCTTCATTCAACTTTTCCTTGTGCTTTTACATACTTGCCTCCCTGTACAAACATTAAAAATGAGAATGTCTAATGAAAGCAATTCAGGCACTATTTTACATATTCGGCCCAATGAGAAGCAGCTTTCCCCTTTTCTTATATTCTCCAACTACAATGGAACAACAAAATGATAAATCTAACTATACAAACCACTGCGAAAAGCATGCCAGCCCTTACCATATCCATTTGTTCAATTTTACTGCAAAGGATGCCCCTTTGGCAGTTCATCCCTCAGAGCAAAGACCAACTCCTCCACGCAAGTACATGTGCAATCTTTCTTAACCTTTAAAAGGCTTTGAGCACAGGAATTTAAATAGCTACTAACAGCATTACAACACAGACTCAAATCACTTTGCTCCATCTGTATGCCAGAATAGAATTGTGAAAGAAGCTGCAAAAGCAGATCTTTTTGCTGAAGGTCTGGAACAGAAGAACCACCCAACAGTTATGGATATCTATGTCTGGACTGAATGTTACTTCTGATCCATTTACTGAGCATTAGTTTTATTTCCAATGACATTTTGGGTGCACTAGTCAATGCAGGATCTAGGAATAGAGGACATTTTAAAATATAATTAAAATGTATTATTAAACCATTCCAAAACCCCAAACTTATATGCAATATACATAACATCAAACAGCCTGCTACACCTCAAGCAGGTAGCAAAAACCTGCATGCAATTATTTTTTAAAATAAATTTAAATGCTCATTTTTTCAGGAAAATAAGTATCAGCACCAAGTAATGACTGAATTCTCTGACACCACTGAATTACCATCTGCCTGCGGAGATAAAGTCTACACAGAAGTGGCTAATGCACCAATGCTCGATGAGGTGAGCATCCAACACCACGAGGCGCTCCGTTCCCTTGGCACGCGTGGGATGCCAGGTGCAGACCCTCCGTAGCTCCCTGGGTAACGTCATGACCATTTTAGTGGGAAGCTGGCTGCTTACTGCCATTTGGGGCTGACTGCTGGATTCAATGTGACATCCAGGGTAAAACTTCTGTAATTGCTCAGTCATAATCTAATATCTGTAACAACATCACTGCATTATGATGACTACTTTCCCTCTCACTTCTGATACTCACTGAAACGGTTCCCTGGAGCTGGACGTATCTCGGTTCTTCTTCTGACTGTGGGATCACTGCCCACCAGCTCAGTAAGACCAGCTCCTTCTCACTTTTTGTAAACTCTTTCAAGGTCTCCACACATGCAGGCACCTGAGCAAAGACTCCCTTTAGGATCACTGCCCACCCGGAAAGAAGCAGACCTGTTTGTTTCACTGCAGTGAGCAAACAGCCCTTGCATCCTTGAGATCTACCAAACTAACACTCGCATCACACAGTCTGATCCCACCAGCAATCACTGAACCATCGCTTCTCCAAGTCATTGTCACATTCATGTTGCCTGCTTCCCCGAAGTATATAAAAATACACTTGCCAGTATCCAGCCATGTTTCAACAAATCTGTTCATATGTTAGATGGTATCAATGTACTAGCCTTTGATTTAAATAGATGCATTATTAATAGGTTTTCTGATCAGAAAATAGTTTGAGGGGTTTTATGTGAAACATTAAAAAAAAATAATGACTATTTGATCTACTCTGCAACTCCTTAAATATTAGTGAGAATTCATTGTAAGAGATAAAGGAAATAGCCAAATCAAATACGTGACATCTTCTATAAGCAACCTTTTAATTTTTTACCTTATAAAGTGATCCCTGTATGCTGTTAGAGTTAACATGAGCTCAGACTAGTGACCAGTCCTTGCCTGCCTTCCTTTGCCAGAGCAGTGAAACTTAGTTATCTTAATCGTATATATTTGCATCTTTGTGTTATAATAAAAATGCATGTGATTTCATGCAGAATTTATATGCTTTGGCAAGTTCAGCAACAAATCACAGTTTGCATCTAATAACAAGTATTTTAGCATGAAGCTGCACCTACAGAAGACTTAGAGACTTTCAAGTTTGGGATGTGCCTTGCCTCTGCCTCTCGGGTGTCTTTACTTCCAAAAGGTTGCACTTCATTGCACGGTTGACTGAGCAAAGGCTTGTGAAGCTGTCCCTTGGGTGCTCCCTCATCTCTGATCATGCCTGTCTAATAATTTCTTTTTTCTGAGATAACCATGTTTTCTATCTTTCTGTCATAAGGAGAAAAAGAACTAAAACAAAACCCCCAACTTTCAAGGTTATTAGAAGTGCTTTATAATTAAAAACTATGGGTATTCTCCCCAACGTTTGCTTGCTTAATAAAAATTAGCCCTCGTTTTTTTGTGTTGACTTTTAAGGAACTTCCAACATTTCACCTTTGTGTGAATTCATTGAAAATAAAAGATGTAATGGTATCTTTCTTCACATAATCGTAATACACCATACAGTTATATAGCACATTTAGTTTGTATAGTAGCTCTTCTGCATTTTTATCTGCACAGTTGTTTGAACAGATCTTTAATGTATCTCAGAAACTGTGAGAATGAGCTGAGAGGAGGCAGAAGAACAACTCCTGTACAACCCTAGCTTTGAAATGAGAGACACTGTCATCTCCCAGTTCAGCAAAAAGGGATAATAATATCCGCTGACCTTTTTACAGTATTTTTTTTCAACATAGAGACCGTATTGTTTTCTGGAATTTCCCAGACACACTTGTACATGTATTATACAGGTTACCCATCTGGACAGGAAATCTAACACATCAGAATATGATTAATTTACTGTATAGGAACAGGTCATCTGTACAATTCAGTGGATATACCAAGGATTTCCAGGTGGCCTGGGCAAATGTCCCAGATGCTCCAATTCTAGCAAGATAAGATTGATGGATTAAAAAAAAGACATTGAAAACCTGTATGTACAGTAGCCCCAATTATGGGTATTTTTTAAAGAGTGTCTATTAAAGCAGAAATTTTTCTAATGTTAAAAGTTTAATCATTAATTTATCCCTGTTACAAACTTACAAGTTCATTTTACAAATGTGCTGTGGATTTTTGAGGGAGAAGCCCTATAAATTCTTCTTACTACTTTAATACTACTGTTCTACTACTTCAATTATTTCAGTGTATTTTGATTTTTGGCAATGGTATTTTTGGTTTATATCCGATTCAGATCTCCAGTTTCAAGTTAATAATCCACAAATCTATGTCCAGTATTTGCAACTTTATAAGCCATTTTTAAGGCCAACAGAAGAGTGCTCCCTGATAGAAGCTCTCCTGAACCGGCTGGACCTGGCTAATAGGTGGTACAGATGCTCATGATCCACAATACTGATCTGTGAGAAGAAGACACTAAATGAAATAGACTTCTTTCAGCCTCCTTGGCTCAGAATGATTACTGAACAACAGGTCCAGCAAGTAATGATGTTCATGTTCACATAGGAAGAAAACTCCAGTCAGCAGAACTCGGGGTTTAGAGTCAATGAATGCTCTGCCCTCTTCCCTCCCTGCCTTCCTTGATCTCATCTCCTTCATTTTCACCTAGACACACAAACTGATACATCAATAGAAAGGTCTCTCTCACCTCTGTCAGGTGACAAAATGGAGCACAAACCTTGATGTCTTCTCTGAAGACATGATTTTAAGGATCTGGAGTCACAACTCAAAACACAGTCATCATTATATTTATGACAGCAAACCATTGTTTGTGAAGGGAGAAATCATACAGTTACAACTCTGTCGCTACATTTGCAGCGAATCAAACACCGCGTGACTAGTTTGGGTCTTCTAACAGAGCTCACAACAGCAAATTACATTAAAAAAACCAACAGCATCATTTCCACTCATGGTACGTCATATCATTACCCTGAACAGGAAACCTTTGCTGTAGCCCTACACGGAAACCTACATTGCAGAACAGAAACTCTTTCCAAGAGGAAAGCAACAATATAAATGATCAGGTACTTAAAGAATTCTTTATTGAATCAAAGCTTTTAGTTACGTTTTGCCACAGGTGGACTCTGGCCAGACTACAAATGGCCATGGGATAACTATATTTAAAGAAAATTATTTTTTGCAACAGCTGATATGTATCTAACAAAGCTATAGGACTTGGCACAGTAGGTGGTGACATTAAAAACTAACTCATGTTGTTATTAAATTCCTATTTTTTTTAGATTCCATCTGCTCAGCTCTATTCAAGTCTTTTAAAATACATACAGTTTAACTCCTGATAGTAAGATGTAAAATAACTACGGTGACTCTGGACCAGGAATCTGTTGATAATTACTTTTACAGTAGAGTCTATGTGTCTGATCAGCAGATTAAGTACCAGTATTTTAGTGAAGTACTTACAGGTTTGTCCAGAGGAAGAAGCATCCAGAGGATTCATTCTTTTTCCACTTCTTTTGTATTATTTATACAACACTTTGTATGGCCCTCTGTGCAGTTCTCATCTATTTGTATCAGACAAGTACACTGCAGCTACTGAATAATTCAGTCCTACTATTATTTCGGTACAGAGAACATTAGTACAGACCAAAACAATCAACCGTAAACAGAATTCAAAAAGACAGAGACCTGGTGAGGTCACTAAGGTTTACACTAAAGAAGCATCTGCCTGTGGTCAAGTACGCTGATGAAAAGGTTGTGTGTACTCCCTCAAAACTATTCACGATGACAGCAGAAGCACAATTCTCATTCAAGGTCAAGAAACAGGGGAAACTATCCACAGGCGAACAAAGCTGGAACTAACATACAGGGTGAGTGGCCATGCCCGGACAAATGAGAAAAGCCAGCTCTTAGCAGATCAGTCAAACATTAACCATATGGTTTCACTGAAGTTAGACAACCGAAAGCAACATGCAGAAAGGGATCTGGGGGTGCTGGTCGGCAGCGGGCTCGGTGTAAGTCAGCAGTGTGCCCTGGCAGCCAAGAGGGCAAACCCTGTCCTGGGGGGCATCAAATACAGTATAACCAGCTGGTCAAAAGAGGTGATTCTCCAGCCCTATTCAGCATTGGTGTGGCCTCACCTCAAGTACTGTGTGCAGCTCTGAGCCCCACAATTTAAGGATGTGAAGGTCCTTGAATGTATCCAGAGGAGGGCAACAAAGCCGGTGGAAGGTCTGGAAGGACTGTCCTGTGAGGAGCGGCTAAGGACTTTGGGCTTGTCTAGTTTGCAGAAAAGGAGGCTGAGGGGCGACCTCATCGCTCTCTACAGCTTCCTGATGGGCAGAAGTGGAGAGGGAGGTGCTGAGCTCTTCTCCCTGGTATCCAGTGACAGGATACATGGGAATGGTTCAAAGCTGTGCCAGGGGACGTTTAGACTGGACATTAGGAAGCATTTCTTTACCAAGAGGGTGGTCAAACACTGGAACAGGCTTCCTAGAGAGGTGGTCGATGCCCCAAGCCTGTCAGTGTTTAAGAGGCATTTTGACAATGCCCTTAATAACATGCTTTAACTTCGTCAGTCCTGAATTGGTCAGGACTAGATGATTCCTCGAGGTCCCTTCCAACTGAAACAGTCCATGGTATTCGAAAATTGGCACAGCCCGACCAATGCAACACTCCAGGGTTTTGTGCTATGTGCACATACACAGCAGAAAAAAACCAGAAGTCTAGTTTCTGGACTTATATTTATGCCATTTCTTGCCTTGTATCTGAGTGTGGAAACCACTGTTAGAGTTGCAAAATAAACAGTACTCTACCTCCATCTGAACTGCAGGAAGATATTCTTTTCCCTGTGACTAGGAACTGTGATAGAAATCTCAAGCCACCCCACAATGGCAGTCAAAGTGCAGGTGAAGACTGTTCTTGGCAGGATTCAAAGTAATGACTCAAAAATTAGTTCCACATTTACCTATCCCCTGAATCAAGTCCCTTTACTTTGTACCAGAAGCAAACATTTTAGAAAACGAAAAAGATCCACGAAAGAAGTAATTGTATATGGCTCTGATCACTCACAGAAGGCTTAGCAGTACTTTTAAGAAATGCAAAAATACTCTATTTCCTATGTATTTCTTATGCAAAAGAAGGAATTACGTAGTCTGCATGGAAGCAGATTTTTATTTATCATATCATACAATTTTGCTAGAATTGGTCCTCTTAAGTAATTGCAAGATTTTCATATTAACTCTGCCTTTCCAGGTGTGGGATTCACAAGGGAACTTGCTGCAACAAGTAAGATTAATAGTGCGCCTGGTAGGAAACTGATCTGGTTATTGATAAATATTACTTGGCATTCTAGATGCAGTGAAAGTTTGTCCAGGGTAGTTCATTGCTCTCTTGCATTCATTCATGGGATTAATTTAGTTAAATTTCATTAACTCCAGCTCAAACATGGTCCTTATTTTAACATTTCAAAAAGTTTTATATAACTCCTGCATTCTAGTATATCAGCATTACTTGGGTGTACGTACTTCAATTTTGTGTTGCATTCAGATACCCGAGACCAACATTATAGGGAAAAAAAAGATAAGTTTGGAAATACTTTGTTCATACTTTTTGTGGCAAGAAAACTGTATATCGCTTGTATACATGATACAACCAGTTCAGCAAGGCATGCTTTGCTATAAAAGCAGACGCTTAACTAAGTTATCTGTTTTATAAACGTAAGGGATTTTATTGTTTTAATGACTTATTCACTTACTGATGACATTTAGATCTCTTTCTTGTTGTAGTGAAGGGTAGCACAAGACAACGATGCTTGTAAAAATATTTTGGCCAATTATGCACCCAAATAAATATCCTCAATGGCCTATGGCACAGAGATGTAATTAGACAATATATTTCTTCTAAGGCATAAGGCTGTTTAGAGACATGGTTGAATAAGCACATCAAAATATGGAGTTTCTCAAGACTGAGCTGGAAAGGTCAGGAGAAAACTATTAAAATCTGTCAGTTCTCTTTGGAGAAAAGAGAAGGAGAAACCATGGCACACCATGGAGAAGAGGCAAAGAGGAGAAGGAGATGATGAAAGTTATTCTTGTAGAAATAGGTTCATTTCTCAGAAGCAGAAACTGAACAAGAATGTTTCCAAAATATGTTCAATAATTCAATCATTAGTATTAATTTTTCCTCCACATGTCAGGCTTCTGCATGTACCATCAGGGTTTTGCAACCTCTTCCCCTTCTCCTGTGTGTCTCCAGCTGATACAGTGCAGCTGTGTGACATTGAGTCAGACTGGTGGGAAAAGACCAGTGTGAGAAAGAGCCGAAAGAAGCCTTCTTGTGGACTCACTTAGAGTTGTGTTGAAGCTCAGGCTCTTGGCCTTTGCATGAGCTGTGTTCCAAGTATGTCTGTGCAAGCCACCTACCTCATTGATCTGGTCCTTACACTGACTGCAGATTGACTTCGCAGCTGGACCACCAACCTGTCTGGTCACTATGGTCTTATCTCAACATGACTGTGGCTGAGCCTGGCTGCTATCACCAGACCTCCTCTGCTCTTCTTGTTTGGCTACTGTGGGATGGCACACTTGGTGAGGACACTGCCTTGCTCTCACTCTTGGCTTCCCTTCTGTCCCAGAGAAGCCTGCTCTTGCTGCTTGCTAACATCAGCTCCCAAGTAAGACAACTGGTCATCTTTGCTTTGGTTTTCTATTAGTTGTTAGCAACTACACAGTGGTATCTCCCTATAGTTGATAATCTCATATGGCTAGTATGGATTCTGTCACCAAAACCTTGACATGAGGAAAATAGTTTCTTTAATTCAGTGAAGACTTAGGAGAAAAGACTGATCGTGTTGGTATATTTCTTTATGTAATCAAGACTTGGACTTTAGGTAGATATGGTGATGTCTAGCTGCAGTTGTAATAAAATGGTCCTACCCTGGATTCGTGTACAGCAAAAGATTCCATGTACATCAAATTATGCAAAGGATATGAGGAATGGAAACCATATTTATGGATATGCAAGATGCTCAGAAAACTACTAATCAAGGACACGTGAAAGCTGTTAACTAAACATAAAACCCAGGTTCAGGCCTGCACTTTTGAATAGGCTGAAGATGTCTGAAGAACTATAGAGCAAGTGCACTGCTGCAGAAAAGCTTGTTCCACATTCACATAATCTTAATTTCACTAGTCTACAAACCAGAAAATTTGGTTTAGTAAGTTCCTTGCACACAATTGTTATTTGCATAGACAAAGCATGGCCAACTTTTTTCTGTTAAACAATTATTTTTTTTCCCTGAGTAGCTGCTTTCATTTTCCACTTAATATTCTTTTTCTAGTTCTTTAAACTACACAAAGAACCCCCTCTAGAAAAGCCACATGCTCGTATTCCATACCATATTCCAAAGTAGCAAGTGTGCTACAATGACTGTCCCTCTGCTACCACAGAGCTAAGTGAACCTCTGCACCTCCAGAGACTAGCACATTTTCTATTACAAGCTTGACCTCAAAAGCTGAGATTCATAAACAAATACCAGGCCAATTGCATAGGACAATACACTGCTTGGTAGATTGCATAAACACCTCTTGAAACACTGGATATACTAAAGAAACTGTGCTATGCAATGATCGTCTTGAGAACACTTTAAGCAAATATGATTAGAAAAGTAAAATCAGGAGAGAGAAGACCAGTGTGAATCATTAACAACTCCACTTAAATCTAAGAGAGAAATTGTGTAGAAGGTTTATTGGTTAGGTAGGTAAATACATATCATGAAATATTTTGTGTTCTGCTAAGATGCTCAAGTCCCTTAAGACAATTCTCTTTCCCAGTCACTTCTATTTCAGATCACCAGTCTATAAAAAGAAAGAACCAATATATACTAGCATACATGCAGAAAGAGCTAGTATCTATATAAATATCCCTCAGAAGATAATTGCCCACTCCCTATCATCTCATGCAAAGGCACACAAGGAAAGCTAGGAGTTTGCAAGAAATCTGCTTCAGTGCAAAATTCTGCTTGAAATCCTTTTGAAGTAGGTTGGAGGGCAGAGGTACAAATTTGAGAGAAAGTCACCAGTTCTCCATCTAGTAACCTCTGCAACACTTTAAAACCTTTGAATTACCCAAGAAGTATGCTGCAGAGCGCCCACTTCACAAGTCCACCACAATACTCACAGCTAACAGATTTGGTTTGAGTTAAGAGCAGTAAACCAGTTAAACCAAGCCATCATGGAGGCAATGTTGAAAATGACACAAATGTCTTGAGCTGAAGTCATTTACATGGCTGCACTTTTTGGTGTTCTCAGCTTTCTCCACAGTGCTAGACAGATTCTTCCTGGGGCACAGAATGGTCTTTTCCTTGAGAATGCTTGACTGAGCCAGTTCTCAACAGCGCTAAACTCTGACACAGCCATGTTGACTGTCGACTAAGTCAACAGTGAGAAGGATCCCACCGCAGTATGGAATCAGCCATAAAGAAAGATAAATTTTACTTTAAAAGCCTTGTTTCCTTACAGAATTTAAACCCCAGTGGTCTGTATATTTAATTCTTTTTAAGATTCTGCTTTTGGCAGTTAAATGAAATGAAATTAAACCTGAAATTAAAATTTTAAAAACAAACAAACAAAAAAACCCCTGCAAACAAAAAACAACCTTTAGATTCCAGACTATGAAGTAGAGAAGTTTAACTCCCTGAAATGAGGCTGTCTTCTGGAAAGATATTTTCTGTAACATCTTGAATGCCTTCCAGTGTTGTTTATGGTGGTTATTCCCCCACTATTGAAATGGATGAGTACACTGCAAAGAGGTAACTATAAAAACTGTAAAACAAAGAGTTCATTTTTCTCTCTCCAGTTGTGAATTCCAAACAACAGTGTCATTAAAAATATCTTTTGCCCAGCCAAGATATTATTTTATTGCATACAGTAAATTCCATCCTGGAGAAATTAAGATTTCTTAAATGACTGACTTGTCTAACTGTCTAGCTACTAACCTCTGTGGGCTTTTTACCTAACTTGCATGAGAAGGGCGGTTTTTGGAGAATGCTGAAAGACAAAGGGAGCTTTACTAATAGCTATAATTACATGCTCGGGGTAATTTAGTTGAAAATGAGCTGCATAGTGTTTTCATGTGGCTCTAATATTGCTATGTCTCACAGTTAGGGGAGAAGCAGGAAGTCACAGGGAACCTACAAATTAGATAAATTGGATCAAAGCTAAGAAAACCATCTGCAGATTTACCTGTAACAACCTGTTTGCCCAACAACACAGGCAGTGATGAAGCAAACAAGCAAAGCACTAGCATATGCTGCTCAAGAGACAGCAGTAAACCACAGTGGAAAGCAAATTTTATTGCTATGCCCTGTTCCTAAGTACCATCAAAATGTCTTCATATTTCATCACTGAGAGCGTGCACTGCGTATTAACACAGTGGCAGAGAGCCGCAAGTTAGGACTGTGGATGAGGCTTAATCATCCACCTCTACTGCCCCAGCAGGCAACAGGTTCAGAATAACATGAGGACATGTCTGTTCCTAGTGTTCAGTCTTAAAGTATGAAAATTGTATCACTGAATTCCTGAAGCAGGTTGAAAATCTGCAAAACCCTTCAGTCTTAAATATCTCCTTTATTTCTCTGCTAGTCAAATGCTAAGCCGTTGATTCATGATTACTTAGAAATCAAACTCAAAGGCAGGAGGAACAAGGGTGGAGGGAGCAGTGGCAATACAAAAGAAAAGCCAAACCAGAAAGCAGCAAAGATCATCCAAAGAAGGCTTATCTATACGCAGTGATGGCTGCCTGCTCTCTTATGTGACTTGAAAGGAGAAAAAAAAATCCTGCTCCCTCCTTTTCACTCCAGAGAGGCTTCATTTGTTTTTCAGAGAAGAATGGTGCAGCACGTGTTGCTACAACAGCCTGTGACACTTTTCCCCCAGACACACACATTTCCCCAGGACCCTTTGCAAGCCCCACAACCTTGCGGCCATCCAGCACGTGGGTCATAAGTTTGTCATATGACAGAAGCAGACAGAAGTCTTTCACTGCTGATGTTTCTTTTTCTCCATCAGCAGTCAAGGGTTGCACAAATGCTCTTCTGCCCTAAGAGTTTTTATACGGATTACCACACAGCATATATCCTATCACCTAGGGTTTATAACAAAGGTTATCAAGAGCCACCAATGTGTCTGAAAATATGCATTCTCCAATGGAAAGCACATTCACGTCCAACCAGAAAGGATCCCTGGATGTTTCCCGTGCATATCTCGCCACAGACCACACCTACCTCACCGTGTTTCCTGTGTGCTCTAAACAGACCACAGGCTACAGCTCATAGATCTTCCAGCTCAAATACAAACTGGAATTGATTCCATTTCAGATATCATATTTCATTTATCATTACTTGAAGTATTACTGAATTTCTGTGGAGCTGCAAATATCTTGAACCAGACTCCTCCCTTGTCAGGAGACACTGCAGCAAAATCTTTCTATGGTAGGGTCAGAGATTTCTCTAAAATCTAGGATGAAATGTATAAGGTTTTCATCAACCTCCCACTAGGTACACTCAGTATGCTTCAGTCTGTGGCAGGTGCTTTAGGCACACAGCAGGTATTGAACTCGTATTTGACATGTAAATTGTCAGGGTTTGCCCAGGTACCATCAAAATGGAAAACACTTAAAAAAAAAAAAATATCAATGAGTACATTTGGAAGAAGGAAATCCTTCCTACGAGAATTCTCTTTGGGAAGGACAAAGCTCACAACAGAGAAAATTACAAAAAAGTGAGAAGCTATCAGAAGACAAAGATGGTAAGAAAACTGCATCTCCTTTAGAAAAAATCATATCCTTTTCCATATCTTTAAAGGGCACTGCTAAACATAATGACTAACATTTGTGAACAATTAGGTAAATCTCTACTGAGATTGCTCCACATGAAAGCAGCTTTAGAGGTTAAATGTTTTAATTCCAAGAGAAGGCTTAAAGATTAAGCAAAATTGCATTGTGAAGTGCTTTGGGTAATGGCATCTTCATAAATGTAGACTACACTTCCGCATAACTGGCCGCATGTGCACATACACATGTGCTTGTGTATGTGTGACGATTGTCCTTTCTGTAACAGAAAAATGATTACATCTCTACATTTAGAATTTTCTCCCAGTTCCTACTATAAATATTGGCAGATATTGTTACCTTTGTTGCAGAGAGATTAGTCTTTGGCAGGTCGCAAACTTGTAAGTTAAATGAGAACACTGCAGAATCATGGGAATACCAGCACTGGGAAACAGACTTACATAAACTCCTTAAAATGAATTGCAAACTTTTTGAATTACTAGAACTAGGAGGTTTTTTACAGCTGATTATTGAGCTGTCCATGTTGGACAATGTTCTGGAAGACCATCTAGATATCTGGCTTCTGCCAGCGTTGGTTTTACATCAGCCAGTATTTCTGCAGCTGGTGACAAAAGCAAATCCTACACTGCATCCAAAATGATCATTCAAATATATTTTCCCAGTGCTAGAAAAAGCTTTTTACACTAGCCTTAGCAAAAGTCAGATTTTTACAGTAAGTTGAATATAGTCAAGCATATCAGCATTTGTTTATGTATTTTAAGGACTATAAGGTGAACTTTTAAGAACGGAACATTTTTTCAAGCTTTACCTCAGAACAAAGACCTTCTGATCCGTTTCCAGTCACAAAAGCTTCAGCATAGCTCTTCGGCTAGAAGGCAGCCCTTTTTAACCAAAGGGTTGTTCAGGGATATGCCGTTGAAACTTTTCAATGGACTTCATCATATTTGTTGGCCAAGAAGACAGAGACAAATTTACAGAATTGTCAATGAGATAGGTAAAAAAGTTCCATAGAGAGAATGAAAGTGCCTTTTGTTTAAAGTCTAGGACTCAAATGTTCATATTGATTATTATTCCAACAGCTGTGTATTGAACCATTGCTTTCTCAGCTCTATGTAAAGATTAAACAATTTTGGATTTTGCACATAGGAATATTTCAGTAGCATTTAACATTAGACCCAGAGTCAACAGTATAGTCTCAAGCCTTGCCTTTGCATGAATCAGAGTACCCTGTAGATCTAAAAGACAGTAATAGAACAGTAGAGGCTAGACAACAGCTACAGAGCAATCCAGCCAAATGCCAATGATGGCAATGAGATTAAAACATAAAACTTGGAGTAATTCAAGAGGCAATAGAAAACAAGATACTGAACTTGGACTGTCATAACAAGAAGCTCTAAGGCATTTTGAATGGTGGCCCATCAGAAAACTATCACTGAACATGTCAAAAAATGAATTATCTGAATATTAATTACAGTCAGAGAGAAGTTCTCACTTAAACATCTTTCTATTTTTCAACCAGCTATAAAAGAATGTACCAAAGGTAGGAGAAAGCCATTATCATTTTGTGCCACTTTTATAGACATGGCACAAATCAAGACAATCTCTGTGAGGCACTGCTAAGATTTCACCTATAAAACTGTCTGCCATTTCAAAACTCAGTGGTAGAAGTGTTAGACAAAAGAAGGACACTTAAAGAACAGAAAATTACTTAAATGGCTAATGAAATTGAATTACGAGGAATATATTAAAGAAGCACATTTATATTTTTGTAGTTAATAAAAAGGCTAAGGGGGAACTAAAATTTGATTAACTGCTTTTCAGATCTCAGTGTGCTTCATGTACTACATTACAGAACCGAATGGAGCTTCTGTGAACATGTTCTGATCATTATCAGTGCTGCAAAAACACATCCTTCTGTCAAGAAAAACAATCCTGGCTAGCCAGAGAAAAAGAATTTCAAGCAGTATATTCACCAGAGAAGAAAAAGCATTTATATAATAGAGAAATGAAGATAATATAAATCCTCTACTCTTGATTTAATTGAAATCGTATTAAAACTGGCAGATAAAAAAAACTTTACAACACTGAATTAGACTCTAGTAGATTATTAGATTTTCTTTGTGCTTCAGTAATCAAGTACATTCATACACACTTCAGTCACCGAGTTCCTATTATACTGTGCACTTTCAAAAAATTTAAAGTTCTGTTTGGGATTTGGATTATTTATACATTTACCTCTTCACACATTCCAAATTATTAAAAACATATTGGGTATATCCAGAACCCGTGGATTTTTACAGCTTAGGAAACCTCTACATCACCTTGCACATGAGGACACAGAGAAAGGAGGAAAGTTTAGAAGCTAGATTGGAGCATTTTTTTTTACCATACTAATAAAGGGGGTTTAAGGTCTTTAAGGAGTCAAACAAAGGAAGCAGTATTTTAATTTATGTTTCTGTTAACAAGTACTCACATATATGCAGACTATCTTTACTTGAAATATCCTGCAGAGCCTGCTGAAATAGTGAGTTGATCTGAGTGGAATTTGATGATCCAAGCTACTTTTAAAAAGTTGTTATTATATTATTAATTTTTTCTCAAGAGATTATATCACCTTTACACAGAACTTTTATTTTCTAGCACTTGTAAGATTACCATTTAAAAATATACTTAGATTAAGGTATTAGTAAAATATTAGATTTGGAAGATAGTCTTGCATTTTTTTTTTCAGCCTTTTTGATTTCATGCTCTAGAGCCTAAACTTCTAAGCTATGAGCTTACCCCCTGTGGCACTGCAATTCTCCACTTTTTGGCACAGGATATGCAAATGAGACCCAGTCTATACCATTGTATAAACCAGTCATGTCTAACTTTCTGCCTTGGACACCGAGTTTAAGAAAAGTTTTCCAGCCAATTTAAGGTTCTCCAGAATTCAAATGGGAAAAGTGTATAAAAATAAACCTCAAAAGTAAATAAATAAATAAGCAAATATCCCCAGGACTCATACAATTCTTATTCAGTCACCTGCAGTCCACTGTATTTACATTCCTGCTCTATGTAAAATGATTTTCAAAGAAAACTTCTGCTTGAAAGACAAAGGGAGGAAAGACGGTTCAGGCAATAGTAGCAAGGGAATGCAGATGCTTTATTCCAGGCATGGGGGTTTCATTCTTTGGTTAATATTGCATTCAGTCTTATGATTTTTCTTTTATGTAAATAGATTTGCAGCACTCACCATATTTCAGTAGTTGCTTTGTTTTGCTGTCTCTCATTGAAAGCACATCATCCTTGAAAATGCTTAGACAAGAAAACTAGGACAACTGTAACACTTGATCATTCTCATATCATAATCTCAATATAAACGCAACAGTGAAAAGATAAAAATACATTCAGTTCTTATGTTAAAATCTGAGGAGGGTGTTGCCATCTGTATGTATCAAATACCAAATACTAAGATAAAACCATATAAAGACCTCAAGGCAGGCAATGTTTATATCACTTGAAATGATAAAAACTTTCCCACGCCAATTCTGAATTAACTGCAAATGGTATGACAGCAATATCCAGCTTCCTCTGTCCTTCCACTTTTGTTTCCAATCATTTTTTGTTAATGTTTCTAATTGTTTCTTATTAATGCATATAAATACCTGATGGGAGGGTGCAAAGAAGATGGAGCCAGGCTCCTTTCAGTGGTGCCCAGTGACAGGACCAAAGAAGGTGGGCACAAACTGAAATGTGGGAGGTTTCCCCTGAACATCAGAAAACACTTTTTCACTGTAAGGGTGACTGAGCACTGGCACAGGTTTCCCAGGGAGGTTGGGAAGTCTCTGTCCTTGGGAATATCCCAAAGCTGTCTGGACGCGGTCCTGGACAACCTGCTGTAGGTGGCCCTGCTGGAGCAAGGGGGTTGAACCAGATGACCTTCAGAGGTTCCTTCCAAGCTCAACCATTCTATGATTTTGTTTCACTGATCCAGCAAATGCTTCAAATACCCATGCACATGTCCACGAATGCTCTGTGGCTCATGGTGCAGCAGTATGGAAATAATGAAACTACAACTGACGAAAGCCATGTGAAGAGAACAGAATGAGGAATCATCAGTCCTCTGTACAGCAATCTCAGCCCATGGGAAACTTATTATTAGGGCAAATTAGGCTAACGGCTGAACTGCAGAAAACACTGATTTATACAGGGCTGTTAGTCTGTCAATAATATGGTAAAATACATTTGTTCTGAGGTGTATATGTCAGAGGCTATTTCCTCAAAGTATCTAATGAATAAAAGGGTAGGACAGTGCTGTCATTTCAACTTGGATCAAAACTCACATTTTATATACCTTACAGGATTCTTTATAAATGTAAGCAACAACAGTATTTTGTTATCTAATAAATTACATATCTTCATTAATTTAACTGAACAGTGCAGAGGTCTAAAGAAAAAGCTGGTACATTCATAGATGGGGTATTCTTCTCCAAAAACATCTTTTATATGCTGACGGTCATGCTCCTGCAATGTGCGAAACTATGCAAATGAGCATGCTATAACCTAAATTTCTTATTTGACATCTAAGTCAGCTCCAAATGAACCAGAACAACCCAATTATTTTTATGAGAAGAGTGACCACAGAATATATACCACCACCGAAAAAATTATTCTGTTAAGTAAGCTGCAGCCATGAGAGAAGACTGATGTAATGCACCTGGAGTGCTTCCTATTTACACACCTGAATTATAAGGAAATGTTCTACATTTCCCCTTGGGGAAGAGGTGAAATATGCTCCACTGAGCTGGAAACTCACTGCTCTTGATTTTTCTGCCTCAGGTTGACTTGGATATTCCCATTGTAAAGCTGGCAGAGTCACAGTGGGAAGTTCCAAAGGAAACAGTCACATTTCTTGATGTCATGTCATAAAGTCATGCTTTTTTTTTTCCACGTGTGTGTGTGTGTATATATATTTTTACACACACACACTCTATCCAGCAACACTTCATTCTGCCTTCATCCTAGTTTCCCTTTAAGGAGGTTCAGCATCAGGCTGGGGACTGCAGCATTCAGTGGCCGTTTTGGGGCCAACAGCCGTACATCAGCCCGCAGCAGAAGAAGGGGAGAAGCTCCTCACGATGCCCTGCCTCCCCACACTGTACACAGCATGACTTGCACTCCCACCCCACACTGCCGCCGCGTTCATCACAGCTGTTCTAGTTACTCCTCCATCAGAATAGCTTTGCCTATAGCCTTTTACAGAGACCAATTTTTCACACTTTTATTCCTGGATCTCTTTCACACTTCGGTAATGCTGATTGAGGTGCAGACCTGCACAACAGATCTATCACAGGCCAAGCAGCAAAATACTCCAGGACTTGTTCCAGGTTACACCAAAGCCCTTAAATGGTTTGGCCTTGTTCAGTACTTCACCACTTTGCTTTGACACATATGCCAGACTTCAGAAAGTCATCACTGGTCAGCGTCACACATCCATACGAACAGATGTAACCTACATTGTCACCAGTACTGTCTGGAAGAAAGAACAAATGGTGCCAAGCCCTTTCTTCTACTACTTCAAGACATTCTTCTTCAACCTGTGAACAAGAGCTCATCAAAACAGTGCACAACTTCTAGTTACTAAGTTGGTGAATTATTTCTCCAGGACACCCTCGCGTTCTTAGGACATGATTTTCCTTGTGACTTCAGTTTTTATTGCTGCTAGATTAGACTACAGTACCTCTGTACTAACAAGAGGATTTTGTGATTAGAAAAGGATAAAACTCAGTGACGGTTCTGTTACACAGAAGAACCATCCACCATGCAAAATCTTGAGTGGAGAAGATGCAAAATTAACAGTATCATACACTGTTGCAAGAGAAAAATCCATTAAAAGTTATCCTTCTCAGTATCTGTTTTACAGATAGGAAATTTAGGCATAAATTATCACAAATATCCAGGGCCATATATAAATCCAGCATGGTGTTGTTACTACTAGAGCTTATGCACGTAACCTACTATTCTTGCGCAGCTGTAAAATATTTCCTCCAAACCCATTACCTCTTATTCTACTAACAAAACACCATTCTTTTATCCCTCCACTGAAAAGGGAAAAAAAAGGGAAAAAATAAAGCTTGCATCTGAAAGCTTAAAAGTTATAGCACAGTCTTCCCCCCGCAAGGTCCTGCTATTCTCTCTAAATCACTTTGTATTCTAGACAGTCTGGCTACATTGCCAACACATCAATTATACTTTGCATGATGGTTCGATTGCTAGATTTATTAAATTCGATATAATTAAGTGTGAACCTTTTAATCTGAAACCGATATGCTGTAAGTACAGTAGCAAGCATGTCTGAAACTTTTAAAAGTTAACAATTAGTAAAACAAATGTATTATTTTAGATCTATAAAACAGTTATACAAAGTAGGCTACATTTAACCTTATGGGAGAACAATGGGCCATGAAGTACACAGCAAAGATCAGTCTTCCATGAAGTTATAAATGAGGCTAAAATACAGACAGACGTACTGACTCCTGGAAGATCCAAATTTAGTCCATTACAAATCTTGAGTAGACTAGAATAGTAACTCATTTTTCTGCTAGAAATAGCTAATTACAGATTCAGAACAAAGTTCAGCAAGCTGTGCAATTACCAAAATACAGACAAATTGAATGACAGGTATAATTTCAGTTGTTATGCAACTGGCAGAGTGCAAGAAAGACCAAGGAAAGCTGGTCTTGGCACTTGCGGAACTGTTCTAAGATAGGTAGTCCCATTCTTGGTAAACAGTCATTAATAGCATTTTGACTGCCAATGACAGAGTTTGACCAAAAGAGTTAGTATTAACATAAAGGTTACTTTGGTGTTAATGACTTTTCAGTTTCACAGATCTCATCTGTACCAGAATATGAATGCTAGCTTATTAAAGCAGCTATATCCATTTTTTATCATTTCTTCCCTGTACTTGTAACCTTTGCACTGTTCCAGAGATTTTTTTTTTACTTTTTTCTTATATCTCAAGATTTCTCTGGGAAATCTTGCAAAAGAAGAAATTGCTATATCAAAAAGTCATAAAATTAGTTGCAGCAAGGTGGTGGTTGTAATCAGTGCTGTCACCACTGTGCTTTTAATGTAATTCATAGTTTATCCCTTTCAGTGGTAGTTATAATTTTTGTGTCAATATTTTAGAACCAAAAAGGTCAGCATAATTTCCTTTTAATCAATTACATTTTACTTCAGTGCACACTTTGTTGATAAGCATAAGACACACTAAAACAGATAAAGTTTAAATGATTTTTAAATGGCTTTAAAAATAGTTTGCTATTTCTGTAATGAACAAAAAAGTCCATTCTTTTTGATATAACTTATCCAGTTTTTTTAGTAATATGAGCTTACCTCTCATCATCTAGAAAAGAGAGGACAGAAACTATATTGCTAATTTTATAGCCCTGACCAACCCCCCCTGTGCAAGCCCACAGATCTTATGGAAAAGAGTATGTCCCAGAAGTTTCTCAGAAGTTATAATGAGGAACAGATAAAAAAACTGTCACGGCTCTTAAACCTTTTCGCGCTTTTGAATTGCCATCTTATTCTAGCTGTTCAGTTAAAACCATGAAGGTACCATGGAGTTACAGTATTTTAATTGGGGAGAACAGGCTGCCTTTAAAAACTGTCTTCTAGATACTACTCTAAATGCACTGAAAAGTGTTATGTTGGATTTTTCAAATTAAGGATGGGAACCCTGTTGTAAATGTAAAGAAAAAGGAGGACAATCTGAAGCAGAACAAGGCTCCCATTTTACTCCCTGTAAATAAAAGAAATCACAGCCTCTTACAATGACCATTTTCCTGTAGAATATGTTGAATTCAGAGGAAAGCTGTACATTCAACACTAGCTGACTTTGAAAAAATCATGCTTTTTAAGTGTTAAAAAAGCTACTCTTGGTAAATAACACTTATTGCAGAAATAAATATTGTATATTTGTCTTTGTAGACAAGGTAAATTATATTAAGATACCTCACATTCATATCACTGAAATAGCGTGCTATTTTATCCCCAAAATATATAGCCTGGCATGAATTATATTAATCTCTGATCATGATGTAACATGGTCCTGAGAAAGAAAAGTTCCATCTCATGATGCATCGGTCAGCGTCTGCAGGACAGCTACAGAAATTTTAGTGCTAGTTCACAAAGCACTGGTGAACAATCATCTGAAGTACTATTTTGTACAATTCGTGTTACCCACATTCAGGAAAGATACTTGAAACTGTACAAGTGTGGAGAAAGGTTATAGGAATAACAGGGTAAGTCAAGAGCTCATCACACAGGCTGGTTTAGCCTAGCAAAGTGAAGACTGACAGAGACACTCTTGTCTACTGTGTGAATGAGATGAAAGAAGAGCATTAGAAAAGCGTAAGAGCTGTCTAAATTTAAGAATGCTGCTTATACAGTCACAGTGTATATGAGGTAACCCTGAATAAATTTAGGTTCAAAACCAAAGGTCTCTAACCATGAAAATAAAGAGGCTATCAAACATCATCCTTTTAAAAGAAATATTGTGTGCACCAAGCAATATTTACTGTAATATTTGCACAGTTTGAGAGGGATTTTGTTAAACAGTTCTTGAGATTGAAGCCAAGTGGAGTTTTTGAACAGGAGAGGAATTTTCCTAATAAAAACTAGTAAGGTTGAAATATAAAGAGCTAACTACACAGAGGTTCTTTAACTGTAAGTCACAGCCCACTTGGAAAAAAGCTCATGGTTGACCATGAGTGCATGGTCATAGTGCAAAGTTTTCCAGGCCAACCAAAACATTCCTTTTTCATCTAAAGAGGAAAACTAAAAAGATGCTGTCAACTTTTCTGAACATTCAGCAGCAGGCAGAATTACAGGACAGCTAGTCTAGCACAATGCTGTGCTATTATATTTAGATTTCAAACCAGATGGACACTAATATTTAAATATTAGAATTTTCTACTTGAATTTTAAATAGATCATCTCAGTTCTGACTCAGGCTCAGACAAGTGGCAGCAGTGACACTAGAATTTACAGAAAAGCAATACCAAAATGGATTACAAGTTCAATGAGAGGAAGACATATTAAACACAAGAGTGAAAATTTAAAAACTTTGCACAATAACCTGAAACACAAGTAAAAGGCAGAGGGCTTTCATTCAAATATTTCACTATGTTTAGGAAAGTTCTTGTCAAAACCAAAATTGAGTTATAAACTGGACAGAAACAGGTGATGAAATAAGATCTTATTCTGTTCTACTGCACTAGAAGACAGCAGATAGAGCTGCAGAGAAAATCAAGACACAAACCTTTTTGCTTGCACCTCAAGCCTTTCAGGCTTGCTTCCTTCCTCCTCCAAAGTAAACCGCCATTAAGCTGAAATCATGCACCGATATATTTGCAAATAGATTGTTAGTCATATACAGAATTCTGTCCAAGGTCAAGTCTGGCAGAAGCCTGATAATTCCCATCTCTAAAAATTCATATTTTACAAATGGCCTTCATTTTAAGCAGCGAAGACATCTGCTTGTACAAAATGACTCAACCAGCACACTTTTGCAAGCATCTTTTCTCAGACAGCTTTACTGATTTTCTTTACATTTAACATAATGTTAAGAAACATAAGAATTTTTCTAAATTTGTTAAGCATATTTGAAGGAGTATATGTTTCATTAAGATAGCATTCTAAGCCAACACTAACATCACTCAGTTGCCACAGTAATTTCTGACACACTAGGAAATATATGCACTACAAGTAGCTAAATACTGGACTCTAACAACTACTGGTATGCATGGCCACTGCTTGGACACTCAACATGTGTCCTAACAGAAATGTAAGGGAAGCAGTAATCAAAAGAAGCTTACGAAGCTTTCTTATCATAATCAGCCAAAATCGTTCCTTATACAAATGCATTGTCTCACGTGAATTGTAGCTCTATAGGCAAAAAGTCTTATTTTACCGATATGCCAAAATCAATAGCTAAACTAGTTCTACAACAATCAAAAGCTGTCTGCCATCCAACTGGTAGCAGATACAATACTGGCTTTTCTTTTAACTCAGGTTTCTGTGGCCTAGATCAGTGCTGTGGCAAAACTGGAGGTGAAACTAACATCAGACATTGCAGGAAAAATCCTTTAACATTTAAAAAAGAAATTTTAAAATTAACCAAATTTGTTCAGCCTCTTCCAAAGTGATTACACAACACACTATAAATTTGAGCAGTACCATCTGGTAGGAAGATGTACAATGCACATGCATCCATTATTCGCACATTTTCACACTGTACCAAGCCTCTGGGAGAATGTATTTTACCATGATATTTGAATTGGAAAAACATCATTTAAGGACTCAAATTTGAAAGGAAATGGTTTGCATTTAAATGCAGTTACAGAATTAAAAGCTAAACTCATAATACAAAGTAGAAATGACATGCACATTTTCTAGTAAAATGGGTCAGCAGAGAAGGGTACTTACATCACTGTTCTAAACATCTAGTTTAAGTAGCTACATTTCCTACGTGGACACCACACAAAGTCTGACTTAGGTCCACTGAATGACTTACTACTCTTCAATATCTGTTTGGGAAACATGAATTCTTAACGTACGCACAAGCAAAATACCTAAAGGAACTGCAAATACGACATATTAATTAGATCCTCATTTCATAGTCCTGAAGGCTTACTTGATTTCAAGATCTCTTGCCTTCGTTGTGCAGATATGTGAACTGGTGAGTACAAAGCCAGTCCCGAGGATAAAGACTAGAAGAGATTATAAGCACGCATTGCAAGACAAAAGGAAAAGAAAGGCTTCTGAGAGACCTGAAAAGGTCCTTTCTTCATACAGGATTTATCAGAAATGTGGCTGGTATTGCAAATATCAAAATGCTGGGCAATTCTGTTCCTCTGGATACAGCCAGGTTCCTTAGAGTAACATGGGACAAGAGAGACTTATTTACCACATGCCCAAATATATTTGTATCCACACACACAGGATCCAGCAAATTTCAGTCCAAATGTAGCATCTCTAGTTAGCTGACTAAACCATGTTCTATAGATGCAGTTAAGTATCACTGATGACGTTTGTAGATAGGAATGAGATCTTTATGTGCACTAGTTGAGGTGATCTAACAGAATAAACTATGTTTAGCAGCATATCTAGTAGGAAGATAAATAGTTTTCCTTGCACCAGTCAGCCCCCCCATTCTTTTATCTTCAGAATTCAGAAGTGGATTAATGGTTGACTCATGTCTCATTCAAAAGTAGAGAGCAGAGGGCAGGAGCAAACAAAACTTCACTAGAAAAACCCAATTTCTATTTACAAGCACGATCTGATTTCCTAGGTAGACTTTCATAAACTCCTTTGCTACAAAGATATGAGCCTTTCTTTGTCAGCAATTCTTTTTCCTCGGTCATTGCACAAGTATAGTAGCCCAACAATCTCTTCAAAGGATCATGCTGAAATTTTGCACTGAAAACTAAAACATGGGGAATTTGGGTTCAGATAAAAATTATGTGGCTTACTTTCCTATTTTTAGAATGCAGTTCAGAAAAAAAGCTGTTCAAGGAACTCTATAATATATGACATATTTACAGCTATTTGTCTCAAAAAGTTTGGAACTAAGGTTAATTCAAAATGTTCCTTGAGATAATGGATAGAGCTTTTCCTCCCTGACCATTTCAGCATTGACTAGTATCCAGTTTAAACTGCAGAATCCTACAAACAACTGTAGAGGCTTAAGGAACAAATAATCAGAATAGCCATGGGTTCAATACCTATTGTAGCAGCCTCAAGGCTAGCAGTCTTCATATCTTTTTCCTATCTACATTAAGAAACTAGGCAGGATCAGGTGGCAATTTTGATGGATGTTTAAATAACACTTTGCTGTATTTATGAAGTTGCTTGTGTATTTCATCTACAAGCAACCATTACTTAAAATTAAAATGCATAGCTTGTATTAAAATAGGCATCAGATGGGAGTTCTTGTTGTAGAGTCATGAAAATTTAGAAGACTGTGAGAACATATCAAAGAACCTCTAGTGACTCTGGCCTATTTCTCTACAGAAGGCTGCTTCACACTTCTTTATAGAGTAAAGAAAACACTATGAGAAAGCTCAAACTCATCTGCTCAAGAAGGTGTAAAATATATTACAGAAGTGTGAGAAGGACCAGTAAGAGAACTGTTGGGATTTTCTCACTGGGTGCATTTATTTGAATGTCAGCAACTTTAATCTAGATCACTTATTATACAACAGGACCCTATATGTTCAGTGATATTATTGGAAAGGGATCTTTTCAACCTGGTTGTGCTGCTTCTCCAATAGTTCTCAACAAAGCTTGCAAAGCCAATTATCTTTATAAAACTCAGGAGTAACTTGCACAAATGAATGAGTTTTATCATTAAATACCCTTTTAAAATATCATTCAAGGTCATGGCTATGACATGAAATGTTTCTCTACAATGTACATTTTGTTTGCATAAGCATATTTGGCAGGTAATCTCACAGTACAGTGAACTTCCTTCATCAGCGCAGGTTTAATTGCTTCCCAACACACACACTCTTCCCCTATTAATGCTTTTTGACAAATTCACTGCACATTAATTTTCATTACTTGTTCTCTCATGCAAAATGGGCCATTATTTCTCAATCCCAGTAAGTTTTCAAAATGAACTAGTTTCTAGTTCTGATGGATGTGGGTGTTTGCAGTATAGCATTTGGGATATTACCTGATTATAGCTGATGCAGTTACAAGTTCGTCGAGCACAGCCGAAGTCAGAGTAGTAAGCAAAACAGGGTGTCTTCTTCACCATGACGTTACTTGAGAAAATACTACCTACTGTTGTTAAAAGTAACAGAGAAGACCAGGGTTATTTCATAGACAAGGCTTTCTTTGAGCCATCCAAACGGAACAGAAGAGGCTTTGAGGAGTATTCCTGCATAACCCTACAGTGATAGGGAAAACATATTTGATTGTAGAACTAGCCCACTGAAACAGCTTACCAGAAAAGGTGATTTATTGAAGGCTTTCTCCTGCTGTTGCTTCAACTCAAGTGGAATTCTTGGAGTTAGACATGCTTTCTCTGTTGTACCAGGATTCAGTTCCTACTTGATCCTAGACAAGGCCTTCCATCTACCACTCAAGGCTTTTTCTTTATAGGAAGGCTCCAATTTTCTAGTCAATGAGTATTTACCTGTACAAAGCAGAACAGCGCTAGAGAGATCTCCACAAGTCCACCCACCCTTGCCCCCAGCCTGGAGTTGATGCCCATTTCTGAAACGCAAGTAGAGTTAGTTCCCAATTTGCTTTCCTGCATGCCAGGTGAGTATCACAGGCCTCCGGCTATTGGTCAAAAGTCACTGGTATTTAACAGAAGAATACTGTGAGAATCTTTTAGGGAACTGCAGGAAAGCTTTGTAAGAGGAGGATAACTGAAGGGAGGTGACTTCTCACGCACGACGTGATACTTGTTTGGAGTTAGTAAAACTTGAAAATTTCATGAGAAATTGCATAGTCAGTCCTTTAAAGCTATGGACTCTCTTTGCCTGCAATCTAAATTACACATGAAAAGCACAACTGTAGTAATGGAATGGGGATCTATACACTTGTGTGGCCATATAGAAGGCTCAAGAACTAAGGTCCTAGACAAGGAAGATGAGTTTGCACTGGTTCCAATCTCTCAGCAAAAGCAACAGTTACTAAGATGTTCTTAAAAGTATCACTCTTAATTTAAGCTGCAAAATAAAACCTCTCCAGTGATCCATTTCATAAACAGCTCATTTGAATTGATTCAGACTTGCTCTGTTTGCCTTTTGGTCCAGAAATATGACAGCAATGAAGGTTTCAATGAGGTACTTAGGAAACACCAATAATAATTTACATTCGAAACAAGGTGTAACCTATTTTTTATATAGCTGACTATAAAGCTGCATTTTTTCCTCTTCTGGAAACTTCAGGTAGTTATTCATGGTACTAAAGTATAAAAAAAAAAAATTAAAAAAAGTTTTGCTTTTCAAGTATCTTTTTTTCAGCCATTTTAACAGGCTGAATTAAAATCAAACTTTTCTATGAAAAATTAAAACAAACCTCTGAAGGGAAATGCTTAATCTAAGTTGATCCTTGATCACAAGAGTTACTCTAAGATTAATACTAATTCTTGGACACTCTTCATTTCATCACATTAATGCAGAAGTCAACCCTTGAGATACCTACAGAGCCTATAGATAATTGTTTATGTTCTCTCAACTGCAAATTAAGTTTATTTATACATATGAAAACTCACTCTAAGGTAACAGATGGGAGCTTCTGTGGGAAATATGCACATAAATTTTAGGTTTCATGTGAACTGTAGATGAAAACAAGCATACTGCCTCAGATTGAAATCTCCCAGCTGTATTGATTTTTCAGAATGGAACATGACTAGAAGTTATTCACAGATGCTCTCCTCCCGCAGCAGCAAGCTGCTCTCCCTCCTCTCAAGGGAAACGGGGCACCGAGGAGCAGAGCTACTGATGGAGCTGGAGAAAAAAAAAGACTCCAGGCATGAGCTGCAATGGATCTGAATGAAGAAAGGAGGATGGAAGAAAAGCATTTGTTCAGTAGTCCGGAACTTTTTTATTTTAAAACAATTTCATTCCTCTTCTCCTTACCCATCTCATTCCCTTCATCATATATGCACATATAACTTCACTATGTGGCCTGTCGCAAACAGCTCTCCTCTCATCACACACAGCAACGCTAACCACCTCCTCTGTTTCTCCCCCAACCCCCAAAAAGTCTCAGTCCCAACTATCAGCAGACACTTCCTTCATCCTCTTCATTGTCTAGTCCCCTGCAACCTTCCCAAAAGCTTTGCAATGAGGCTTTCTCCTCCCTATCCCAGTCCCAGTGTCCCTCACACGGTGCATTCCCTGCCTGAGCTCACTGCTACCCAGGGCATAGGAAAACCGAGGATGTGGGGCTGTCCCTAGGCAGGCTGCCAGTCCATACCAAAACAGCTTGCAGAATAAACCCAATCCAAAATCCCTGCAGCTCTTTTCAGGTTGCCTTGTCTCCCATCTTCACAAAGTAAAACGTTATGCCCCTTGCATCATTGTCAGAGAACTTTTAAGAAGGGAATTTGCAGCCACACATGTGTGGTAGGAAACACTGAGATAATACTGGAGAATCACATACATCCACGTTTGGTAGGTTTACGGAAAGAGAATCCAGCTTATATTCATGGTACTGGTGATTTACACTGGGATGGACACAGCTGACCTTTTATTCCTTTTAGATCCGTGACCTCAGCTGGCAAGCATCCCAGCAACTGAACAAGTAGTGATGCATATTCAGTTAACTAACCCCTTCTCAACAAAACCCCTTTACCTTCAGGCATCATTCAGTAATATTACTATTCAAGAACCCCATCAGTGGGACTGATGCCCACATGTACTCTGCATCAAACAGCATGCTGTAATGATCTGCAAGAACTGCGTTCATGATCTTAGGACAAAGGATATACATCAGCAACAAATTCTGAGCAGAAACATTTGATACAGTCGCAACACTCTGCCAAGGAAGATTTACTTCTTTAGTGAGGCACAAGATTGCAACTGCTGAAATTCTGTCCCCAGAGGGCATTCAGAGTCTATAGCACCTCCACAAACTCTAAGTTTACTCAACTAGAAAAACTAAAAATAAACCCAAACATTAATGATGTGGCAGACTGACATTCACAGATGCTGAAATCCAATGCACATCAATGCTGACCTAGAACAACCAATGCTACAAGGGAGCGCATTGTCATTTCACAACCCATAGCTTGCCCTATATAACAGAAGGGCACTTTACTGGCCATAAGTTGCAAAAAAAACCCAGTAGTCATAACTGCAATTACGATTACAACTCCTTTTTCTCTTACTGCATTCCTCACAACAGACAGAAATGAAAAACCTCTGCAATTCCTGCCAAGGTTATTCTGCACACTCCCACACAAGAAAATTCCTAATCTTGTGGGTACAGATCCAACGAAGTTATGTATCGCACAATTTTAGAAACAACCAGGAGACCCTCAAGAGTTGGTACACGCAGTTGGTATAGACACTGATCAACAACAGTTTCCCTTTTAACTCTGCTGCCAGGGACAGAGCTCCTACCCCAATACACACTCTTAGGCTATTATCATTAAGACTCCAATGGTGGAACCAGTCCACTCAACACTGAAGCCTGGTATCTGTGCCCAGTACCAGTACAGGTCCCACACCTGGAGACAACCGTTCTGGAGTTATTTATACACATGAACATGAGACCCATGTACCAGAGCAACTGCACAGAAACAGTACACAGTGGCTTCTAAGGGTACAGAGCAGCTACGGTTGCAGTAGGAAGAACTTCATATAAACAGACTGATTCAGATGTTCCTACTGGGTAGTACTTTAATTTTTCCATGAGACAAGCAGTTCTGACAGTCCCTGAAGTTTGCAGCTGGAAGCCTCATACAGGCAACAAAGCTACAGCAGAGAAATGATGGCTGCTAAGTCATCATCTTTAGAAGCAGGAACCACAGATGTAGCACTCCCGTGACATCATGTTCAGACACCTGTGAGCTCTCAAGCAAACTGTGAAAGAATTAACCGTAAGATGTGTATGATAGGTCCTCACTGTAATAAAACAAGGGATTCCTTTTGTTCACCTTCAGTGTACAAAAGGATGCAAACCAGACTGTGCAAAGGGAACTCTTCTGCATGAAAAATTAATCATCTTCCACAAAATATTGAACTCAAGTCCCAGATTTCAGTTTTTGTAAGGAGTTTTATGGCTAGCATCATACCGATGAAGCCATCCTTAAATACATCAAGCAGATGTAAAATGGTATACTAATATCTTCCTGAATATTCAGAAGATAAGTTAATCAAAACTGCTCATCTCAGAGGGATCATTAGGAAGTGCAGTTCTCATTCCTAAATAGTAACTTCCAATCACTACTGATCATTCTAGCAAATATACCCAACTATAATGCTTATCCTACAGCTTAAATCATCTCCCAGATGACCGTTGCAGCCTCCAGTTTCACTTGTTATTTCCTCAGTGGTGCAGTTATGCATGAACATAAATAATTATGGCACAAAGAAAGCCAAAGTTATGAAAAAACATCAAATAAATGGAATTTATTAATACCAAAATATTTTATATGAGGTAAGGCATGAAGTTATGACATTAAGTATAAAGTCATATCCATTTTCAATTTTAAAACCCGTTTTAAAAAAAAACTAAAATTGATCCATAATGTTCAGTTACTCTTAATATTAGTTTTCCACAGCCTCGATTTCCATTTCAATTGTTGAAGTGTACAGGATGTACGTTAAATGTGACAAAAGGAAGATGCTTATGAAATCAAAAGTACTTCCTCTGAACTAAAGCATTAGTTACTTTCTTGCAGAAATCCACTCTCTCCACTTGAATGCAAACCTTAGTACACCTTGACACACTGCCGAAAACGTTGAATATGTGTGTAAAAGAACTTGCATACTTTATAAAAAAAACCTGCTTCTGTTTAGACAGCTTTGACTGTACATGATAACATGCTTACTTTATACCAGCACTTAGTCAAATTTTGGAGACAGATAATAGTGAAGAAAACAGGCTTGCTACCACACAATGTAGCTAGGAAAATTTATAGGGTAGACTAGGAAAAACAGAGCTCTATTTTTACCTGAGCTCTTAAATCACATTAAAATTAAAAGCGAAACACTACATCTGCCACAGAATAAGTCTGGCTAATCTTCAGGGTAGCTGCATATGAAAAAAACAAGATTCATTTATATATCTTAACAGAAAAACAGGGAGCCCAGATAAATTGTCCCATATACCACAGACAAGTTGCTCCAAAACAGGCTTCTGGATTATTTTTTTTTTAATTGAAATCCCCAAGAAATAGGAATCAGAAAAAGCTACAGCCAAAAGTTTTACTTTCCTGATGACTGCGTGTCTTCCCTCTACTCACCATTACATAAAACGCTTGAACACAACATGCTTAAAGCAATGTCATTCAGTAATCTCTAGCAGTGATCTAAAGGATGCAAGAGCTTTTTTACAAAATCTGTCTTCAAGCCATCAGCTAAATATTCCACAATCCATGGGTAACTGCCCGGAATGAAACAGCATGCTGTATTCTGGATTTGGGACCCTGAAGCTTTAACCAATTATTTACATAGTCATGAAGATCAGCTTGAATTTTGGAGATGTTGCTGCAGAAGATCTATATGCGAGAGAGCTGTCATTGCAAACTCCTGGGAGGAGGGAGCAAGAGGGTAAAAACCCGACGTGGTGAGAGTCAATTGCAGGAGGCTACAAGGAGGTATTGAAGTGGAACCCCTCACCCAAATAACCTCCTCAGGTGCAGCCTTCTGGTGTAACTAGGAGGTAGGGCATAACCATGACCAACAGCAAACAGAAATATTTGAGTCTGAGATAAAGGTGGAATCTAACCGCAAGGAAATAATATCTGAATTTTCACCACTTTGAAGCACCTTGGCAGAGGAATCTAGTGACGTGCAGAGCCCTGAGGCTCTCCATGTTGCAGGGGAAATGAAAACTTCTAATGCTGCAACAAGAAATGCAAAGGAAGTATTTTAAGGAAAGTCACTCTAACATGAAAACGAGAAAAAGTCATCCCACATTTTCATGCCTTGTTCTATACATCCTATTTGAAAAACTATCTCCCACACACAAAATAAGAGGAGGATGGTCTCATGTTATATTTTACAAGTTAAATTAGGAATGTAACAATCCTCACTTTTTTGCTACGTATTTTAAATAATTAAGCAATGGAAGTTACTAGGCTTCAAGATACCAATCTCAAGTATAAAGCAGCAGCTTGTGCACAGCTGTGCCCTCAAGGCAAGTTCCACGTCGACCAGCCCTGCCTGTGTTCTCTGTTAAAAGGCAGCAATCACTCCGAGGGAACTGTCACCATTAATGTCTCTGTAACATGCACTTTTGACATGTCACCAATTTGAATTGCCAGAAATTAAAGTTACAGAAATCAAATTTCACTATGTTTGCAAAATAATACTTTATTATAAAACCTTTGAAACAAAATAACCACTGGCCAGTTGTTACTTTGTTCCTAGTCATATCTATTCAAGGAAGCATTCAAGTACCTGTTCATGTGTCATTTTAACACTTGTTATATTCCCTAAAATGAGCAAATGTGCAAATGACAAATATCAAGTGCTTTTTCTTTTTTCAACTTACACAAAGCATATGAATCATCATGCTATTGTGCACATGCAAAGCCAAAGCCAAATAGAGTTTAATATTTCAGATCTCTCCCTAAAACTTATTTTTAATAAATCATTCTGGAAGTGTTTCCAAAGATTTAGGCACATCTCAGCTGCCTCCCCTTGACACATACCTCGTTACAAATTGTGAACAAGAAAATATCAGACTGTACTGTCTCAGATAGTGAACAATGAAATATCTGAGACTGTATGTCTCAGAAAATTTATCTCAGAAGCTGTACATGTTGTCTAATTTTCAAGTGTGTTCAATCTTGCTTGTCAATACATAAGCTACAAATCAAAAAATGTTGGGATAAGAGTTATATGTCACCTGTGCTAGCTGGCAAGGACTTGAAACTTGATGTCCAGGAGCTACCAAGGCTGGGTAGTAGGTTCTCACCCTCTATTTATACTTTGTCTGACAGTCATGCCAAGAGGGAATCCTTTTCACTAAACCTAATTGTTTTACTGAAATGCTGCCAGACACCTCCATTACACCCCTGATGTGCCGGGGGAATTATAGCTTTTATTTGCACTTTCCTGAAAATAGCTCAGTAGTGCATGCCAAGATGGGGATCCTGACATTATTCACACAATTTGAGGGAGGCAAGCTATCAGTTATCTTTAAACAGAGCACTGTTCCTCCTTCTTTTTAGGAAGGGGCGGGGGGGGGGGGGGGATTCCCAAGAGAGGGACGGTTAATTGTAGCTACCACTTCAAGGGTATTCCAGACAAGAACAATCTTTTGTAAAGCCCTAAATTACCTGCCACAAGCACACAAACAGGAGGGATCAGTTGAGATCCCTGTTTAGAAACTTCTTTGGTAAGTAGCTGTTTATTGCTCTTTTATGTAGATACAGTCCATTTTCACCTTCTTTTAATATGACACAGAGGAAAACACCTTTAAAATGGGAAGTACTGTTCTGTTATAGTGCATTTGCATACTGTGTGCAGCTACACTAAATGGATTTCATAGCATGAACTACTTAAAATACATTTCTCTTAGTAATTATAACATTATATCATGTGATAAGCAGAAAATGCATTTATGCATATGACAATGTCAGTGTTTTTCCTCCCTCTACAACAGTACCTCACATACCCATTTTGTTCCCCCATAACCAAATATTTTCCCCTAGTCTTACAAACACTATCATTTTAACTTTGATTTGATAGCGTGAACTAATATTAATTATCATTAATAATGACTAGCAAGTTTAAGGGAAAAGTATAAAACAGACAATAAAAAGAGGCAACAAGACACCAATTTCTGGACTAAACCCACTTCATTCAGTAGCATACTACTTGCAGGACTTATTTTGCACACTGCTACATTGCAAAAATTCTCAGTTTTGTCTGTCTCCTACAGACACACTCTGGTATTATTCACAGATGGGACACAAATTGTCTGTCCTTGAGAGACATGGCCACCACACAAACAGCTCTGCTTGCTTTTTAATTTTGCACACATCCACTGTTGCATCAGCCAACTTCAGTTTGTTCAGCCTTCTTTCAAGGCTGTTTGCTTTGTTTCAGATTTCAAAGCACAGCAGTCTTCCCTCATACTGTGTTTTGCCCAGTGGTTCTCCTGTGCTGCGCTTACCCTTCTCAAAAAGTAAAGAACAGAAAGAGATGCAATGATATAATGCAATACCTGATTGTTGTGGTACTGTGTTAGAGTCTGTATGGTACTAACATGTAAAGTTTTCCGATTAATGTTAGCTAGTGTCACACATGATGTTATGAACTTGCCCTAAACAATTCGGTAGATTATTGGTATTATGCAAGAATAATAATAATTTAAGATCAGGGACGGGATTTATTTCTAGTCTTTCATAGGCTAGTGGCACAGAGATATATACTCTTAACAATATAAAAGGAATACATACTTTAAATGGAAATGAATGGTTCAAGAATCCAAGTACTATTCTGCTTTTACTATATGACATGCATATGAACAGTTTAACTCGCAGTGGACTAAAGCAGACTCACATCAAGAGTATTTTCACAGAGCAGCATGCTAACACTTGCTTCATAGCTTACAGTATCAATACTGTTATAATATTTTGATATGTTTCAGCATATATCTCTAGCTCAATTAATCTACACTAGTAAGGTGTGCCTCTGTGGAAAAAAATGTTTTCTAGGTTTCTTCCCCATGCACATGCAACTGGGTAAATGTGAAGTTAAGCTAAGGAGAAACAAACAGTAGTTTGGTTTGTTGTTTTGTTTGTCTTTTCCAGTAATCAAAAGCTATGTTGTCCACAACGAAAGGCCAAATCAAACATTATAGAAGGGGAACATCTCAATACCCATACCCATTTCTTAGGTACTTCTTGCCATACTGATTATTCAGACATGAAAATCAGGTTACTTGAACAGCTATTGAATTACATGTCTACTGGGAATATTTGGTAATGCAAAATTAATATTCAGACCCAGTATCCTACTAGGGCACTTGTTCTCACTTGGGATTTCCAGCTTATTTACCTGATGTTCTTTTTGCAGCATGTGCTGGTTTTGGCTGGGATAGAGTTAATTTTCTTCATAGTAGCTCGTATGGGGCTATGTTTTGGATTTGTGCTGAAAACAGTGTTGATAACACAGGGATGTTTTAGCTATTGCTGAGCAGGGCTCACACAGAGCCAAGGCCTTTTCTGCTTCTCTCCCCTCCCCACCAGCGAGGAGGCTGGGGGGGCACAAGGAGTTGGAGGGGACTCAGCCGGGACAGCTGACCCCAACTGACCCAAGGGATATTCCAGACCATGGGACGTCATGCTCAGTATATAAAGCTGGGGAAGAAGAAGGAGGCTGTGGGGACGTTCAGAGTGACGGTGTTTGTCTTCCCAAGTAACCGTTAGGTGTGATGGAGCCCGGCTTTCCTGGAGATGGCTGAACACCTGCCTGACCATGGGAAGTGGGGAATGAATTCCTTGTTTTGCTTTCCTTGCATACATGGCTTTCATGGCTTTTGCTTTACCTGTTAAACTGTCTTTGTCTCAACCCATGAGTTTTCTCACTTTTCCTCTTCTGATTCTCTCCTGAACCCCACCATGGGGGAGTGAGAGAGCAGCTGTGTGGTGTGTTTAGTTGCTGGCTGGGGTTAAACTGCAACACAGCAGCAGGCAGTTAGTTCATCACTCAAAACTTCATCAAGGCAGTTCCCAAAGAGAAACAGATCAGCAGGTTTTTAATCAACATGGCAGGTATTCTAAATGCCAGAGAAAAACACGGATTTTTCATATACCTGGTGGAGTCAATAAGAGACTTTGCTCACTGGACTAACTTAGAGAAAATGGGAAAAGTTAGAACAGTAAGTGCCAGAGTGGGAAAGTATGTTAGATTATTGATCCCTGCCCCAACCCCAACCCCCCCCCCCCCCCAAAAAAAAAGACTAAGATCATACAATTGGCAGAAGCTACTTTTCTGACAGCATGAATAATAGGATCCTCTGCTTCATTCTGTCATAATGCTTTGGCTAGTCACTTCTTCCAAATCTGTGTTTCTGCTAATTTCTACTGCTTCAACCCTAAAATATTACAAATATACACAAAAATTGTCTATGAGCAGAGAGTACATGGAATAAGCTAACACTGCAGCATGGTTCAACAGTCCAAGTCTGAAATAACAATGAAGTAAAAATTGCTGTTATTCCCAAACCACAGATGAAGTTTGGAAAAGCAGATTTACCATCCCTTGGACAGAATGCCAGCCTGAACTTCAGAGCTTTTGGTACCTACATGAGCGCAGGAACCTGACACGCATACCTTTCTCTAGGAATCATGTCTGCAACCTTTCAAATTCCTCCCTCTTCACAGAAATACCTCTTCATTAGCAGCACCACTTTTTGAGCAAATTGGTCACTTACCAGGACTAGTTAATCACCTCTTAGAGAAAAGCAACATAAAATACATCAATAGAAGACATCACAGAAGGCAACTCATGTATCAGTTGCTCACATGCGAGCAAGAATTATTTACACACTAGTATCTGCCTTTGTATTGTACTAAGTCCTTTGTGGATTACAAATTTTCCTGCATGTCTATTTGGGCACTTAGGTACTCATAAACTTAAATGCTTACTCTGGGAACAGTCAAGTTTGAAAATCACAGTCTGACTCTGAGTGCATGTTTTACTTTGACTAAAATTAGAAACTATGAATGCATGGGGGTTTTTTTCCAAAATGCTGTTGAACAAAAGAGACTAGACTGTTCATTTGCTGACTTGCTAGATGTTTCTTACTGTTTTGATCTCTTTGCAGCATGTTGATCTTCACTTTGGAAAAAGTACGTGGTAAATTCTGCAAATTTTTTGTCCAAAAGAGCACACAAAGCACAGCTATCATTCCAAGGCATTGCCAACGAAACTGAGGCAGGAGGCCAACTCTCACTTTTAGCAGAGGCAGACCATAGGCAACTCAGCTGAGGCCCTGAGGGCTTCTCTGTGCCAGTCAGACTAGATCAGACTCAGCAAAGGAGCAAAGGAATGTAAGAGACAACTTGGACTCAAAATACCTTTCCAAAGCTCTCCACGTACCTGCAGCAGAAGTAGGTCTAGGACACAAAGATAGTGGCAGCATGGAGGAGGAAGAGGGGAATCAAGGCACAACTGATATGAAGAGCATAAAGCTGAAAGCAGATGGTGGTCCACTCAAAATCAAAAACCTCAACCTCAATTGATAAAGGAAACAAGGGGAGAAAAAAAAAATAAATCCGAAATGGTGAAGCCATTCCCAATAGCATGTTTATAGGAATCAGGGGAACTGTAACATTACACAAATAATTACTACCATGCCATTAGAACTACATTTGTGAGGAAAATCACATGCAGGCTCAAGTTCATGAAGCAGATGCTTTTGTGGGGAGGTAAAACTATTATAACAAAAACGCCCCAAGCAGAAGGCAGAAAGATACCAACCACCCTGTAGAGTCAGGGAATGAAGCTCTGGGTGCTCAGAGGAACTAGCTTTGTTGGTGCACACAGAGGCAGTTCCAGGAGTTTTGGCTGCGCTAGTAACACAAATTTGTTTCATGACTCTGCACGTGCTCTCTTCTGTTAGGTAAGTCAGTGAAAACAGAAGTGCTAAGTGATATTGGGTTCTCCAACTCAGAGATTAAGCCATGTACTTCAAAAAGAAATCCATGAACTTGTGCCTGGAAAAGCAATTCGCAAAACTACACCAACTTTTTCCAGCACTTCATGCTGCCTTATTTAATGACATGAGTACAAACAGAGCACGCGTGTGTTTTCTTTTTCAAACTGAGATGTATCCTTCTTTTTACCTCACTCGCACTGCAAGAAAGCAAGGGTCATCAGACAAGCCACAAAACAACACTCAAACCAATGTTGCTGCTCAGACTTTTTTCTTCTTCTCTCCCAAAAGCACAGCTAGGAGTGCCTTAAACTTTCTGAAGCACTTTTTTTACACCTGCACTGGCCTCTTCTTTCCACATGGCCACATATTTTCATTAATAAGCTCTTTATCACAAAATAATTGGCTTCTGCAGGCCCCTGAAAATGAAACAGCTATAAGAGGTAAACAGATTATGATAATTCCAGTATTAATGAAGTCTGGAAGAAGTCTGAATTGCTTCAGGGAAGAAAGAGGCTTGGTCACTTTGAAACAGAAATTTATCCGATTTGCTGTTCAGCCTTTTTTGGTGCAAAAAATTATTTATAAACAGTACTACTCATGTGTTGCAGACCATAAGTAGCATTCATTAGCACATCACTTTAACATTCCTCTCCAGCCACAGTAAATTATATCAGTAAAGACTTTGGCCATTTCATTAAAGTATTTCAGGAAAAATATTCCATTCCTGCAAGGACATCATTTCAGTTCTTTAAACACAGCCACACAGAATGGCAATCAAATCATGCAGCATAACTAATGTTTTTACAGTCTTCCTTTGCTCATGTTCTGCTGTATATGCATATCATGTCCTGCGCTTGGAGCAGAGCCTCTCTCGGGTACAGACAATACATTGTTACCCAGCTTGAATCTGCACAAAAATTATGGACTCTGAAATGCATTACCTTCTGTAGCTTTAAGAGCTATTCAATAATAAAATCAAATTCTCAGTGATAGCAACACTCATTTCCAATTGCTCAACAAGGCCAGATGAAATATGTTGTCTCTGAGGAACACTTCACAGCTGAAGGCTGCAAGCTCGGTGTGCAAACACCTGAAATCACCAGTTACTCAGAACAGCTGCGTAGAAAAACCACAGTAACCCAGGGGAAATGGCCAGGAGAGATTTTCAAAGTTTAAAAGGATATTTATCAATATCTCTAGGTCTCATTCTGTCTTACTGAGTCTTTGAAACTCTTTCTCACAGCTTAAGTCAGCCACAGATAGAAGTGGCACCATCTGCATTACTGCTGCTCTTGAGTCACGGGGCAAATGCTGGCCTCAGGTTTCCACCTGGAGGGAAATGGTTAGTTTGCTCCAGGTACAATCTCAGGAGTGAAGTAACACCAACGAAGTGTGGCCAGGCAAGGGACCATGAAATGGCAGAGTGCCTAAAATCCAGAAGAATGCTTATCTGTACACTTATCTAGATTTTTTAAATATATATCCTTCCCCAGATATGAAGAGACAGAGTTCTTCTACATCTCTTCACAGACACTGTTTGATCAGCTTTTCTCCCTCATTGAATAAACCGTTGTACTTACACAGCAATTTCTACCTCCTTGACCTGGTTACTTACCATAATCACACTATCATTACCTCTCTACATTCGCTACGTACATATAAACTCACAGCACATAACATATCCCCTGCATGTCATGGCACCCACCAGAAACCCTTTCTCCAGAGCACAAGAAAGAACTAGTGGATTTTGTTTTATGTACCAAACTTTTGAATGAGAGTCAGTATATTCAGCAAGTCGATTCTCAGTGCCAAAGGCAGTTGGTTGGTCTAGAACTCCTGATTATTTACAGAGACAGAAATACCACCACAGACTTGAACCTGAAAGCACTTATTTGAGCATTAAGAGGTTTTAAATCTTTCTTTCTGGTATTTCAATGTCATAGAACTAAGATCTTTGGAAGAAATTATCACATTAATTAATAGGCAGAAGCAATTGGATAGGAGTGAGGAACTTGTTAAACCTGGCAATCTGCAAGAATATGAAAAACGTGAACAGTTTATGATTGGCTTCTACATGCCTATGTAACACAGAAACCAAATAGAACAAAATTAAAAGCATCCTCTGGAACATATTCATACAAACAGGGTACTAATGCCTTGGTTTTTGAAAGATAAACAAGGTCACTCAGCTACTGGAAGAAAACACAATGGGGATCTCATTTTTACATAATTAGGTACACATTGCCATCAAGCAAAACATCAGATTTTTTTCCATGCTTGTCCCACTTCTGTCTTCAATCCACAGAATGGCAATGAATGTCCAGCACAGCCATTAACAACTGTAGCGGTTTGGGTGTCCAGCTGCAACTGCAATCCAGACTGCCCACAAATTTATGTAATGTAAACCACTGCATAGCATGTCTAACATGCAGGCAACATCACGTGCAGATTATGGTGAGACTAGACCACAGAACTCACAAGGCTTTCACTATTCTGAATACTATAACCTTCCAACCATGCAGCTTCATGGCTGTTAACAGGTTCTCTTTTTCCCTAATAAAACAGGATGACATGTGGCAAACAGCACCATTTTTCCAAGTCGAGAGCATGTCTACACCACATCTCTCTTGAGAATTCTGCTGCTGCCTGAGGCACAAGAGAATGAAATAGAAAAAGGCAGAAATACCCAAGGAACAGTCATAAACTCTCCTACTTAAAATAAAAAGGTAAAATTAACATTTACCCAGGAAATAAAAAGGATATCCTTTTCTAGGAGCTGAGGCTTTAGAAATTCTTAGAACGTAGTTTACTATATTCCTACAAGGATCCCAAGGCCAGTCTGTCTTTCCAAGGCTGATAAGCACAGTCCTTGACTTTCTGATCAGCTGTACATCAGGATTCTATTCATCCCACTTCATCTTCACCAAATCTAGCATTTATATAAGCCTGGGTAGGTTTGGAGACAATCTTATTATGGTATTGTATGGTTATCTCAAGCTTTTATAAATGTAAAGAAGAATGTAGGATTAGAAAGAACTTCATGCTGCACGTCCTCATCCTTCTTCATTCATTGACCAGTTTCCATCATAACACTAGCTGGCTTCTTGTAATTCCTGAACTTTTAAACTTTCCTTCTAAATACTATTCACTACTTTCAATTTCCCACCCAAATGATGCCCACCTTAGTTTCAGTCCTCCTATCATCTCATTTTATGTTGTTTAATCAGCTTTTCTTCATCCCATATCCAGATACCATATCCCCCTTCCAGGCTCGTTTTTACTAGATTAAACAAAACCAGCTCACCTCATCTCCTGCAGGTGAGACTTTCCATTCCCCAGTCACTGAGGTAACTAATTTCTAAACTCGTTACAAGATTAGCCAGGGCTTTTTCGAACATGGGAGACTAACTGCAGACAATATTCCAGAAGTTCCTCCATTTCCTGCACAGTGGAGTGAAACTGTCTCTATTTCTAATAGCAACAGTAAGAGAAAAAATACAGGAATACCCTGCCCGCTTCTGGGCCAGAAAAGTTTGTTGCATGCAACCAGTTCTTAGCAAGATGTTACAATTTGGTCCTATTAAACTTAATGCCATTCTTCTTTTACCCCTCTATTTTTTTTCTAAAATAGCTGTTCTTACAATGTCTCAAAGCTGATAATTTTTTTAATACTGCAAACTTCAAAATTAATCTAGAATATGCTAAACTTTATATTGTGGTCCTCTAAACAGGCAAAGCATGGTTTGTTTTGTTTTAAATTAAAATACAATGCAATCCAGTGAATTCAACACACTGTCCTTTAGCTGTACTCTTATTCTCAGAAAATTTCCAGTCCTGGTCAACAGACATAACTAATATTCAAAAACTGGAATAAAGAGCCACAATGAGCAGCACAGAGATTTTAATCCTATCCACCCGGTCATGGAGAGAACTGCTAAAATCTGGGTTAATCCTTCCAATCCTTCGTCAGAAATGAAAGTCTGTGCAATTGAAATAGTATGCCAGAATTAGATTTGCTTGTGCTAAGGATTCAATTAAGCCAAAAATTAAGATCTGAAATAGCTTCAGTTAAAATCAAAGCAGTGCATTTCTACTGACAGATATTATAATCCAGAAAAGTCATTGTACTGAGACCAAACTCATAGCCCTTCTCTCCACAGGAAATTAATTTGGGACAAATCCCAGACACAGATTTTCAGATAGGAGTTTTGTCAAAAAAAGAAAAAAAAAAAAAAAAATCAGCATTTTTCCAAAATGATAATGACAACCGCTCAACTGGAATGCCATGAATAAGGCAGAACCTTCAGTTAGGAAGACCACAGAAATAAAGACAATTACTTATATTGGAATTTCATGAAGCAAATTCTCACAAACACCCTAGTGGCAATTTTAACTACTTTATATTTGTTGCTGTACTCAAAAACATGACATACCCACTAGATATAAAATATTTATCTCATATCTATTTATCTGTATTGGGCAGGGGACTTTTTTATTTTTAGCAAGCTGAGAGATTACACGTCAACATAGAAAATTTTAAAAATGAAGAAAGGAAGATGTCACTCTCCCCAGAGCAACTTCACTTGAAGCTTCTTCATCATTTGATTAAAGCCTGTACAAATCAGGCTGTATTAAATCTAAAATATAACAAATAGTCTGTATTTGCTGCTGCAAGTCTTCAGACTTGTCTATAGACAATTTATGTCAAGCCTGAAGTTTATGGTTGTTTTCTTCATGAAGTTACATATGAGATCACCTTCAAGACCCAGAAAGCCAGTGCTCCCCTTGAGCCTACAAATGCCACGCCTGCGCCCTCCCGTAACACAAATTACACTCAGCACAGTTACCATGGGAGGCAAAAGCGAAGTGGCAGTAAAACTTTCAGTTACAAACATTTAAAGTCTATAGTAACAGAATAATAGAGGCAAATACTCAGCTGTAGCCTCCATGCCAAGATAGCCAGAGGTTTCAAGCTATTGCATAAGCATATTTCTGTAATCTTTGTTGCTCCAAAGCTGGAAGCTTTTACTCAGGCAAGGCTCTTTGAAGTTACTTTGGGAACTGGCTCTCTGCAGATGGAAAAACAAATGATTAAACCAGCTCTATAGGGAGTCAGTCTTATTGTACATACTTGATTTAATAAGAAGCTAAGGGAGGGAGAATGTTGTTTGTTTGTGGGTTTTTTTAAATACAACACTAGAATGCCTGTTAAGAAGGAAAATACACCACCATCTGAGCTGAATCAGAAAAGCTGTTTTAATAACAGAGTTTATAACTGGGTCAAACATGCAAATGAAACCTTAAAGTGACCTGGTAAGACAAAAATCTAATTACCAAAATGAAGTTTAAATAGAATATCAAGTTTAACTTAAGTAAAACCAGGTAGCATGTCAACAAATCAATTTACGAGCAGTCCAGTAAGCCATTTGAAAAAGAGCACCCCAAGTACCATTATAACCCTTAAAGTACTGAATCATTCCTTTAACTAGAGACTGCTCTTCTAAGCAGAATATGCCTTAAATCTAATATGTTGCTTGGACTTTCCACCTCAGATATTATGAGGCTATGTCTGCATCTTTATGCCATTTATATAAAGAACATACTAAACCCCTTATTAGAAAGGCAAAAACTCCTCCATCTTCTCTTTACATTGCAGCATTCAAATCTTCAGGAAAAGCATTTAAGTAGGCATTAAAGGACTAAATATTTAAAGTATTTGCTTACTTTGCACTTGCTCCTAGTCCTTTACTTCACAATGAAATCAATCATGCCGCAGCCAGGATCCCACAAGCAGGATTTTTGCTTTCCATGTGGGACTCGTACCTGACCTGGATGCTATCTTTTCCTAGTAGAAGTATGCTCCTTGACATTTAGAAATGCCTTTGCTGACCTAGAGAACTGTTTTCCACATAAGTTATTTAAAACTAAGATTTTGCATGCCTATAACTTGCTTATCAGACAGTAAAAAAAGTAGCAGAATGTGCAAAATGTGCAAAGTTCATTCTTATCTTGGCTTAAGTTTTCCACTGCTTTCAGGCAGTGTCCACTGAGGTGTCCACTGCAGCTTAACAAATCAATAGGACTTATATTGGAATAAGGATTACCGAGCCGGACCGTTACATTTTATTATCGGATGAAATAACTCACTATTTCAAGATCTCCGCCTCGTACTGTGAAGAAGGTAAATCAGAAAACAGCTCTTCTCAAGCCAACAGTCATCTAATACAAGCAAGCACACTTAGAAAGAAAACAACTGAAGCAAGCACACAAAAAAGATTGGTAAGGCTTTCAATGACCATTAAAGGCACACGTGCTGCAGGTGACAGCTGGCTCCCATAAAAACTTCCCACATGTTCATTTAAATTTTAATTCAGAGCCCATGGGATGTGTTTTTATGAGAAATTGGGAATCTGAAAATATTTGTATATAGTGACAAGCTACTGAGCAACTGTTTAGGACGGTTTAAATTTGAAGATTTTTTTAATTATTTACACCTGTCCTAAGTCAGCTATTAAGTGCCATTTCACTTATTCACTGACCATTGGAAATATTCCAGTAATTCTTATGCTATAACAGTGCTGAATAGTAAAGAACAACAGGAAAGCCAAAGAGATTGTAGCCAGAAGCATGTATCCTGGAAAAGGTTAGAAAAGGAAGGCATGTGACACGACTTGTTAAATTGTTAAGGCTGGAAAAATGGCAGGATGAGTATATCTGGAAATGGCTGGGAAGATAATTTGTTGACTTTAGCCAACATGGGCAGGGAGTGGCAGTGGTGGAGTGTAAACTTGTATTTTTCCTTCCACAAGGGAGTTTGCCCTGCAAAGAACGTAAACTATCCTTGCCTGACACTTTCCAATACTCTATTCTCTGAAGACATTGCTTATTTTCAACCTCATGATACAACCAGTCATTTAGATTACGTCAACATTTATGTAATTCACGATCCATAACTTTGTTCTGTGCACATAACTACAATTTAAGTAAGTAAAGTAAGTGCCAGTAAACATGAGTCTCAGAATAGAATTTTGAAGCAACAGCAAAACACATTCAACATACAGGGGAGACTGCAGAATCAGCAAGCCACCTAACACTGTCGAAAGCAATTTATTTTCATATATTTTAACTAACAGTCTGTCCTGTCCCCGAGTATTCTGAAGCCAATTATAATTGAATTGAAAATCAATTATAAAAGGGAATCATAAATGTATTTTCAAATGTCAGTTCCTAAAAATCCAAGGTAGCAGGACACAGCAGCCAGCCAAGTGCATAGCAAAATAAAGGGAGGGGTTTATATTTAGGAAAGCCTATAGACTGGCCCTATCCCAGAGGTTATACTAAAGGAAAAAATAAAAGCAGTAGGGAAATTTTAAATGACATTAAAAGAGAAACATGCAGACTCCAATACATCAATTTCCAGATACTTAACTACAGCCTGAACTCCCTACATTGCACCAGGAAAAGCCAATGTCCCCCTATATGAGTACGTAAAGCTGGTCAACAAATGCAGAAGGAATCACTTAGGACAGGAGAAGAATTGCCCGAAATCCCAGGGCCAGGAACCCTGAAGAGATACTGAGATGGAAACTGTTCAGGGTTTCAAATATGGTTTTCTCATACTTCTTTCTTCACAAATAGATCACTAGCACCAGCAATTCCTATTGCTGGTTTATCACCAGCTCAGCTCTTCACCATTACCCTAGCTTACCTGGTTTAGTTTCCCATCCTTTCTCTATTTTCTGCTTATTAAACAGGCTTAGCTTAAAGTCATAACAGTTTTTACATTCTTCTTGGGATTCCAGAGAATTTTTATTTGCTTCAATTAATCTTATTTTAGCACGACTATCATCTGCACTTTGTGTACACTGAAAGAGTCCCAGTACTCCTAACAGTAAGGGATACATGTTTTTAAGCCGAGAGGTATATTCTCTCCTAGCCAACCTTGCTTCTGCCAGAAGTGAACTAAGGTAATAAATGGGGGGGGGGGAAATCCAAACCACCCTAACTCTAACACTAGGGTGACAGCCAAGTATAAAGTAGAATAGCAAATAGATGGGATGCAGATGAAGACAGCATAACAGGAGGGTGTTTGGAGGCAGCTGTTTGGTGGAAAGAGATTTGCATATAGAATGGACTGGATAAGAAATACACAGTCTAAGAGCAAACGAAGGAAGCAAATGGTTTTTTACAACTTCTATACCAGTTTGCTGTTACATAGTTAAGTGATAGAGCTTAATGTTTTGCATGCTGAGCATTGGAGTCATCCACAACATCTTTCACTAGAAAACAGATTCCACAACAGAAAATTTCAGCCTTTTTGCAGATAACAATAGTCAAAATGCAGATGGAGAAACGAGAGGAGAGGATGGCAAACAGATCAAAATGAAACAAAGGAGAGGGTTAGCTTATTTACTACAAATATAATGTGACTATTGAAGATAAACCAGACCATCCTAAATAGTACTTGACTAGAATACAGAGACACTTTCCAAAGTTTTTGCATCTGTTTTCTTATGATGAATTCACAAGCCTTATCTCATCCCAATTAGGTACTTCATATAGCTCTGATGCCTCTGCCAACACAATTTACCCAGAACTCTTAATTAGCCTCACACACAAAAAATAACATGTAATTTGTCTGGCAGTTATATGTTTCTGTACCTTCTAAAAGCAACTCATTGTAGGAATGTTGCACACTTAGAACAGATTACCTTAATTCTATTTTCTGTTTATTCAATTATAACTTTCGTTCCTAATTGTATTGTAAATTGTGTTGGGCTGGAAGGTGGCTATAAAATCCCTGCTCTTTCCTGTTTCATAGTGGTTCTATGTGTGCAGTGTGTTTCCACTAGACACAAACTCAATGTAGTGATTAGACTACAGTAGACTGCAAAGCAGTCCTATTGTTAATTCTAGTCACGTGGAGAGACAAGTTGGTCAGCACAAACAGACAAAACTTTGTATCAACAAAATCACAGGCAGAAATCTTGAACCAAAAGTTAGGACACTTAAAAAGAAAAGAAAAAACACTGTCAAGAAAAGGAAACAAAAGGAAAAGATAAGCAGCTTCCCACCCAGCAATCCCTTGAATGAAACAGGTTTATAGAAATATCTTGCTCTGAGATGCACAAAAGGCAAGCTATAAATAGTTATGCACACTGAGCAGAGGCCGTGGAGCAAGACCAGCACTGGTGTTCTCAGTCATGCTGCAGCAGGTAACTTGTGACAAGTAAACAGTCCAGCCTATCTTCATTAAAAGCCTCAAAGGAAATTACTTTCCCAAACCTATGATGGAGATAGAAAGCCTAAAACACTGACTGAAGAGTCATCTGGTAATGAAGCACCTCCCCAAGAGAGCTTACTCAAAACCTAAATAACAGGATACATAATTTTAAAGTTGAAAGGTGCATGGTCTCTATCTGAAAAAAATCTACTTTATCCAGGCTACTCAAAGATGGGTGTATGTGATCCTACTGGGAGATTACACTACTGTCAGCCAATTCAGCACGCCAAACCACAATTACTTGTAGGCTCCATCCTGAGGAGTAGGAAAATCAATGTACTTGAAGAAAAATATTAAAAGCATGAAGATGACAACCTTTCATTCTCTCACCATTCCTCTCCATCTTCAGCAAGGGAATCTGGCAGAAAGCAGGGAGAAGAACCTGCATGTATACCAAAACCAACAGACCTAGCTTTCTCAGACCTGATCACGCCTAAATATGAAACAAAAGATGACTTCCAAAAGAAATGGAAGTCATTTTGGAGCTGTATGCAGAACATCAGTGTTTTAATCAAATCTCATCCACAGCCCTCCAATGGGCCACTTAGTGTATTACAACCAAAAGGGACTGCACTCTAGCTTTGAATTCGTCCCTGTCCAAATACAGGTTAATCTTGCTAAGCATTCTCTGTTCTATAAATGTACAATCAAATGGAGATGTTTCACTGTTGCCCATGGCTCTAGAAGTTTAGGACCAGCTTATGACCTCAGATATGTTGCTGGATTTCCTAGATCGGTTTTAGTGCAGTCTCTGTGGCAGAGGAGATTAGGGGAGTAGGAACGGATTAAACAAACTGTCTAGAGATATAAATTTATGACTTGTTTCTTTAATCTGCATGTAAAGCTTAAAGAGTCAGTATTCAAACAAAACCTTAGTCACAAATTTGGACTAGAAACTGTTGCTTTTTCAAGAGGTTTAAATCAATCACAGACATTGATCAGGGAACCCTGTGTACCCCTCGGCCCACCCCAGTAGGCAATAATGCCTCATGCCTGAGTCCCAGAAGGCACAGACCTTTCTCCAGAGGAATTTTGCTCTTCCCTAAATAAGAGATAAGTTGTACAACTGGGACTTCCTTCTCTTTCTAAACACTCAGGCTTTTTGATCACTTAAGCTTCACGTGTATGGAAAGTACAGGGAAAATTGCTGTTGGGAAAGGTGAGATAATGTTAACTGCATACCACAAATTTACAGCTGCTGGACACCAAGTAACCTCCATCTGCAACTTGGAATACCATGTTTGCACATCAGGAAACAAGCTAGTTTTCCTGTTGGTTGTTCAGCTTTTGTACTACATTTCTTCTACACACTTTAATTTCTCTCCGAAGTATTCCCTTCTAACCAATCTTATTTCCAGTTCGGGTTTCACACAGAGCCTGTGAATCTCAACTTTTCTCTGACCCAATAAATCAAGTCTCAGGATAGAGGAAGATACATCACCACGGGCCTTCTAGCACAGCTTGTTTGAGTGCAAATACTCAAAAAGAAATGCTTGCCAGCTGCTACGCATTTACACAAGAGCACAAAAGCTTTTCCTAGAAACAATGGGGAGACCCAAGCATAATCCATGAGCAGCACTGTCTCTCTGGGGCCACAAGACCCCCAGCTAGGTCTCCATCTTGAGAAGCGGAGGGGCCCTCATCTGGAGGGTGAACACGCCGTGTAACTGGAGCTCTGCACTCAGGGAACTAAACCACGTCCGTTTTTACAAACTGTGCATCTAGCTTATGCACCTCAGTTGCAAGCACAGGGTTTTTCTCCTAAGGACATTAACTCTAAATCTAATATAAATAGCCAATGATGCTGCTATAGTTTATTTCAGTGAAGTACAGAAGAAAATATCTCAAGGATTTAAACAAACAATATGGTGACAGATGGTGTGGAGACAATCCAGGCTGGGCTCCCTCAGTAAAATCCACACAACTTCATAGCTCCAGGAAAGAGGGGAGGCAGAGGAGGAAGAGGAAGGGGGAGGAGGGAAGAGGGGGAGAAAAGCTGGCCAAGATGACCACAGATTTCTAACAAATAAAAACAGTTGTGGACTGCAAAGTTTCTCTGTTCTTCTATACACAGCTCTTTGTACCATCACCGATGTAGGCAGATCTACCCCAGATATCTTCCAAGCAAGTCCAAAAAAATTATAAAGAAATCCTTCAAATTAAATTGTTAGTCCAAGTAAGTGACAAATAAAACACACTATTAAACTGTCTATCCAAATCATCTAAGCGTCCTCTCAAAAATAATTAATAGATGAAACACGAAAAATGTGTTTGACATGATATCAAGGCCCTACTGTTCACTGTATAATTTTATTAGGATGAATATTTTCAGGTATGTTCTCTGGATATATTCTGATTGCCAGACATGTTTTATGTGCTTTATAATAGTCTATTATTACTTTGTAACTTAAAGGGAATAATTTGAGATTTTATATTTGAGAATGTCCTTGGGAAAAAATTCCAAAAATGCCACCAGGAATGTCTGCAAGCAGAAAATTATGTTGAAAGTCTGCTATGTTATAATTACCTACAGACAGGCGATAATTTGGAGAGATTGCATGGATGATCTACGACAGTGACCTACTAGCAGTTTTAAAATGTTGTTGGTCCAAACAAAGACACTTATGGATTTCTATATTCAAGAACTGTAAGAACAGACAGTTTGAAGAGAAAGCAAACAGTACCTTTGAGATGAAAGTCTATTGCCCTTACTGCAAATGACTAGATCCAAGTGAAGCCAAACATTCCTCCCTCCTAAATAAGAGTTGTTTATAGGATCCCACCCTGCACCCTGGGCTCAGCTGCAACCATGTCAAGTCAAGCAAGCTTAAAAAAAATAAGAACCTACCCACACCTGAGCTACATCAAAAATCAAGCCAGCTCTAGAAGACTTCAATTTCCTACAATCTGCTTATTAGTTACAGAAATTCCCAATCTCTTCCAAATTATCTTCCTTCTACTTAGGAAAATTGAATCAAATATTCCTCCCTTCAACTCCACAAGAGTGACAGTTCAAGTCTACTCTCATGGTATTCCAGGAAATCCTTCATGCTTTCCTTTGCTAAATTAAGAGGGAAGCTTTTGCATGGACAAGAGAATGAGGAATAATATAATCATCTCAGAAATAGCTAGGAAAATCCTTTAGAAAAGAAAAGAGAGAATGGGGCAGAGAAAGCAAGAAAGCAAGGCTCACATCATTAATATAACACTTCTCTGAGTTCTGAGACACAGCTCAAAGCAGTGAACACTGCAGCTCTCGCTGTTAAAGCTTTACTTTCTCATAGCGATGACAGTACAAGAATAGTAATGTAAACCTGCATGCTGTATCATAACCACCTCACGCTCCCAGACCACCGGCTCCTATTGAAGAAAAGCACGAGATATTGTATCCACTCACTTCATTCACCTCAGTAAGAAAGATTTCAAGCACATTTTTAACCATTTAATAACAGTGATTATGGCATGTGTGCGTAAAAGGTACGACCGCAGATTACGAGCCTAGTTCTAAAAATCTTTATGGATGTGCAAGGCAACTTTTTTTAAAAAATACGTATAGATTGACTTTTATGGATATGGTCAAGTAAACACAAATTTCCAAGAGAGGGTCAATGCTACATTTTTGTTGCAGTTCAAAATAAAAATGAGAATATCTGAAAGTTACACTTCCCAAAGCAGCATTAGTACAGCTAGAAGGAAAGAAAGTCAAATTCAACTGCTTCTTTAAAAGAGGCAGAAGGAATAGTGCAATGGAATAGTGCAAGCTACTATATCTAGACCTGAAACATCAGTTACGTGAATACAGATATTTTTTCACTAAAGCATTTATTCAAGTACAATTTAATCCTCCGGTCTTTTGCAGCACCAATCAAAGCTAAAGTTAATATCCTCAGGAGTATAGTGCCATACGCATGCTAATATCAGTTAACAGTAAGGGCAGGAAAGAAAAGTTACAAAATTTAGATTTAAGATTTTCTGTAAAAATACAGGACTGCTTTGACGAGCCAACTAGATGAGCTGGACAGAAATCTACATAACACATATGGAAGACATGCAAATTGATGGGCACACTCCATGAAGTATGATCTCCAGAAAAGATTCCACAATAAAAAACAAACCCAACACACCTCCCCACCACCATTCATCACAACAATTTTTAAAGCATAAGAATTGAAGTACGTTTATGCATAGTGCAAATGTGAAGTGTGGCTTTTGAACTTTTTTTTTTTTACTTTTTTTTTAATATGATCACTGTGCTATGAGGATACATGGCAAAGAAGTTGTAAGATGTGTAGAGGAACCTTAAGAGCAGCGTACAAAGTCATGAACAGATAAGGAAGTGTAAATTCTCAGTACCAGAGCCAGTAGTCTGGGTGTGCTCTGATCATAGTTACAAGGCTGGGCTTAGAGTTCTGGTTTGCACAAGTGCGGTACAGTTTTTGCATCTCAGGACTGAGGAAAAACAGAGCAATTCCAGCTATAATGAGCTGAAAATGACAGGTAACGCAAACATCTGTGAGTATTTCAGTAAAATACCTGAAAAATGTCCACCAAAAGAATGAACAAGATTTAAAAGTACAGTTCCACTCACTACTTATTCACAGTTAGGCGTCTTCACAAATACCCCAGCAGCACTATAGGGTGCGGGGGGCCTGGTGGAGCAGTGGAACACGAGTCAGCAGTGCACCCTTCTGGTGATAAAGCCTGACCAGGCTGCATTAGCCAGAGCACAGCCAGCTGCTTGAGGGAAGGGATTATTCCCCTCTTTGGTACTCGTGAGGCTGCGGTGGCAGTCCTCTGTCCAGTTTTGGGTTCCCCCACGCAAGACATCAATGTACCTGAGTGAGTCCAAAGGGCCGGAGTGCAGGAGGTGCAAGAAGAGGCTGAGGGAACTCTTTTCCGCAGAAAAGAGACAGGTAAGGACAGGTGTAATTGCAGCCTACAGCTACACAGAGACAGAGTTGGACTCGGAGACTCACAGCAAAAGAACAAGAGCCCGCGGTCACAGTACAGAGGGAAATTCTCATGAGATATAACAAAAATATTTGCACAGTGAGAAAGGTTAAGTACTGGAACAGATTGCCCAGAGAGGCTGTGGTATCTACATCCATAGAGCTATTCAAAACTTGACTGGATGATCTGATCTGACTTTGATGTTAGCTTGTCATTGAGGTAGGGCTGGGTTAAACAAGCTCCAGTGATCCCTTCCAACCTCAGTTGCTCTATGATTCTATGTTTACTATTTTGGAGGAGGGTGGGGGTAAAAAGGAAAGCTGAAGGTGGTGGTAGATGCAAAAGGGATTTTATACTAAACAATTAAGAGTGTTTATTGCCAATATTATCAGCAGAAAGAATAATGAAGAATGATAATTTAACCATATACAATACTTATTTTCTGGAAAAGCAAAGATCTATTTTGCATAACATTTCCAGAGCTGTTTCAAGAAGCATCGCTTTGTAATAGCCCTTTTGGAGAATTACCCTCACCTTTAATGCTGTTTGGTTATGCATTATAACTGTCAGTAGTTCCATGACAATAAAATGCTTCAAGCTATGTCTTTCAGAAAGATTTCTAATGAGAAGCTAGAAAGACTTAATTCTGCAATGCAAAAGCAGTATGGTTCAAAGACGCTAAGTATTCCTGGATGTATTTATAATACACAGGGGCTTTTTCCCCACTTGTGAAGGAAACAAATCTTTTATTATTGTCGCAGAACTAACCATGATGTTCTGCTTTAGAAAAGTATCACAGACACTATCCTTACAATGATAGCATGTGGTGAAACAAATGTAACTAATTTTAAAATCAAATGCTCAAGTCAGGAAACAGTTCCTAAGTAATGTTTGGTTTGAGATCCCTCAAATGTCAACAGACACAAGATGAATAAACAGCCAGTCTGTTTTCAGCATCCTCCAAGGGATGCTGATGCACAGCAGGTTGGCACAGATGCCCCAGACACAATTCTCATCTTGTTTCAGTAGACTATCCCACATCTGAGTATGTTTTAAGTCTGTGGCAGAATTGGGGACCAAAGCCAAGGAGCAGTTCGTTAGCAGGAGAGTTCCTGCCAACAGCAGGTGATAAAATCAGCTGGAGGCAGAGCATGTGGCACTGTCCAAAGGGTATCTCTACAGCACAGTTGGGATCAGGTAGGTACCATACATCCTTAAGTGTCACATTGGTTTATTGGTAGGGTTTTGACAGCAGATGTCAGGTGACGGCAGATCAGCTAGGTTCAGAAAATATTCCAGTTTTGTTGGCTTCACATGCCTGTCAATTTTCATAGTCTGTATCAAGCAATGTATCTCCTCAGCTGGTGCAGGCAAACTCTAACCAAACTGAAGCACAGTACAGCCAGCTGGGCCAATGGAGGAGGCAGTCTAAACTACGCACCGTTCACAGCAGATGTTCGCACGGGAACTCAGTACTTCAAAAGCTGTATGTCCTGCATTAATCACTGCATACTCCAAATGTGGGCATATCTCATATTTAGAAACCCAAACCAACTTTTTATTTTTTAAAGAGATGACTGTTCATGTGAGATTCACATTGACATAGTATTTATTAGCCATAGAGAATATGGTAAGCTTATCTACTCTGAGTCATTCCAGTAAAGTCTTTAGCGGTATAGAGCATTATAGATGATTTCTTTTTTCTGTGCCTTCAGTTTAGTTCACATTTAGGACAGTTAAGCAGCATATAACAACCACCTGGCACAGAATTCACTGAACTGTTGTGCCGCCTTTGTGTCAGCCATGCTCAGGAGACTACAAACAGGTACTACACACACACACTTTGAAGTGTTATCTAGAACACAGTACCAGCATAATGCCACAGAAGAGGAAAATATCTTCTAGAGCCACACAGTAAGGACATAAATGAAATGGCCATTAGCGTGCCAGAGAACCACATCTACAAGCAAGAGTGGGACCAAGCATCTTTTTTGCATACCCACCCATCTCAGTGTATGAGACAAAACAGAAGAATTTAAACACTGATCAAATTCACAATTTCGCCAACACCCAATGTGTTTCAGCTAAAATCCTGACACTGACTTGGAAGACAGATTTTACATTTGCAGTCCTTCTCCCTCAGACTTCATCTCCTCTGCCTTTATGACAGCACTGTGAATTTCACCTTCAACTCCCAGGAATTCATTCCTAAATAAATGGTTAATTGAGAGACATATGCAAGTCTCATTACTACGATGTTCCAAACTCAGTTCCAAGACATTGCACGTTGCAAAAGCCAAGTTAAAAATTAAGGCAATTTTAGTTACATGAGCAAACAATTCTTTCAGCCAATTCAAGCTACTGAAGACAGCTTGTTAGATTGCCTTAACACACAAAAGAACAATTTTGATTTCCCAAGTGGAAATCTTAGAAGCCACGTTTCAGCACAAAAATGTTTTATTAGCAAACTGTGATAACCCCTAAATTCAAAGACACTGATATATTAATGACAGTATTAGCATACAATGAAAATAGTATTAACTTACTGAGACAAGAAAAATACAATCTATTTCATTTTCTAGAGGCTCCTACATAAAAGTAAAAAATAGATCTGTATCAGTAACATCCTGCATCTGCTACCAAGCATGAAGTCGATTCCGTAAGGATTTCTGCCAGTGTTTCATCACTCAGGCCTGCCTGGGATCTTCAAATGTTCTTATGCTGGCATAGAAAGTTGAGTGAAACATGTACCAAATAAAATTCCTAAATATATATAAAGCCAGCTTTATAAAGATGGGTAAATCTGTACAGTAATTTAAAAGCACATGAAATAACTGCGTCTGTAACTTGGTCACTGCAATTACATTTAAGATAGTAGCATTGACTAGAATGATCTTTCCATATAAATCAAAATGTCAAAGCCATTGTTATAGAATCTCTGCTATAATTCAGCACTTACTGTCTTCCCCTTGTATGACATAAGTTTTAAAGGCAGGCAGGCCATTCCAAATACCAAGAGAGAGAGATCGCTTATCCCAGTGGAAAAAGTCTTTTCCAGAGGTGAAGTTTCAAAAGTTCACAGCTGATTCCTCAACTGTAACTAATCATTGCATCTTTCCTGCTTCTTTCCCCCCCCCTCAGGTTATGAAACAATGTATCTGGACCACTTCACTTTCAGATGGATTCGGAGAGCTCTTTAATATTCAAGTACTATGCAAAAGCCCCTTATAAAGAATAACAGTATTTAATGAATAAGAAACCCTAAAGGGTACAAATATCAGGAAATAAGTTACAATTAACATTGAAAAGCCTTGTGTGCTGGAAAACCAGTAAATTACTTCCCACAATTGAATTCCCTCTTCAGCTCTCCTTTTACGCCACGGTGGGAGCTCCTCTCAGACTCTCAGGCCAAGCAGCAGTCCATGCCAGAGAATTTAGTCCTGCGCGGTGCTAAGCACCTGTTTCAGAAACAGCAGTGATCACTTTACAAGATCAATGCTGCAGTGCCAGCAAGGATTTTTTTAAAATTGTTACAATGTCAAGCAACATGAGCTGGGTACGTGAGTCACTTTTGTCATTCCAGTCTCACGACAGATTACACAGAGATGTTTTCCAACAAAACAATTTGTCATTATCTCCAGAGTTCAGACAACCTCATTGTGGATTTTCATGAACTATAATAGGAAATTATAAGTATCTGGTTAGCAAAAATCTAATTTAATAAATACAGTGAATGCAAGAGCTGGTTCAAGTTTGCAGGACTACTTAATTTATAGACTGCAGTAGATCACAAGTCCAGCTTAATACAGTTGTCCTATTACTACTATTGTCCTCAAATACATTCAGGTCTATTGCATGCTTTTTCTTATAAGCACTGCAGAGTATCTCTTTATAATTTTAAATCTTAACCCTAAAATCATTTTATTGACCTACTATTTTGAGGTCGTTTTTACAGCCATATGTCATATTTGCTAGTAAAATTTCTAAACTGACCAGCATTCAGTGCGCTGGAGAGTAAAATTTCATTAAGACTCCTTTTACAATGGACAGAAAATTGAGTTTCAGGCATGAACCCCAAATATTTCAGAATATTTGATGAATGATCAATGGGGACACTGCTCCATATATTCTTTCTTTTTTAAAGTGCAGACATAAAATTAGAAGCACCTTTTTTTAACTGCTTGTAGTGATTATTGACAATAGAGACCAACACAGTGAAGTACATTAGACTAGCAAAAGCTTTTAATAAATTTTCCTACCTTATCTGCCATTATCATGGAGGCCCCACCATGAATTCCAAGAATTGGAATAGAAGTCTGAGATGAAATAAAATCCAAAATCTGAGCTACTGCCTCCTGATCAGTATCATCTCCAAAAACCACTCCATGGATCTTGGTGCCTGACATCAAGTCGCAAACATGCGTTATGATGCTCTTAGGGTCAGTCTGGTTCACCAGAAGGGTCACTACATTGACATCAACAGTCAGGTCTGCTGACATTTCCCTGGTCCAGAGAGCTCTGATGTCTCTCTCTGTGATATACTTGGTCCTTCCCAGAATCACTGCAATGTTCAGGATGGGATAACTTTTCTCTGCTCCACAAACAAGATCCAAAGGCGCCAGAAGAGCTTGGAGTACCAGGAGAGCACAGCCAATTTTCCTCATCTTTGCCAGCTTTATCCCCTGTAAAAGTGATCACATTGTATGAGAAAAACAACAGAGAGGAAAAAAATATATACTGTGTATCTCCAATGATGGTTTTAAACAGAAAGCTTCTGGACACAATGCAAACTTTAGCAGCTTTTTATAATACATTCTTCACCTTAGTTTCAATTCAAGCATCTCATATCCCCTCCGAAAGTTGGCTTGCCAGTGACAGTATTACAGCTGGTCTCCTGCAAGCAAGGCAAAAAATGTAGCACAAGTTCAGAGGAAAGACCCATTAAAATTCTTCCTGGATGGGCAACAAAATTAAAATGACTGACGTAATTTAAAAAAGACATTAGCATCCTTCTCTTTGACGTTGCCGTCCTAAAACAGGTAAAACACAGAAATCTATTTTCCTTTGTCCCAAATGTCTATTTAAAATTTAGTCACAGTCTAACGGGAAGAGGTGCTTTAGCTCAAAACGAGAGAAGCGAGCCAGGGGTCTGCTGGAAACCCCAGTCCATACACTCCATACATCTCACAGCATCCCAGAACCATGCTGGTTTATTTCTGAAGGTCTCTCCTAGACAGCTGCTGCTCAAGCACAGTCTACTGCATTTCTGGAACAGATTCAGAAGCACAATATTCTATCTTAATTCTTCTCCCTCCTCTTAACGCGGCATTCACTTGAGCATCTCAGAACTGCTGATCTCAGACACAAAGTTGTCACTGGTGTTGAAGGGGAGGGTGTTCCATAAATGAGCATCACTGCATTGGTTTACTTCATGTCTTCACTGAATCTCTGTAGGGGGCTGAATATAGACAGAGTAGGACGGGGAGAGAGATGAGCCATAGAAGTGATCTGAACTATCTGAAGGAGGGAGAAGAGGCAGAGCAGGTCTGACTCTGCAAGATCTCCGTTTCTGTGCCCCGAGGGATTTCCACCCCCATAACTGGCTCTCTGCTAGCTGCAAGAAGGGAGTCCCTGTGCCACATAAAGCCAAGCTTGTTGCAAAGCGTCACACAGAAAACACTAGCGAGGCTGTCCAATCAGGGGTGGCATTCTGCAGATCTCCCTTCTCGTCCCGCAAGCCCTATCTCCATCATCAATCGGAATCATCTGCTGCTGAAACGCACGCCAAGACAAGGGCTTGCTGTATCATCACCTCCTTTCGGGGCTGACGAGGGGATGAGCACTTGAGAGCCCGTTTAACTGCACCTGGGTGCCACTGTGCTTCCCAAGTCAGGGCACTGCGGGCCGGATTCCCACCGCTGCAGCACCGGGGGCAGCACGGAAAGCGGTAGGAATAAACAACCCCAGGTGCCCGCGGAAGCGAAGCCGCTTCGGCTTCCTCCAGCCCCCAGGAAATCACGGCTAGAATAACAAACAACGCGCACAC
>NW_010973072.1:4357162-4358626 GCF_000737465.1 Haliaeetus leucocephalus
GTGGTGCCGGGGGTGGTGCCGGGCATGCCGCGGGCGCGGGCATGTCGCGCCCCTCGGTGCCCGGGCTCAGGGGCGGCCTCCGCGCCGCTGGCCGCACGCGTGATCCCCGCCGCAGCCTGCGAGAGACATCGCATCCCGGGAGGGCAGCTAGGGGGACGGGGAGACAGGCAAAGGGGGGCTGGGGGGGGGACACGGGACAACGGGGGGGAGAAGAGGAGACGGTGAAAAGCCGTTAGTCCGCTTGCAGATTTGACGGGGGGGGGAATAGATTTCCATCTCATGTGGCACGTGAACCGAAATAAAGTGGCTAGACTCAAAAGTTCCCTCCCCTTCACTTAGGAAAGAGCTTAAATTTATTTCTAAGAGCAGCGCCCCTGAGCCCCCAGCCGTCCGGGAAACGTCCCTCAGCCTATCCAGGTCAGGAAAATCCTGGGCTCCCAACTGCCCGTTTGCTTCCAAGGGAAACGCACGGGGTTGAGCTCTAGGGGAAGAGACGTCCAACCTGGAAAGAGCAGCTAGAAGCAAACTAATTCACATGATCAAGGGCAGGAGTTTTCTTGACAGGTTCAAAACAAGCTTAATCTGGAAAACGGCTAAATCGGTGTGGGATAAAGCTCTTTTTGATCTTGTAAGGGAACAGATTCATTCTCAATTTATCCTAAGCAAACCCAGGGAGACACATTCTAGCAGATCCCTCCACGAAAAGCTCGGATCGCTTTGATTTTCCATTCGCTATTTCCAGTAAATATGCATAAGGAGACTTCTTCAAGCAGCCCCAGCTAAATGTAGGACGCTGGCGCGTCAGGCAAAGGCAACCGGCGTTCCCTAACCGGTCCTCGGTGCCGACTAGAAACTAAGAGCCAAGCACCGAACGGCGAGAGCCGGCAGCGCTGCCATCCCTGCGCGGCCCCCGCTGCCGCCGAGCCCCTTCCCAACTACTGGGCGCGTATGAGTGCTGGCCAGAAAGGCAATACTTACTGCATTCTCCCTCCCCATACTTCCAGTCTAAAGATCCTCAAAGTCATTTCAGTAGATTCCTTTGCAAACAACGAAGTGGAAAATAGGTCCCTTAACGCCTGGATTTCATCCTGCAACTTGTTCCCACCGCAGTAAATACAAGCCCGGCAGCTCTTTATCGCTTGAAATCCCGCATGATCAAGTTTTAGCAGAGCCGTTGCAACTGAGATTTGCTCTTTACTTTTGGCAGGAGGCATTTACGTGTCTTCATCTTTTTTTTCCTTCTTCTTCTTTCTTTCCTCTCCCCCCCCCCCCCCCTTTTTTTTTGGCCGTCTCTTTTTTTTGGCCGTTTAAAGGGCAGTTGCGATATCGCTGCAGCAGTTCCCCAGGACGGCAGCCTCTCGGAGCCCCCGCGCTCCTCTCGGCTTCTTGGAAGCGGCGGGGACTGGCAGCGCCGGTTCCTGAGGGGGCGGCGGGATCCACCCGGCTGCCGCCGTGCGGGGGGGG
>NW_010973072.1:4358684-4381337 GCF_000737465.1 Haliaeetus leucocephalus
CCGCTCCGCTCCGCTCCGCCGCCCCCGGCACCGCCGCCCTTTGCAGGGCGAAGCGCACGGGCGCCTGGTCGAGGCGAGGCGAATCGCGGCTAACTTCGAAGGCTGCCCCCGCCGCTTCGGCTTCCACCAGCGAATGAGTCAGAGCCAGGCAATCGGGGGAGGGGGGGGCAGAGCTGGGGCAACGGTGGAAACACCAGGTTTGGGGCAGAAGAGCGGCAAACTCGAGCTCTTCCCACGTTAACGGCCCCAGCGAAAGGTCGGTAGGCCGAGAGACCCCAGAGCGTTCTCCTTTCCCTTCACGCAGGGGCTGTCAAGCAGAAATCCCTGCCGTGGGGCTCAGGGGAATGAGCGTGGAACAGCAGCTTCCACACTAAAAGCAGCCCTAAAAGCTCCAGACCGCAGCCAGACATCGCAAAAATGCTCTGTAGAAGTTGGCTCCATCTAGGTATCCCCGCTGCTCCATCCCCCATTTCAAAGCATGGTGCCCGTTTCCCCACCGCCCGTCACCCACACAGCCCTGGTGTCAGACCCACCTGGCTGTTGAGCAGCTCTTTCCTCCTCGCCCAGACCACGCACCACCGCTCCCTTCCTCCACCGCACACTACCGCACCTCCGCCCTCGCTCCATTGCTCTTCTGCGTTCCCCTTTCCACCATCCTGCTCCCGCTGCCCCAACTTATTTGGTTTTGCACGAATGAATATACCGGCTAACTACCGCATAGCTAATGTCTTCTTTTGTGCTCCATCCTTTACAATCATATGTATTTCTACGCTGAATACTTCAGAATAAGGCCAATTCATGCATTTTGACAGACCCACTCAACAGGGCACCTATACCAGAGGAAACCTTTGGGTTCAAATAGGATAATGCCAAGTGTCCTCTCACTGAAGTTTGCTTTTCAGCACATTAAGGCACAGAATACCTAGAACTCACTCCCAAAGACATTTAACAGTGCATCAGTTTTACTGCTCTTGACAGTCTCTTCGTAAAATTCTCCAATAGGTCTATGCCTTTTTATTTTTTTCTCTCCTTTGAAAGACCTCATCTCCTAACTTATTTAGGAGATTACTTTCTTAGACATTGCATTAGTCTTTCTAAGCAAAGCACTTAAGCAGCTACGACTGTGCTTTTTTAACATATTTTTTTAAGTTTGATGTTTTAATGCATCTTTGCATTTCACCCTTGATGCACACTTTTCTCCTGTAAATATTACAGCAGTGTTTGTCACGGTTACTGGAGATGAGGTTGCATCTTCATCCTTGTGTAAGGGTTATCTCAGTGTTATCATTCCACAGATTTACTGAAACAGCAGCAAAAGCAGGGATTCAAGATCCTCAAATGCAAGTGAAATTCACAATGGCGAAAAAAATGTGGCTCTAACATTAGCATATATTTAACATATTAAAAGTGACATGGTGTCTTTGGAAAATACTTAGTACACAATATGCTGTGTACAATACATTTAATTTAATGGTTTGAAAGACCAATACAAGCAACAGACAAGTTTTCCAATGTCAACAGAGCTATATGATTTTCATTAACCTAAATTTAGACATATTTTAGCATTATTTCAAATATTTTTCCTCAATTACTCTTGTAAAAGTTTGTGAAATATCACATTACAAGTTGCTTCAAATTAATTTACAAATTAGAATTAAAATAACACATATTAATTTGCCCAAACACACTGGGACCAATCTTGGCAGTACATATGCAGTCTTCCCAAAAGCCTCACCAAATTCAAGCAGATTACTGCCTACAGAGTTGAGAAAATGCTGCAAAATTAGACTGCTATTTTAATAGACATCTGTAGTACATTTCTAGGTATATTTGCACAGTTTAATTCAACATTAAAGAGAAGAGCTGCAAACATGGTAAGAAATCAGCTTCACTCAGCAGAAACAAGAAAACAAAATTTGCATTTAAGTGTCTTTAACTTACCCTTGTAATTTGTGTGTAAAAGGGGAACACTCACTTCAAAAGCAGTGTAACAAACACTAACATCCCTGCACTTGGGAGATTAAGTTATAAATGTAGTGTTTTCATGGAGAACATTTATTCTGAAAGGCAGATGGATTGATACATAAGCAATTGCCTTCTCCACACAAACAGCTGCGCACTTATCTAAAAGAATTTACGACATAACTTCAAGAAGTTTGGAATCCCACACTTCCGAGGATATTTTCCACCTGGGGTTTCCCTACCTCCTGCCTGCTACATAAACCTGTATTTAAAGGTCAGAAACTTTCTTCTTACTCAGTCCCTTCCAACAGAACATTAAATTACAAAAAAAGGTTTCCTTTTTCTGAAAATTACCTGTTGCAGAGTACACTTTTCAACAGAAACAAGCAGCCAAATTACCAGGTACAAGAAATGTTTCCAAAGGAGGCAAGGGAGGTAGTGGGGTCTAATGGTCTGGCACAAGGCGGATTTCTGTCTCTGTTGCTGACTTATTAGTGACACTGTGTCTGTTACTTTCTCTCCATTTGCTTTACTGTACCAGCTGTAAAATGCTTACCTCACATGTTAGACAGCTAAATTAAAAGACAGATTTAAGCCCCAGATTCAGGAAAACAGCTCCATCATTTTCCTCTTGCTCTTAGAAAGAGCAGTGTTAAGTAAGGTAAGTACAATAACCCTTTCTAAAAAGAATTTGTTCTCATGCAATGACACCAAAGTTAGCCAAGAAAAATACTTCGACATATTAGGTACCAAATTATTGCCACTCTTTTCAATAAACGTAGTCTTTGTTGCAAAAGTTTAAGCCATGATTCAAGAGATGTCTAAAAGAAATTGCAGATCTATTCAGTAATCCTTGCTGTAACAGAAACACCATTACACAAGACTTCCTATGTTTTGTGAAACAAAATGGTAACGAGAGATTACAGGTAACTGGCTAGGTTAAGGGAGAGTGGCTTACTTAGAATTCATTCCAACTTTAAATGTGTTTCTAGTTCCAGCAATAAACTCCTCTTACCTTTAAGGAATATTGCTATAACCAGTAACAATATATTTACATGCATCTTATCTGCCACAAATACCCGAATTTCATCTACCCTGTGAAAACTCTCCAGCAAGAATCGAAAGCGACACTGATGCAGAGTCATTTTTCAGTACCACACAGGATCAAGTCTGAAATGAAACCACTTGACTCAACAAAAACTTAATGCCTAGCAAACAAGGATACAGTAACATAAACTTACTCTTGGGGAGCAACAAAGTTACATACGTGCTGAATAAACCCAAAGTAAAAATGGGAATTGTTTTCAAACTTACTAAAACGTTTGGTCACAGATGGCCCTCTTATTGAAAACTGGCTTAGCTCCTCATTTGGCAGTGTCCTTTCTTGCACAATTTACCAAGCCATGCATGAAATGATGGCCTTAAGCTACTCTCAGTTTTGCAAAGGACATGAGCTGGCTGCCTCGGAAAAAAGGGAGGCAGCATCACTGAATGGAGCTTGAGGCTGTTAGAGCACTCTAGCTTCTCTGCAAACAACCCCCAGCAGGGAAGGAACGCCCCAGGGACAGTTCAGCCAGACTTCCTCCTTCCCACCTCACCTCTAATTATCAGAATTATTCGAGATTCACCAGGATCATGTCTGTGCCTCTTTTGTAATCAATTTCCCATATCAAATCAATCTTTTGCTTTATTTCCAAACTCTGCTACACAGTTCCCAAGAAGAATTCTCTTTCTCTCAGAAATCACCGAATTAGTCAAATATAACTCTTAGGGTCAAGCCAGAATTTCACCATGAACTCTGTACTTTTTAATTAAAGCTGCTCTATTAACAAAGAAATCTGTGTCACAGCAATGCGATCCTGTGAAGACTGTCAGTAACAATCCCATTACACATCCAACCACCCGCAAGGTCTAGGCTTCAGGGAATTGAATCAGGTGTAAATACCTCGTTTAAGACTGCTTCTCTTCTTCCCTCCTTGTTCTCCTCCCAATCAGAAATTGCAAAATACCAGTATATTTCTAATAAAATCTTCTAGGAACACCCAAGAAAAAAACCTGACCACTGCATAGCCAGTACAGCTTGTTCATTAATACCTAGAACAGTTAGAGGAGCAGTCAAAAATTGCCATTATTTATTTAGGGCCAAAATATGATTTCCTAATCCTCACTGAATTCAGTAGAAGTGACAAGCCTTTATGAATCAGAATTTTTTAAAATACTATTTTAAGTCTTCTTTTCACTCACCCCCGGAACCATATAAATCTGTCTCTTCTTGTATCTATTTCTGGACAGCATGATGGGCCTCCTAGCCAAACGGTTACTAGCTTGTATTAGTCTATCTAAAGGATGCTCAGATTCTTGAAGTGTATAATGACAGGAGTAGTTTTGCTCTTGCCTTACATGGAACATTCTCTGTGTCTCCACATTCAAGACTGTCTACGTTTATACAGATTCTATACACCTTAAAAAGCCCCTATGTATATAGCTGATGTATATTTTCAAAAGTTTTACCAAAAAATTAAGTCAGAGATTACTATCATTCTGATCTTTTGAGGAAACAAGACAGTTCTAAAGCCTAGCCCCTTGAATAAGTACACATGTTAGGTATTCAAGGGTCTGGACAGACTTATTAGGTTTGAAAATATTAATCAGAAAAATATCTTATGAATCTTGAAGACAGGTGAGCTACTAGTCTTACCAAAATTAGTATTACTTGTAAAACAAACTTTCATGGAATATCCTGAAGTTATTTCACTTAAAATTTGATTCAGCACAAAGAAAATTACCACTTATGACTGATAAGAGACAGCAGCGACCTCTTACACATTGTTCATTGGTGGTACTTGTTTGCTAAAAGAAAGCTGTACCGAGTGGGAAGCACCAAGATGCCTACACTGCATCTGCTTCTCAGTGCTTCACTAAGCAAATTTTTACTCAGGGAGCTGAGACTTTTCTAGATCCAGAAAATCAAGTTTAGTAAAGGTCAATGGAAGCTTCTTATCAACACAAAGTTACCTCAGCTCTTGCTGGAAGATATTTTTAAGATGAGTAGTATTTTGTTCCTTGCATCCAACCTGTTTCTCGACTGTAGGCACTATCTCTATTAAAACTAGGTGCTAAAGGCTTATGAGACATCTGAGCCAGTAGGAATAGATCCAAGATAGAAAAATTCCCCTTGGACTTAAATTACAGTTCCACATGATGAGTCAGAGCCTTCTGTTACCTATTTCTGCCATACATGTTACATGGATTTTGTTCACACACAGGAATGCTATAGAGCCACTTGAGTATTAGTTTTCTTTAAAGTGCAATTGTCATGGTTCTTCTAGGTTCTGTATTTAGTCTGCTCTTGCTCCAGTCTAAGTAACCCCACTCCTTGCTTCCTACAGAAATGAAGTCTCTTGCTTTTCCCTGCCCAAGGAGAATTCTAGGCTGCAGTACACTCTACACCAGCTGTCATTATTAGTAGATCTAATTAGTTTCATTCTATTACATTTTCAAACCTTGCATGGCTTAATCTCACTGGTGGGAACAATGAATAAGACAAAGGGGCTTTAAATAAAATAACATGTTAAAACGCATTTGTATCCTACCTAAAATGCAGGTTTAGCTTACCCAGATGACCACATTTCTAGGAACTGATATCCAAATCAATTATTCCTATAGTTCTGGAATCTTCCCCAAGAAAAGAAAATGTTATTTCACGTACCTCTAAATTTTTGTTTGACTGACAGTAGGTCTTAAGCCTGAAAGAACTGGCTTCTGCTTCTTATGACAGGGGAGGTCAAGCTGGATGGAAGAAGGAAGGATTGATGAATTTTTTCAGGTTGCTAGAAATACAGGATTTGTCTGCTCTCTTGCCTACCTGCAAGATAACTCATATGGAATTAACCCTTAGGAGAAGACATGGCTTTTGCTTCTGGTGGTTTCCATACTGCCAAAAGTTACAGGTTTAAATAGGCCTTTTCCCAGAAAAGTTACTGTTGACAATTCTATTCTTTCCTCCTCCCCTGCCTTAAGGGGATGAAAAAAAGATAATTCATTACTGTATGAATTCTGCAAAGAGAGGTCAAGGACTGTACAGGCTCATTTCTAGTTTTTATACATCATTACTTCTAAATCTCAAAGGTCACACGATTGCTTTAAACACTTGACTGGAGATGGGAAGCTCCTAGTTCTCCAGGTGTCACACAATACAGTTCTAAGTTGCTTTGAAAATGAAGTCAAGTTCAGAGGTTGAGATTTATGTGAATCCTATACTTGGGAGCCTCAGTTACACCAGGGAGGATACTGTTGACTATAGACTTTGCTTGCAATATTGCTACAATCTGATCCTTCCAAGCTGGTTGAGTGTTCAAGATGGTTCTGTTCACATTCAATGACATAAATCACTTGCACAAAGATCTGTGTTGTTTTGTTGTTTTCATATTTGAACATAAATGCCCAAATGCATTTTATATTTAAAGTACACATAGGTGCATCCTCTCTGATAAACTTTATTATGACAGCCATTAAGAAATACAGAAAATGAAAGCAAAACAAAAGTATTTTTTTCCAAATAAGGAGCCTTCTATGATTTACTGGAATGACTTCATGATGATGACCTCATTATAGCAAGTTAAATGGATATGAATGAAATCTATGCTTACATTACTGACATTCTTTAAATTGAGCTCAACTGCTCTTTGAAATACCATCTGCTAAACAATAGCACTGATATATCAACACAAGTATTAAACTTCTTTTTAAACTCATAAGACAGACTCAAGTATATGCTCAAGTATATATTTTGAACTATAAATATCCTCAGTTTTGTTTTACTTGACCATCTATATACTGTGCACACATTCAATGACATTAACACACATGCAGGGTTGGTTTGGTGGTTTTGGTTGTGGTTTTTTTTTAGGTAACAATTACATATGAGGAATCATCTAGATAAATATAAACATATGAGGGCATTTCACTAACCTATAAAAAAAATTGGTCCCAGACCCACTTTCTGGAATTAATATACAATTGCTTCATTTTTATAAGCCAATTAACTGGAATCTTGCTTGGCAGACAGTTGTATGCTATCTACTCTCACACAACTATTTCTGTTCCCACCAGTCCTTTCTATAACACAGATTCTAAAATAACTGTGATATGTAGGAACAAGAATGTTTTTCTAGTTTAAGCCTGCCAGATCTTATCTTTCGTCTGCAAAAATCAGGCAGATTTCTTGCTTTCTTGATTTTAGCCAGAAACCCAAAATGCTGGAAGATGATAAAAAAAAAGATAATACTTTCTTCTTAGACCTTCTTGCTAAGTGGGGAACAACGCGTTCTTCCAAGGTACGGAACAGTGGTCAAGGTTTCATGAGCTACTCCACCTGTATTTACCTTGTATTGTGTTTATCTTTACACACTTGATTAGACTCCCATATCAAAATCCACAGAACATGTGAACATTTGCAGGAGAAATAGCACATGCTTCTACAGTATCCCAAGTTAAAGATACTTAATATAAAACAGCTATATTCTTTAAGAAAATTAGAAACACATTGGGTTTATATTCACTGCTATGCAAGTATTAAAGTAATAACTGCTTGACCCCACTGATCTCACTGTTGTCCTAGCTCATCACAGATTTATTTCATGGTTCCAAGTTCTCCTTGATGCAAGTCTGAAAAACTTTAAATATCATATTTTTTTACCAATTGACTTTTCATCTTTGCTGGTTATCAACATTTATCCTCGAATGCAGGTGTAAGAGAGCTGTTCATCCTAGACAAACACTTCAACGTTCAAAAACAAAATAAAAAATACACTCCATGTTTAGGCTTTAGGAGATTTTCTGCCCTTTGTTTTTACCCCAGTTGAACAAAATTATCGTTCTATTAACACTAATTCCTAGACTGGCTGTCTACTCCAGGAGTGAATTATAAAGTTGAGAGAGGAAATTTTTCCCCAATAACCCCATCTAGGCGATGGGACAGGGACATCTTAATGCTCTGAAGTAGCAGTTGGCTCAGTTTTAAAAAACTGGAGGCATGGAGTGGGGTTTAAGCAATTCATTTTAACCCTTCATTATTTTGAAAATGTCATCCTACCATTTACAAGGGTTTGTTTGATGTCTTTTACCTTCTTCTAACCTTTATCAGCTCCACTAGCCATTAGCATGTATACATGCATAAGGACAGATTTACAGATGTTCATCTTACCTCATCTAGAACATCTGCTTCGCTTACTCGAGTTGCTTTGCCCTTGCTAACATGGCATTTGAAACATGCTCAGTTGACATAATTCCCCAATGTTGACAATTCTGAGAGCTCTGATGTTTGGCATAGCCAGTTGCTCTGGATGTATTGTCATTAAAAAATTACACAGGCACTCAGAAAGTTAAAGATAGTACTTAAAAGAGCAATGTTATTGAAGAGAATATAGGAGGATGGAGAGGAAGACGTTCCAGAATGAAAGTTTTTAATATAAGTGACAAGTACAAGTTCAAAGTAACAGGGAAGAGACTGTTTCAACATGCTTTCTAATGTAAACCAAGTATCCTGTTTTTCACCTACTACCATTCTAAGTGATACACTTCCACTCTTCCCTCCATCATCGGCCGCACCAATTTCAGTGTTTTTAGATTATGCCAAACAAATACAGAAATGTCATAAACATTCTAACATCTTGCACTGTAACTTCAAACCACTGTCACTTCTTGCCACACTGAAGTGGTGCCTCAAGCCTGCACTTTCTCTCTGGTTTCCTGTTCCTCAGAGGATTATTAGATCTTATATCTTAACTACTCTACAACAAAGTGAATATTGTCATCTGTGTATCTATGTAGAAGGATAACCAAATTTAACTTCAAATTTAAAAAATTACAACCTTCCACTCATTCCTCCAGACACCTTATTAGCAAATATATGAGCTAAGAGAAGCAATGAAATCCTGAAGACCACCTGACTATCTTTGTGCAGTAAGTCACCTTCCCAGAGCAAGGTAAGAGATAGATTTGACTTCTGTTACATCTCCTTTTTTAAAGTCTGGAGTCAGTCTGAAAATCACAAAACAGAGCAATGTATACGACAATACAGAACACCAATAATTACTGTACAATTGATTAAGAAAGTAGCCAAGAAAACTTTTTTTTTTTCCCTTCAAGAACAACATAGAATTTTGACCCAAAAGAGATGTCCTCCAAGAATCTTAGTGAGGTATATTCTGAAGAAAAAAACCTACTCTGCTATCTTCCTAATGACAGAGACTTTTGGATCCTTAAGAGATCACCTAAATAACCCATATACAAAACTGCTATACGTTTACTATTTCAAAATACATCTTTTCATGCACACAGTACAATGTATATACTGTAAATATATCACATCACATTAGGCAAGATTTCTGAATAACTTGGACAATTTTTATTTTCTCCAACCAATCATAATAGGTCCATGAAGGTTTGGTACTTTCAACACATGTTAAGCTTTTATATTTCTTTCTTCTTACAAGCTTTGAGATAATCTGCTTCTTACCTTGATTTAATCATATGTTGTCTGTAAGTTGTTAACTCAATGTAGTGGAGCAGTGGCAGGTCCAATGCCTTCACAGGTACAATAGCACTTTTGTAAACAAAAGTGTATTTTGCTCCTTGAAGTTCAATTAACTGCTGAGTTAAACCTCATCTCAAGATGAAAAATTAAGGCACTTAGACTGCTCAGAGAGAAGAGCATGGTCAGGAATAAAGTTCAGTTTCTAGGGATAAGCGAATAGTATTTTCTCATTCAGGCTGTCTTCCAAATAAGTTAATTTTTTAAGCATGAAGAACAAATACACACTTGATCTGACAAATCAGCACAGATCCAGAACCTCTGGTTTTATATATAGATCCATAAAAGACACTAGCTTATGATAGGAGGGATCATTAAGTCAAGATTCTAACTGAACTTATAAACATTATAGTATGAAGCACACAATTTCTAAAAGAAAGACTAAAAAGGTAATCAATAATTTCTTCTCCAAAGGGCAAGTGATTAAATCTCTATAAACTCAGTAGGTAATTTACTGCAAAACTGCACCAAGGGGATTGCTGCAGAAGGAAATTTTTTCCCTCATATATCTTATATTAAAATTATTTTTTGTGTGTTTCTGTAGAAGAGGGCTATAGGCCATAATAACCTGATTTACCATTTAAAATAAGGTCTGACTCGACAGTTGTTCACTTGTCCCAAGATGCAGCCGATACAGCCATATCTCGACAAATCATGCCCTACTGCAGCTAAATAAACACACTAACAAGTGCCACACAAAGATGCGTTCTAGTGACTACAGACAATGCTGAGAGCCCACCACATCTCATCTTCAAGGAGCACATGCAGACTGAGACAGATTGTAGATGTATCGCCTTTGGAGCATGCAATTGTTAATCTAAGTACATGAAATCACGTCTGTTTTTAGTATCAAGTATGCCACTGTATAAAATGCTCCTCTTGAAATGTCATACGCTCAGAATAATTTACTTCATTCACAAGGGCTTCTGAATAGTTAAAGCTCTGGCTAAATCCCAAAATTCTACTATAACTACTCTTACCAAGCTGAACAGCATCCCAGTGTTCGACGTCCCTCTGAGAAAAGGAAAGGGAACAGCAGGGTATAATACACTACTTAAAATGTACGGAAAGACGGTCTAAAAGTCAAAGGACGTTAGAACTACTCAAGGGGACAAAAAGCAGCTCCATATGTTGTCTTGAATGGCGATTACCTAACAAATGCTGCATGTCACCGGAGTACAGCAGTCTTGCATAAGCACAAAGCAACTGCATGCTTCACATTGTTCTATAGGAAAGGTAAACTTAGAACATGAAAACAGCTATTTCAGCAGTTACCATGTCTTCCAACTGCAGCAGAATAATGACTAAGCTTGTTAAAACTGTGTACTGTTCAGGCTGCTTGTAGAGTCATTGGTACTAATTCCACCCAGTGAGAACTCCTCTGTTCCTATGTGGTGTGAATGCCAGTCTTCAAGTTTCTCACACTTTTGCAGGCAGCAGTGAAATGATGTTTTGAAAGCTTAATTTGTGATCAAACCAAATGCTTAAAATTGTCTCAGACTAGGTTTAGAATCCAGGCCTGCAACTGTACTGCATTTTGCTCAGCTGGATCTAGAAGACTCTAGTCCATAAAGCTTCCTGGTTGGACGCCTCATTGTAATTCCTGTTGCACAAGCTAAGGAAAAATTTCTCTGTGGTTCTGTTCAACTGTCCAAAAAGTCAAGTCCAGAATGATATTAAACATATGATTGCGGCATATTTGCTCTCAGAGCAAAATTCTACCCACTGTGTAGAAGAACTCCCCCAGTCTATACTAATATTTACAGAGTATCAGTAGGACAGAACACCAAGTAAAACAGTTGATTCTAGTCAACTGCATTGTTTTGCAAAATAAAGTCTATCCTACATGTAACAGCCCAAAGTTAATGTTCAGCATAAGCAATTTATTTTAGTTTGTTTCTGCATGGAAACTACATTCAAAACTGGGTTGAAGATTTCCAGTGCACAGCTATATTTATATTGTTTACGCAAAACTGTTTGAGAAGCTATCCACATACTGTCCACACCAAATTACTTTGTCAAGGTATGATCTGTAACTACTCTTGAGTCGTTAGTATGCAGCCCTGATTACTTAGTAGGCATCTAACCACAGGAAAGGAAAACAAATCATGTAACCTCGTGCTGATTTAAAAATCGTTACTGGTGTAATATGATGTAAACTGACAATGCATTGCAGTTCCAGCACTGCATTGCATCAGAGGTGAAACAAGCAGGCAAAGAAACAGATAGAGCTAAGAATAGCACATTTAACTCTTCAGAGATGGTCACAACACATAGCAAAAGCAAACATAAATTAGTCATAGAATAGCTAGCATTGAAGACATCTCCTCATTTAGGTCTTCACTAGACTAATCTGCTCAGGGCATGGGAACATTTATAGAACATAACAAGCATGCAGTCACAGCATGTGTGCATGTGAAGTGACTTCAGGTACTCTGGAGTATACACACAAGCACAACTAATTACAGATGATGCTTCCCTCCTTCCCTGACCTTGGTAAAAAACAAGTCTCAAAACCTTTCTGAATAGAGACCAATATTTCAGTTCACTGCCTGGAGATTTGAGGGGTTTTGCTTCATCAAATGCAGCACTGGGATTGCTTTATTTCTCCTGATGCTCTTCTAATCAGTTTGTGAAGGCTCTGGGCATCTAATCCGACCCTGGTCATCTATTTAAGAGCATGCCAAGTTTGTAAGTGGAACCATAGCTTCTTTCCCTTTAAAACTTTACAGCTACATTGCTGCCATAGCCTGCCTGGAAATGTCTGGAGGGGAAAAAACAAAGGACATAAAGCAGATATGATTCTCTTTATATCCCTTTTCCTTCCTCTACGCAAACGCAGACTTCAGATCAGATTATTCAGGTTTTGGCTGCCATTGCCAAGTCATAACTGAGTTTGTACTTTCACTCCACTATGTAAGTTTTAAATTCAGGTGTTTTTTCCTTTATAAGATTTTGAAGAAGGCTTGAGAAGGAACCTAAGGTACAGCCAAACCAAGCTGGGTCTCACTGAAGCATAGGCTTCAACTATTTCACAACTTTTTGTGAAGTGTTAGTATCATCATTTGCGAAGAACCAGCCCTGTCTGCTTTGTATTCCAGGACAGACAGAAGTATGGTTTTACGAACCACTTTTATCCCAACATTCACCCCCTGCTTCAGCACTGGGATCATGGAGTCACTTCAGTTTGTACCTCAGTCCTGACTATTCCCACCACTTTAAATAGGTGAAAAGGCACTAAATGGATGGGAAAGAGATGCTACAGCACAGCCAGGAACCTAACCTGCCTATAGATCCAGCTCTCCCACATCACATTCTTCTCTTCTGAGCATACTATCATTTCTGTACGTGTAATCATTGTGAAACTGTCGTGGTTTAATCCCAGTCAGCAACTAAGCACCACACAGCCACTCACTCACTCCCCCCCCACCCAGTGGGATGGGGGAGAAAATCGGGAAAAGAAGCAAAACCCATGGGTTGAGATAAGAACAGTTTAATAGAACAGAAAAGAAGAAACTAATAATGATAATGTTCACACTAATAAAATGACAACAGTAATGATAAAAGGATTGGAATGTACAAATGATGCGCAGTGCAATTGCTCACCACCCGCCGACCGACACCCAGCCAGTCCCCGAGCGGCAATCTCCCACCCCCACTCCCCCCAGTTTATATACTGGGCATGACGTCACATGGTATGGAATACCCCGTTGGCCAGTTTGGGTCAGCTGTCCTGGCTCTGTCCTGTGCCAATTTCTTGTGTCCCTCCAGCTTTCCCACTGGCTGGGCATGAGAAGCTGAAAAATCCTTGACTATAGTCTAAACACTACTGAGCAACAACTGAAAACATCAGTGTTATCAACATTCTTCTCATACTGAACTCAAAACATAGCACTGTACCAGCTACTAGGATGACAGTTAACTCTATCCCAGCTGAAACCAGGGCAGAAACAAATTTATATTGCCTTTGCAAAAACTTCAAAAATTTATGGCTGAAAGAAGCTAAGTGATCTCTGCGCAAAAGTCAGGATGGAAGAGAAAACGTAATGCATGGGATTTTCTCTAGAGATATGTCCCCCACTTGTTGCATTTCAGCATCTCACAGTCTCTTAATATGGTTATCCAGGATTCTTGTGATGGAGAAAGGGGGCAAATGTTTTTCCATCAGCTTTCTTGGTGATGAGTCAGTCTCTTTTTTTCTTAGCTTCTTTATCTTTACTTAATATTACCTAATAATATAGAAGTGTTCTGTTTCCCGTCAAGGAATATCTTGCATGTTTTTTAAACACATTAAAGCAGATTTACTTTGAAGCTTTGAATTGTCTGTAGCTTCCTCCAACAGAAGCAGCATCGCAATATTGCTGTGTGAATGAAGGATATTTTCAGTTCAGTGGTTAATCCAAAACAGGAAAACAATTTTGTTCACTTTAAATCAAAACTTTACTTTGAAGGAAATGCTGGGATATTAAACCTTTTAAACGGATATCTAAGCAAGATAACATTGTTTCAAAAACACCAGATCAAAATTATTTCTGTAACAACTGGACAAATTCAGTAGGATTACATAGCAATATCATGCTTCTGGCTGATCCAAATCTGTATTTTCTACCAAATAAATAAGTGGCCAGAAAAACATGTCCCAGTACTCATGAGTAGAACATGTTAGAAACTTTTCACTTTGTGTGCCCGTTTATCTGTCCTGACTCCTCAAAAGAACTGCTGGTCCTGTAGGATCCCAGTGCCTCCAGTGAAGGCTCCTCTGCCTTCCTCATGAAGTATTTTGAGCAGATCAGAGAGAGGATTAATCGCTATTAACTGCTAGAAGTACACCATAATATCTACCTTACAGCCTTACTCCCTGGGAGGGCAACCTTTTTATGCACTATTAAATAAGTCTTTCTCCACCAGGGCATTTTGGGAATGTTAACCCATAATATACTCTATGAACACTGCTTCTGATATCAGAGAGGATAAATACACAAAATTGCACATTGAAGTGTATTAGTTGCAGAAAGAACTTTCACTTCAAATTATACAAATACTCCCCGATAAGTTCAATTCAAATTAGTATGACAGATCTTATGTCCCACGGAGGGAATGTATAATTTGTACAAAATTTCAATAGGAGACAAGTTCTACATTATAACTTCAGAGCAACAGAAGCAACATCGCTCTTACAAGTTCAAATTTTTAAATAAGTGTGCAAAGTGAAAAGAAATTCTTTAACATTTTATTTTACCCAGAATAGCTACACTTTAAATACAGACCTGATAATATTAGGAACTCCAAGATGTAATAATCTTATCATTACAGAGAGGGGCACAGGATTGGTTTATTTCATAGAATCATAGAATTGTTTAGGTTGGAAAAGACCTTTAAGATCATCGAGTCCAAGCATCAACCCAACACCACCATGCCCACTAAACCATGTCCTGAAGTGCCTTGTCTACGCGTTTTTTGAACGCCCCCAGGGATGGTGACTCAACCACTTCCCTGGGCAGCCTGTTCCAATGTCTGACAACCCTTTCAGCAAAGAAATTTTTCCTAATATCCAACCTAAACCTTCCCTGCCGCAACTTGAGGCCATTTCTTCTTGTCCTATCTCCAGCCATCTGACAGGAGAGACCAACACCCACCTCACTACAACCTCCTCTCAGGTAGTTGTAGAGAGCGATAAGGTCTCCCCTCAGCCTCCTTTTCTCCACGCTAAACAGCCCCAGTTCCCTCACCTTCTCCTCATAAGACTTGTGCTCTAGACCCTTCACCAGCTTCATTGCCCTTCTCTGGACACACTGCAGCACCTCAATGTCTTTCCTGTAGTGAGGGACCCAAAACTGAACACAGGACTCGAGGTGCGGCCTCACCAGTGCCCAGTACAGGGGAACGACCACCTCCCTGCTCCTGCTGGCCACACTATTTCTGACACAGGCCAGGATGCCGTTGGCCTTCTTGGCCACCTGGACACACCGCTGGCTCATATTCAGCCATCTGTCAACCAGCACCCCCAGGTCTTTCTCTGCCGGGCAGCTTTCCAGCCACTCTTCCCCAAGCCTGTAGCGCTGCGTGGGGTTGTTGTGACCCAAGTGCAGGACCTGGCACTTGGCCTTATTGATCTTCACACGATTGGCCTCAGCCCATTGATCCAGCCTGTCCAGATCCCTCTGTAGAGCCTTCCTACCCTCAAGCAGATCAACCCTCCCTCCCAACTTGGTGTCATCAGCAAACTTGATGAGGGTGCACTCAATCCCCTCGTCCAGATCATTGATAAAGATATTAAAGAGAACTGGCCCCAAAACTGAGCCCTGGGGAACACCACTTGTGGCCGGCTGCCAACTGGATTTAACTCCATTCACTACAACCCTCTGGGCTTGTCCATCCAGCCAGTTTTTCAGTCAGCAAAGAGTACACCTGCCTAAGCCACGAGCTGCCAGCTTCTCGATGAGTATGGCGTGAGAGACAGTGTCAAAGGCCTTACTGAAGTCCAGGTAGACAACATCCACAGCCTTTCCCCCATCCACTAGGCAGGTCACCCGGTCATAGGAGGAGATCAGGTTGGTCAAGCAGGACCTGCCTTTCATGAACCCATGCTAATTTATAACATTATCATGGATACTAGCAACACATTTAAGAATATTAAACTGTTTTAATGCATAATCACAAGAAATTAATCTACTAATGAGCAGATTTTCACTGGTTATAGGGTAGACCACTGTGCATTAAAGGAGGTCAGATAGTTTCTTTGCCAAGTTCATTTCTGCTCTTTGAAAGCTACAGCAATATTTGTAAATGTCACTGTTCTGCACAAATTGAAAGGGAAAGACTAAGCAATAAGGAACTAACAATAGTTACTAAAGAAAACTGCTTGAGTGGGTCTGTACAGCTTCATTTGGTAAAGAGCAGTAATTTGTTCTCTCCTCTCATGAGGTGCTGGCTATTTTGTTTGTCATGGATTATTCCCCTCTCTCCATACTTGAAAAGCTGCATTTTTTTTTTTTTTGCCCTAGTTTCATTATTATAAATTATTACATTTGAATCTCCTTCTGACCTAGATCTTAAGAAACAGGATATTTCCAAGCTAGAATTCAGAGCTTACATATTCTCGGTGACAGCCACAATTCTGGGACACAAGCTTAGATTAATGCAGAGAGGGGGGGAGTGTTGGAAAGTGGGTATGGACACTTCTTTCAGCTAAGTGTCTGAAACTGAAAGGGACAACAAGCAAACACAGAAACCACTAGACCGATAATAAAGAAATGGGCAAAATCAGCTAGTAAACCAATTGTACTAAATAGCTAAAATCTAGAATGTTGCATTCAAGACCAGATAGAAGAAACCTCTTTGGTCAGCAGGAACAAGAAAAGGTCTACAATAAGAGTATTTTTTTTGTTGTTTTCAAAACCTAAATCACGTATGACTAATTTCCAGGGCTAACAGGTTAGCAGAAACAAAAAGTCAGCCATATAACGGTTTGTTCAGAACCCCAGTTTTCATCAGCTAAAAAAAAAAGTCAGTTTCCACACAATCAGTTACGATACCCAGCAGATAAAACAGATGGGTAACTGGCCATTCACAGCCCATTTCCATGATATGCATTCTTGTGGTCTATAAATAACTTAAGTAGGGACACCTGCTTCTTGGCAATGCAGTAGAAATGCCTCTATTCTCTTCTACTTTCATCTTGTTCATTATGGATAAGGATAAAAAGGGATAAAACAGAATTAAACAATAAAATTTTTCCCTTGCCAAGACAACACATATACTGCCACTGCAGCCTCAGCACAACTGGCAAACAGCAGATGCCATTCATTTACTTGACTAAAAACTACTCGCCATCTCCCAAATTAAACACACTCTGAGAGAATTCAGGTTGGGTTTTGTTGTTTTTTTTATTTTATTTTTATTTTACAGATTCACCTTCTGGGAATTGCACTGAAATCACTACAAAACTGCTACTTATCCTTCAAGTATGCACATTTATTCTACTAAATATTACTTGTTTTGCTTTTTAAATCCATTTAAGTCAGAAAATGTCATGCTGCAAAAAAATCTAGAGAGTGACTCTGGCCAATTCATTTGTTCCTTCTCAGCAAAAACCCATAGGAGTCATCCTCTAGGGTAAGAAGAGGGATAATTTCTGGTGGACCTGCCAAAGGCGACTGTGGCCTTCTGTTGGGGACACAAGCAAGCTGGTAATGCAACCTGCTCTCTCAGGAGTCATTAGGATTTCATCATTATGCAGTTCCAACCAACTCACTCGTGTCTCTGAAATTTATGAATGTTAAGTAAAAGAGCACCTGAAATCCACTGACCACAGGCAATCAGAGGAGAGGAAGAGATTTCTGCCACTGACCACAGATGTGATTAAAGAAGACACTGTTTCAGCTACACAGGTCCCACAGCTGCATTGTCCAAAAACAAAAGCCAAGAGGCAATATTCTTTTGCAATGCAGAAAACAGCCAGCACTATCTGCCAAGAACCATTCCTTTATTCTAACAACTTGCAAAATTTTTGCAGATCTCGATGAAATAACTCCTCCCTTAAGATTTGCAACCTCATAATTCATCAGTCTAGCTTCTTCAAATATCTCATCTGCCACTTGAACATCATCTTTTTGCTACGTTTTCCTTAGATGCATTTCTTTCAAACTCCCTAACACCACCTTCCTCTACTTGTTTTCATTATGAGCTAATCACAGTTTCATTTCCCTTCTGGTGTGTTTTCCCCTCCTAGGTATTCTCAGTACCTACCCACCCCTCTCACTTCATAACAGAAAGCACATAGCAGAAATTTCTCAACAGGCTGCTCTTCTACAAAATAAATGTTTCCATAGGGAGTACCAGCTCTAATAAAAAAAATCACTGCTGAATTTCCAGTCAAAACCAGAAACTGCCCCAGAAAAGAAAATAGTTTACTGACACTAACCTGGAATACAAAACCTCAAAGTCTCAATTCACATAATGCTGAAGAAACTGCCTCCCAATTCAAGAGCTTTGGAAGAAGATGATTTATCTCCATGCAGAACATGAAAAAAATAAGTATCACAGTCTGAAACCAAATTATGCAAGATGAGAAAATCTTCCTGTCTTGCTATACTAACTGTTAACTATCATTTCAAAAGAAAAGAGAAAATGACAACCAGGACAGGGAGGGGGGTTGGGTGGGGTAGGGTGTGTAATCAAAATCCACATTCTTCATAACCAATACAGACATGAAGAATTTAGTCTTCACTAATGACTCATGTGAGTCTCCTATTATCCCACTCTTGTCTACTTTGTTCTCCTATTGTTCCATGCACTGTATCTGTTCTATGCATTTTATGAATTTTCCTAAGTAGAAACTTATTTTCTAACACATATCTATGAATTTAATATATAAAGAAATATATATAAAAATATATATTAAACAAACTGCAGACCACAATTTCTATGTTTGCTTCCCAACTCCAGCATTTTGCATCAGGAGCTGCCCTCGAACAAATCTGTCACACACTTAGAACCAAAGTCATTACTGTCATCATTTGGGCTGTCAGCCCAATTCCATGCAAAATTAAATTACATGCAACTAAACCCCTTAAGACTAACTAAGTTTAAAAATAGCCAGCACACATTCATTCACACCACCAACAATGGCATTAGACCAATAAACTCAGATTTGCAGACTAATGCCCTTCAACAAGCAAGGAATTCTGGCTGAATTTTGATCTGAGATCAATGGAATAACCTATATTGCAAAATATGAGCTTGATTTTTCTGCTTAATTGTTTGAGCAAAGAGTAAAGTATTTTACCTTCAACAGTTTCATGTAAGAAATGAAAAAAGTTACTGTTCTGTTATCAAAAAAATCATATAGTCTGTCCACATTGATTAATTATTATACTGAAAATGTAAATGCTCAGATCTTCAGAACTCCAGAGCATGAATGTCATGGTTAGAAGTCAGTTCAGATAATTGTGATTGCTTTAAACATTCCTGATGCTTTAAACATTCCAGGGACTGATTCAGCAGCACTAGAAAACATTTATTTACCACTAAAGTAGTTGTAAAACAGGTATAGTGAACCATTTTAATTAACACTATTCATCACTACAAGGTAGATAACGTCTTTTCAAATGTTTATTTTCCAGCTCTGTATGAGTTCATTTTTAATGGTTTCTTTAGCTTTTCTAAATTCATTTAAAAGGTAATTTCTAGCCTACATTCAATATCCTGTCCTTATGGTCATAGCTGAAATAATGTTTTAAAATAAAAGATGGATAATGAACTTTAATGAATGATGGTGCTGAGCATTGCAGTTGTGCATTATTCACATCACAGACCATGCTCCAGCTGAATTTACATTACTTCCTTGAGATGCTAGGGACACATGTAGTAAACTGCCACTGACTAATGGGCACTTTCTCTATTTTATTTGCAGGACAAGTAATAAAGCAAAAGGAATTAATTTGCATTGCCCAAGGATTTTACTCCCTAGCTAACTCTCCCTCTCACTTGGATACGGTTACCTATATGGAGAGGTAACAATAAAGAAAGCTCACTGAAAAAGGTTAATGAATTTTACAGCTTCCACAGTCAAGCTGCTCTGCAGTAATTGATAAAGCAAGAGACACCTGACCATGCATCTGTCTGTCCTGATTTCAGCTGGGATAGAGTTAATTTTCTTCCTAGTAGCTGGTATAGTTTTGGGTTCAGTACAAGAATGTTGATAACACATTGATGTTTTCAGTTGTTGCTGAAACAACAGCAGTTGTTGCTGTTGTTTAGACTAAGTCAAGGATTTTTCAGCTTCTCATGCCCAGCCAGCAAGAAGGCTGGAGGGGCACAAGAAGTTGGGAGGGGACACAGCCAGGGCAGCTGACCCAAACTGGCCAACGGGGTATTCCATACTGTGTGACATTACGGCTAGTATATAAACCAGGGGGACCTGGCCTGGAGGGACTGTTGCTTGGGAACTAACTGGGCATTGGTTGTGGGTGGTGAGCAATTGCATTGTGCATCACTTGTTTTGTATATTCCAATCCTTTTATTATTGTTGTCATTTTATTATTGTTATTATTATCATAATTACTAATTTTTTCCTTTCTGTTCTATTAAACTGTTCTTATCTCAACCCATGAGTTTTACTTTTTTTTCCCTGATTCTCTCCCCCATCCCACTGGGTGGGGGGGAGTGAGTGAGTGGCTGCGTGGTGCTTAGTTACTGGCTGGGGTTAAACCACAACAGCGTCTCCGCCCCATACCTATTCAGATAAAAATATATTAGGAACTGCACTTAACAGAGCATTTATATTTTTGCTATGTAAAATTTGAGGCAGTAGAACTCAACATTTCAAATCGGAGCTCCTTCTCAAATTCAATATAAATTTCACCTAAAGAAGTAACAATTGAAATGTGGTACCTTGACATTTCTATACACGCTTTCTAGGAAACACAACTTGTATTTTGGGGATTTCATGTATTTTTCAGCCCACACCTTACTTGGCTTATGATTAGATTTGTGATTTTTTTTTTTTTTTTTCATTTTTAGCCTGGGGTGGTGGTTGGATGCGGTTTGGGTTTGGAGTTTTGACCTTCACCTATTCCAATAAAGGGAACAGTGAAGATTTCCACCACTGCATATTCAAGAATTAACAAAGCTTGGACTCACAATCAGTTAAGAACTCCAATATTCAAGAGGACCTGATTATATACCCATGCAAAGTCAAAAAAAACCAACCAAACAACTAATAATTCATATTTTGGCTAGGTCCTCAAATTTAGCTGATCTAAATTCAGTTATTTGCCTCATTCTACTGTATATTACTTTTTTTCCCACATGCTTCATTCTGTTGCAAGTTACAGCTTAGTGATTTTCAACATTTAAGTATTAATTATAAATTGACATTCTTCCAAATGCTGTATCTAGAGACCTTTAAGAAGCATGTCAGAAATTAGTGCCTCATCTAAAGCATTCATGAGATGAGATTTGCACAAGATGTACAAGCAATAGATTTCTGTATATCAGAGTTAATCAGATGCTTTATATTAGTATGATAAGGGACATTTTAAGATACATTAAAATAAACATTTAGCTAATTGCTCTGAAATTCAGTTGTCTTTACTAAAGGGTAGAAATTGACATCTTTCACAAACCTCCTCCTCTTGTCCCTGTGCTCACAAATCCACAGCTTCAAGAAACTCTCTGGAGTCTTGTGTAAATACCATAAAAGCAGCTCTCTTACCTGGGGAAAAAGGTGCACCGCACAGATTTTGGGGATTAGATTTCCTTTACTTGGATAGGGTAAATTTCCTTGGCACTTTGTGGTTTTTAAAAAAAAGTAGAAAAATGCCTAAAAACCCCAGATGCTTCTAGTAAGCTTCCAACAGCTGATGTTGTATAGTGTAGCCAGAGGTAGAAAGCCTCAGTGGCATCCACGTGACATGCTACAACAGCTTCAGGAATCTGGTATACAGAATCCTCAACAAAACCATCACAAGTTGTACAATAGTAAAGTCTCAATGCTTATTTAATCTCAGAAGCGCTTCTATTAAAATGGTTAATTCCACAACCACTGCCAATAACATATACATCTTTACAGCAAAATCAGAACTCAGGCAAAGGACAGAGGAGTAGAAAAAAATTAAATGGCTAAAAGCTGAACCCTCAATGCTTTGAACAATTTGCAAGTGTCAAAAAACGCTGGAGATTGATGTCTGAATGCTTTGGACCACTCTGCTCAGAAAAGAAAATGGATGGGAGAAAACTGCTGAGGAAGTTTCATTGATAAATCAAATAATCTCTATTGCTCCCATGCTCTGAAGGACATATAGCAACCAACCCCATCTGAGGCACACACAAGACCAAGCAGCCACTGTTTCCTCCTAGAACTATGGAAACATGAACTTGTTATTCCTGACACATGGCAATTCTCTGTTTATACCACAAAACTCCGGTCTAATCTCCCATCAGTCACCTCATCCTTAGCTTCAATCTTTGAGCAAGTTAATCTATAAATGAACTGCTTTATGTTAATTCTGAGGCATTAAGATGACTCAGGGAGGTTGGCAGGCAGTCAGTTTCTCAGTGGCCCATAAGCACAACAGGAATTTTAATACCCACTT